>NC_050531.1:8997725-9025649 GCF_002922805.2 Oryzias melastigma | reverse complement strand
TGAAAGCACTTTTGTCTCCTCGTTCTCCTGTGAGCTTTTAGGAGGACTCACAGATTTGCACAGATGGAGAACTCAGACCTGCTACACTGAGGCCTCAAAGCAAACACTCTATAGGGAAACTAGTATCACCATAGATCCTGTAACCTCCATCATCCTGGTTTCATCGTTTTGGAGCACAACGCATAGATTATTATAGCTTTGTTTGTCAATCATGATCGGATCAGGAGATCTTCACTCGATCTCCACCGAGATGTAGCCAGGAATTAAGGTCTGACGCTGCAATAACCAAACGCTGATCTGTCTTTGAGCATAATCCTGTATATGGCATCACTAATAATAACCAAATCCTTTTAGCTTACCTGCTATATTTAGAGAACCTAATACAGCATTTACAATCAAACCTGCACTTTACAGTTAACTCCGGCTCTATTTCATGATGTACTCCTAACTGTCTGCATCTTTCTGGTTGTGATCGTCTGTAATTCGTGATCCTTTAAGTACTTTAGAGAGTTTGGGACACAAGTGTTTGTTGAATCTCGTCTTTTTTTGCTATTTTAGCCAATAAATAAGACTTTCCAATGAACATGTTTCTGGCCCTAAATCAAAAGTCTTCGACTTGTGAGTAAAAACGAATGTATTGAGAATGTTTTTTAATGAATTTGGTGATGTTTTCTAACAGAAGATGACTTTTTAAATTAGATTGTTTAATATAAAAACTGCAAGAGTAGAATATTGTTATAGAAGTTCCACAATTTTGAATATGATGTTGTATTCCAAAGGTTGACTGTGATTATGAGCCTGACGATTCCATTTCTTCTTTTTTTAATTTTTTTTAATGAAAACTGTGATTTTTTTAGCAGCCTAAACCTTAAAACAGAGTGTTCAAACGACATTTCAACAAAGAAAATAAATGTGACATTTATTATTTAGAGGAGAAGTCAAAACCCCTGAAAGATGATCAAGCGGGAGGTTGGACTGGAAACAGCTGGACGGGTAAAGTCACCTTCATCTGTGAGCGTTTTTTAATGAACACACAGGTGGATTTACCTGTAAACACACAAGACTTCCTGATGCACCTTCACAGGCTCCCTTTATAGACCTTTAAAAAGGAGTTCTGCACCATTTTTATTTGATATTTGATTAAAAATCCTAAAACAATGATATAATTAGGCTGTTGCTCGCCCTATAATTGACTTTTCTCTCTTCATTGCTGCTAATTTGTTATTATTTAGATTTTAAAAATGTGTTTTCAGTAAATAGATGTAAATTATACACTTTATTGTGCAAATACAAAAAAATATGTTTTAATTTAATAACTAATGTATTAATTAATTCATAATAAATGTAATAATTAACAATTATTAACAAATAATTTAATCATATATTTTTTTGAATTTGTAATTTTTAGTAAGCAAAAACCTATTAAAAAAAGCAATGTTGATCAGGTTCAATCTATGTTTAAATGTTCAAATATTTAATTTATTCAAGTTTTAGAACTTTTGCATCTGATTTTTAAAGACTATTCATTATTTAGCTCATTCACTGATTACTTTTAGTATTTTAATTAACTGGAAAAAAGTAGAAAAAAGGACTTTTAAAGCAATTACATTATTTTTTATGTTTTAAAGGAGCATTTTCTGATTAAAAAACAGGAGGTCCCCCCCCCAAATAGATTCTTATGGCACATAGAATGGAATAAAACTTTATTGTTCCCACGAAGGCAAAATTACCTTTATGTTGCAGCTCTAAAAAAATATATTCAAATAGAGAGCTGCAACATTTGAATTTAAACAGTCCATGTTAGGATGCTGTGGTAAGGATGCAGTTACTCCTGATTTTGGAAAATTGGGATTCAAGTTGCTCCAGACATTAAAATCCCAAACTCTCCAAATAAATGTGTTCCTCACAAACGTGTCTGTACTCAGTGGTTGAAGGTTGTGGAGCTCTGTCCTCCTGTTTCCAGTCTTTCTACAAACTTAAGCAAAGCTATTAGCTTATTTCTAAAACTTTACAGTGAGATGAAAAAAAGTTAAATTTTTCGTACATTTGAATCAGTTTAATGTGTAATTCCAGTCTCAGTGCACTATTAACGCACTCCTGTTCACTTTATTTCTATAGTCGACTGTTGTGTAGCATTATCCTGTGTGTACTGCTCAGACGTGTTCATTCCTTCATTGTTTTTCATGTTTTTTTTTAATGGTTGGTACTTTTGGAAAGTTTATTGATGCTTTGGAAAATCCTAAAAACTGTTGTTTCAATTTAAAGACTTACTGTGTTAACCACAGATCAATGTGTTGCCTAAAAAACTAAATGATAAACGCCACAAACGTTTTTTTATGGTACTGTGGTGCTGTATTTTATTTGCTGCTTTTGTACAGAATCCCTTTGAATTTAAGTTTAGTGCAGATAGATTAAGCAGAAACTAAATGATTTAATCTTCAGATGCCTGAACACTCCAGAACTGGAACCAAGCTAAAATGTTGAAACTCACCAGAAAAAGGTACAAACTTTTATTCTGAAAATCAAGCAAAACATTTCCTGTATATGAACTCACCTTTAAATACTTTAAATATATCTGCTCTTAAACTCAAAAAATTCATTAATGTGTTATTTTATTTAACTTTACTGTATGTTTATGCTTAATTATTTGCATAAACACTTTATTTTTGCAGTAGTGACTTAAACTTAAGCTAAATTTTAACTTTTTTAATGTTTTTTTTCTGTTTTTTTTTAAGCACTATCTCAAAAAACATAAACGCATTTTGGCCCATTGTGGTTATATTTTATGTATTTGCCTTATAAAGGGAGGAATCCAAATGTGTTTTTGTTTATGATTAATTGTGCTGGTAACTGATATCAACAGAGGAGAAAGAGTAGTTTTAATTTCACAACATTTTATGCACTTTTAATTTGTTTGCCACAAGTAAAAACACTAAAATACTGAAGGTGACAGGAACATTCCCTTCCAGAATTATGGGAAAATTGTGATCAATTAAATGCACTTTAAACATATAGACACATAAATTATATATATGAAATGATCACTGCTGAAAATGTTGTATTTGTTGAAAACTGGTCTGGATACGAACAAATAGACCAATGTTTTTGGAAATTCTTAGAGTTATTAAAGCTAAATATTCTAGTGAATGAGTGACAAATAGAGGAAGCAAAAGGAGGTATTATGGGATGCAAAATAATAATAATAATAGTAAGACAATAAATACGGGATACGTTTTTTTTTTAAACTGACATATTGTAATAATTATTCTCAGTATATCGGCTAGTATTACATTTCTAAAGTGATTTATGCCAAAAAAATAGGATCCGAAAATCATCAAACTGCACTTTTCTGAAAAAAAAGGTTATTTGTTAGTTTTTTATTTTTCATAACTTGGAATTTAACCAAATAAAAAAATAGTATTTTAACTTTCACAGCTGTTTTGAATTGAAGTTATTGGTTAAAATCCATAGTTACAAGACAATGTGTTAAAAATGCTAACAAAAAAAAAAATAAAACAGTTGTTGGTTTTATTCATCTTCAATTTGAATTTTATTTGAAAGCAACTTTGAAGTAAGAAAACTCAAAAAGATATTTAGTTTTTTACCAAATTCTGCAAAGGAATTTGGGGTAAAATTACTTTAAAGGGATTTCATTATTTTTAAATGTAAAAGGGGAATCTTGGCGTCCCATCTGATTCAGATTTATTTAGATTCACCCGATCTCTTTTATTAGAGCTGTAACCAATAATCTGCTTTGATCGATCGGACCTGTCTCTATGCTTTATTATCACCTTCTTTACAATGACTGTGACTCTCCAGTAAATGAGCTTTTTATGTTGCAATGGGGGCTGATATTAATATTTATTAACAATTTCCCCTTATTGCAGTTTGTAAGTCCTTTATTCATCTTCACTTTTGTCCCTCCACCCTGGGATTAAATGAGGAGGCATTTATCAAATCCTCTAATAATCTTTTTAAGTCCATTTAAAATATGATTCTTGATGCAGCAACATTGTCTTAATATTTTTCTTTTGTTGCTAGATGAGCTTTAGAGTTTTGAATTTACCCAAATTTGTAATGTGGGATTAATATTTTATTCTCCAAATGAATGCCAAAAAAAGAAGATTTCTGTAAACATTTATTTTTCTTTTTTTTTTCTTTTGATGATTTTTTAATTTCACCTCCATCTCAATATGCTGTATTTTAGGCATTTAAAAAGATATATTCCTTGTAATTTATTTGAGAATTTCAGCAAGAGAAAATTGGTAGAAAAGAAGGTCAAATTATTTTAAAATATATTTATGAGGTTTCATTTTGTCCATTTTGTTCTTTGTTTTTAACTGTTTTTCTAAGTGTCGAGTCTTGTTTAAAAAACCAACAAAAAATTAGTAATTCTGAGTTTTTATTGAGGATGATGAAGAGCAAACCAGTTAATTTTCAAAACTTTTGACGGGGTGAATTTCAGAAAACATACATTTTATTTTGAAAACTGGTGTAATTTTACTTTCTTAACCATTTTCCAGAATCTCTAATTCCTCCTTAATGTCAAATGCAGCTGAAAACAGACAAGAAACATCAAATTTCCAAGTTTTATTTAAATCATTTACTTTTATGCTCACATAAGTTATTTTTTTATATAAATGTTGTCATTTGTCAACATTTTCTTTTACGTTTTTTCTTAATCTGGCCGGTTTGAAACAAAACCAACAAAAAAGCAACTTTTCATATTGTTAAAAAAAATTAAAAAGGGCCAAAAAAATGAAAAAAGAAAATGATTAAATAATACATTTAAGTCCTAAATTATTAAAATACTTCTTTTTTTAACAAATGTTCACACAGGCTAATGCAATAATAAGAGGGGATTTAATGAAATGTATTAATCAAGTTATTTTTCTTTTTTTTTTTTTTAATATATATTTTTGTAATTTGATTTATTTTAAAACACTGTGGTCCCCATTGTTTGCGTTTTCCTTAAACCATATTTTGAGCTGCTTTAAAACCTTACAAAACCTGCCTCTGTCATCTTTATAAATTGTGTCATCTATTTGTTTTTGTTTTTTTTAAAGGTATGAATGTTTAGAAAAAAAATATGTATAGCATAAAAGCCACAAATGTGAAATACACTGAGTAACTGACACATAGTTGTATTTTTGCCAAATTCAGCCCTCTTAATCTGAAAATCTTGCCAGGAAGTGATTCAAATTCCCTCAGAGTCCCATAGCTGTTCATTCTCTCTATGTTATCGATGCCATGTGTACTGTTATATGCTGATACAATGTAAACACTACAGTACGTCCTCCGATGTACAAACCCATGTACAGGCAGTGGTTGTTAAATGAAACTGTAGGAAAAAAAACATTAAAGCAAAGACTGTAGGTGCTAACAACAGACTGTATTTCTGTCTCTAATTGTACTATTTGACTGGTGTTTACCGCCTGTAACCCAGTTAGGCATAACATATCTATTAAACTGTATAGATAAACTATTCCAGACATGAGTGTGCTTTTTTTTCTTATTTGTAATGTTTTTGATTTTTTTAGGGTACAAACAAAAAGCAGATAAAATAATTTTGCTGCCCCCTGCTGGAAATAACTTGCAATTTCCACAGTCCTTTTAATGTAAAATGTTAGTATATTAAATTTCCGTCATATAAAAAAATAGCTTCAGTGTTAGATGAGAGCGTTAAATAAAATAAAAAATAAAGAGATGGATGTTGCAGAATGTTGATTATATTCCATCCTGAGTGGAAGAATGAGGGGCTGTTGTTCTGTTAATGTGGATGAAGGGGCATCACATCTTGGTGAGGCGTAGGGTGTTCAGTCGGACCCCCAAAACCGTGGCCCCAGAGGCATACTGGATCTCCCTGAGGATCCCGATCCACTTCTTCTCTGACTCATTAAATCTGAGGAAGTTAGTATAAAAGTTAAGTTAATATAAATTGGCTTTTCAAATATAATTCAGAGTTTCTAAAAAATATGTGTTGCTGATTTAATAATTTCTAAATGACATAAAAGAGCAAAGGAAATCTACAAATGCTGGAAGATCTGCTGATGTGACGCACCTCCAAATGTCGTTCATCTCTTTGGGAACAAAGTCGTCGCTGTCCTCCAAAGGCACCATGGCAAAGCCTCCGATAGCGTAGAGGGAACCGGCCAAGGACACCAGATTTAGGGAGCTTCGCTCATGAGGAAACGCCACAAAGTCAGACCACCTGTGGTGTGTAAACACACACAAAGATTTATTGATTTTGACTGGAACACAAACTAAGTTCTGCACCTAAAAGCCTAAAAATGCAATATTAATTAATTGTCATTAATAGCATTTTTACTCTATCCTAAAATGTTGAAGATCTGCAAAAACCTAGCTATATTTTCATTCAGAAGGACATACTTGTTAGCAGCGATGTCGTAGACCTCCACAGAGTCTGTCAGCCCGTCATCCGTCACTCCTGCCGCCACGTAGATTCTGTCTTTGTGAACTGTGGCTCCACATAAGGAGCGAGCGTTCTTCATGGGCGCAAGTTCCTTCCATTCAAACGTCCTGGTGTCGTATGCGAGCATCTTTTTCATGCAGCTCCTTTGAAAACAAAAGGAAAAATGCAATCTTTGCTGGAACTTTATGCTACTTTTCTCAAAGAAAAATAACTTTATAATAAATAGAGTCTTGTTTTATACTTACTTGCCTTCTCCTTTTCCTCCAATCACATACACAACGTCGTTGTGCGACACTGTTGCGTGACCATAAACTGGGTAAGGAAGGGATTCAGATTCACCCCATTTAAAGGATCTGTAAATAAGAAACCATTTTTACTTGATTTTTTTTTAAAGTTCAACATATTATGATTTAAAAATTTTTTTAAAATAAGGAAAGTGAGTTTTTTAATAATTTCTTCTGGATTTATTGTAGAAAAAAAGCACAGAATATTCCAAATAATGGAGGAGCTTCAACCTTTAATGCACAGAAGGTGGCTGGGATTTGACTGAGTCTTCTTAAGCGTTTGCTTTGTCTGGTTAACAGGTAGAAAAGAGCTCTGCTGCTCATCTGTACCTTATTAAATGAATATGTTATCATTTGGTGCAAAAGATCCCAGATTATCACATCAACAAAAAAATATATGGACTCAACGCAAAATTATCTCGAAAACAATGCACAAATTATGTTTTTACATAGGAGAATGATGAATTTAAGCCTAAAAATTCTTATAATTTGCCCAGAACCGCTTAAATAAACAAATTCTACTCTGTTCTATTTTATTAATATTATTATATTATATTTTATTTCTAATAAATTCCATTATATTCCATAAAATACAAATTATATTGACGGGAGTGTTGGAGAATCATGGTTATTTTTGCTGTCAATCAAGTTATAAACTCAAACCTACTTGCCAACAAATGTTCTTTTGCAGAATGTTAAAAAAGTTTGCCTTGATAAAAGGTCCAAACCTTGCCAATAATATTAAGATTAAAAATAATTTGAATATAAAGTTTGTTAATGCGAAAGTATTTTTGATTAATAGCAAAAATAAAATCAACAATTAGCATCAATCGTTCATTTATTTATTAGGGCCAGAAAAAAACAAATTAATCGCAAACCTGGAAAAAATGAATCGCGATTAATCGCTGTTTTTTTCTGTATTTGCCGACCACTTATTATCTGAGAATAATCACAATATGAAATCCTACACGAAATTCTACATATAGGACATTTATTTTTTAATTATTTTTAATGTCAATCGATTACAAAAAAATACAATTCTTATTAATCGCACTTTTGTGTTGGGATTAATCGCGATTAGTCACAATGTTTTACCAGGTAAAATGTATTTCTACAATATGGCATCAGACCATCAAATAGTTCGCTTTTTGTGAAAAAGTAATCTAAACCACAAAAATAGCAAAATAAAGTATAAAAAACTGAGAATATTTATTTATTTTGTAAGTTATTATGGTGTAAGCAGGATAATGTTTTAACGCATGCCGTGGAAGCCTGAACCGCCGAGTTAAAGCGAAGAACTGTTTCTTCAATTAATTTGCGTTAATGCATCTTAACGCGTCAATTCTTTTTGATTAATCGTGTGCATTAATGTTCACAGCCCAATTATTTATTCATTTTTGCCAATTAATTGGCAAATGCATACACCCAAATCACAAATTCTTCATATAAATATAATAATAAAACAGAAGTGCATTTATTTTAAATTTTCACAAATTTTTGATATAAGTTAGAAGCAGCAGTGAGAAAGTCAAGGTGCCAAATATAACTGTTAGAAGATGAGAAAATAGAACATAAAACAGATTGTTTTGTGGTACATTTTAACTCAAAATTTTGTTGATTATTATGTTTCTCAATAAAGCTTAACATTTCGTTTTTCTGGTGATGGGACATTGAAAAATGTACAAAGTTTTAAAACTGTTATAGTGCCTTTCACCCCAAAAATGAACTGAAGTGGATAAAGCAAGAGCTATATTTAGTAATGGCTAAATAATGTAACAATTTTTACATTTTTAAAAGTAAAAGTCTGAGTTTTACTCACTGTCTGTCGTAGACCAGCACTGAGTCCAGCGTTCGCTCCTGCTCCTGCAGCTCTCGCCCTCCCAGCACATAGATGGAGCCGTTGGCCTCCGTCATTCCAAACAGGTAGCGGGACGATGGTAGGGGGGGCATCCCGAGCCAGTCGGTGCTCAGCGGGTCATACTGAGGTCACAGGGTTCAAACATTCATGAGTGGGTTATGTTGACACCACCTGCAGTAAACTGTCTGCATATATGATTGGTGTTTTTTATTAGCTTTTAAGTCGACTTGTACCTGCAGGAAGTAGGAGGACACGGGACTGTCTTTGTCCTCTTCGTCAAAGAACAATCCTCCAATCACAAAGATCTGGTTTTCCTTTGTAGCCAGGCTGGCGTGGTTCTTAGGAATCTGTTTGGAGAGTGACGCTACGTAGCAGTCGTTTCCGGAGGGATCATAGGCCACGGCTCCTGCGTCATTCACCATCAGGATCAGGTCTCTGCTGAACATCCCAAACCGTAGGTTGTCGTTCAAAATCCCCGGTAGAAGACCTTCCTCTCCGTCTTTACTCTCTCCGTCGTTTTCCGCTCCACTTGCCTCCTCCTTGGTCTTCCCCTTCTTCACGTCTGGCATGATTCCAGCGCGAGCATCTTTGACCATCTGGATCTTCTGCCGCAGCTCTGAGTTGCCCGAGATCAGCTTGTGTTTCTCCACTTTTTCCTTCAGATAGTCATCAGTGACGAGACGCAGACGAACGCAGTCCAGCAGACCTGGAAGCTCCTTCTCTCTGTTTTCAGCATCCCTGGACACCCAGTTCATCAAAGCCTCAAACACCACCTCTTCTGTCTCGACGTTCAGATTGTCGTTTGTTAAAATAGCTGCCAGCTCGCTAGAGAACAGCTGGAGAAAGTCCTCGTCTCTGGAGATGAGCTGAAAGCGCTCGCAGGCGTAGTTTCGGGCTGAGACAGCCAGCCTGGGGCAGTCTAACATCAGACCAAGCCTGAAGATAGCCAGACAGTTGCTGAGGCTCAGGCGCTTTTGTAAAAACGACACACACACTGTGAAAATCGAGGGAATCTGATACACGTTGGCAACGGCAAAGATGTCCTGGACATTCTGCTCCGTCACGTTGATTTTGGAGGTGTACAGGTACTTCAGGATCAGCCCCATGACACCAGGCTCCACGTCCTCCAGGACAATTTCTCTCTTTTTACTCTCCTCCAAGTCGGACAGGAAGATGGAGCGAAAGTAAGAGCTGCAGGCACAGAGAACCAGGCGGTGGCAGGGGAACTCCTTGTCTTTGATCTTCAGCACGCAGTCCACCAGCTTGTCGTTCTCCAACAGGTCAAACAAACCGTCCTGCAGCAGGGTCTGTTGGTACAACCTGGGTTCATCCATGGGATTCACAGGCAGTGCCATCGTTCCTCACTGAAGAAGTTTGAAGTTCGAGGCTGCAGATCCAACAGACGTGGATGGTCCTCACGCTACAGTAGTCCCTTTCTGGCCTGGAGAGTAAAGTTAGATGCACCGTCAGTGTGGGCAGCTGAATATCAGGACAGCCCACTTCCTCAGCTGTCCCGACCCTTCAAATGAGCTCCAGCAGGAAGGATATTTTTAGAGTACGTGCTTATTGGAGAGCTATGGGCTTCATTCTGCAACATGAAGCGCAGTACCCACCCATCTCTGGTTGTCTATTCCACCTCCAATCCCAGGACAATCCTCCACCCCCGGACTCCAACAGCTGACTGACCACTCCACTGGAAAATAGTCAGCATGAGTCAGACGAGGATTTGCAAAAGACTTTGGATTTTCCTGTCACAGAATAATTTTACCCACATGGTCATCTTTGTGGTCATTTTATTTATATTAATTATCTGTATCGTCTGTAAAACAGAGACAAATTACAAACTCCAATGATGACTAGAACTAATTTAATCTGCCATAGCCCAAATTAACGATGACCACAGGGCACTTCGGTGACACCATAGTATGTAGTGAATAAGATGGTGGTGAGGACATTTTCTAAGAAAAGAGAAGAGCTTGGGTGACATATAGGAGTGGAGAAAGGAGTACACAAGTTGATTTCATCCTGTGTAGATGTTGTAACCTAAATAAGATTGACGACTTTGAAGGGGTGCAGCACAAACAAAGATGGGGGCCGAGTGAGGACAAGTATCAAAGATAGGGACAACTGTGATGGAAAAACGAGAACTCTGAAGAGTTGATGAATAAAGATAATGTTGGAGAGCACAGAGTTGAAAAGGTGGCTGTTGTGGACCAGGAAGTTACAAATATCAGAGATGAAGAGGCCTTGAAGAGGATGAAGAACTACATACCTGTGAATGTATGGAAGTGTTTCGGAGTGGAATCCAGGGGCGGGGCTAGAACATTTAAGATTGGTGGCAGAAGACTTTGGAAGCTTGGCAAATGAGAAGAGCAGAGTGGAAGATCATTACAAATGATAGGATCAAAATACATAATACTAACGATTTTATTATTATTATTTATTTAATAAAAAAACATTTTATTTTTTATTTTTACAGTGCTTAAAGAAGCTTTGATAGATTGATTTAATCATTTTTGACAATAATGAGTATAATATTGACTCAATTTTTGTAGCTCCGCCCCTCCTAGAGTGTCCCACTGCGCTGCTTAAGATTATCTTAAGGTGGATTTTGGGAGTTAGAGAATGCCTGATGAAGTAGACATTTGTAAAAAAACAAAGATTAGGTTACCTGAACAGTAATCAGATAATCTAATCATCAGATAATCAGATCATTGGGATCTGATTACTAAAACTACGGTGGCCCTAAAGTGCAAAATACACCAATAAATCACTCAAGACAAAAATATGTTAAAGATTAAAGATCACAGCGCCAATCAAAACAGCAAATCAAGCACTAAAAAAAAAACATTAAATTTTAGAAAGCAAAACACTATTCCAGAAAAAAAACACACAATTCCAAAAAAATTAAACAAAGTAAAACGAAGCGTTTCAGAAAAAAAAGTAGTTTACAGATATCGAAATTCAAAGTTAAATGAAACACAATAAGAAATCGGAAAACATAGATGTGACATTGTTGAGTGGATAATGACGTCTTCATTGTCATCTTCAGTGTCCAAACTAATAAAAGTTTTACGATTAGTACAGTATATCCAGTTTCACTTTATTCCAAATGACTTTTGGTTGATATGATGAACAAATATCATCATCCAACCACCAATATCCCATACAACCTACTTCTTCCAGTTTCTTCTTTTGTTTCATTTTTGAACATTTCATTCTGATTTACGGAAATTTATTTAGTTTTCCAAATTTTTTCCTCTCTCTTTTTTTCGAAAACCATAAAAAAAGATCAATTTATTGATGTCATTTGTACTTCAGGGCCACCGTACTTAAACTGTAAAGAGATTAAAGAACAGTGTTCAGATTACATGAATTATAATAAGATAATTTTAACTGTAATCACACAAATTGAAACCCAGCTCCCAAAACATGGAATTGGACTCTTCTGGTTCATCGTTACGAGTTAAAATGAATTTCGTTACACAACGTAATTCATCCTGATGTATGAATTCATCAAAGCCAAATAAAAAAGTAGAAATTTATACCTTAAATGTCATTAAAAGCTTTCTTTATTGTGCATGGCAGCAGTCATTCTCTTCATTAAAATAAAACATCAGTTCTAACACAAATAAATACTTTTGAGAAATTATTATTTAGTTGTATAGTTGCAAATAATTTACTCCGAATGACATAATAGAACACATTTTTCAGAAGGTTACAAACTGGAATTTGACCACAAATGGTGATTTCTTCATTTACAACTTTTGATTTCATCTCTCCAGTAAAATTCCTGTTAAAATAGCCAACAGTTGGAACCAGTCACGCTGGCTCTCTACTCGGCTTTTTCTTTGTTGGGTTCTGCCGCTGGCTGAGCAGCAGGAGTTGTGGTTGCAGAGGCAGGAGGAGCTGCAGCAGCGTTCAGAGGGGGCGCAGGAGGAAGTGGGTCCGGGTCATCGATCAGGGCTTGTTTTCTCTCTCGCTCTTTGATTACTTGAACCAGGCAGTAGGTCACAAACATCACAAGAATTGTAGTTATAGGGAAACCTGAAAAAAATAAAATAAAAATAAGCAAACTTTTAAGAAAAAAAATGAATGAAATTGCTAAGATCACCTTTAAGAAGCAGACGCTTAGCAACCAGCTTGGAAAAGTCCAAACTGTTCAAGGCCACGGTGTTGTACAGCACGATGCACCAGAAGTTAAACGTGTTGAAGACGGCTCTGATGCGGCGAGACGTCGCTTCCGACATCGCCATCTGTTAACAAAACATTGTCAGCTTTTGCTTCCTTGTAAATTAAAGTAAACGAAGCTGTGTTAGTGCACCTCCAAGGAGACAAAGGGCTCCATGGAGAAGAACTTGGTGGTCCACAACTCAAAGTTCAGACCAAAACAGTTGAAGAAAGCCCAGAAGAGCACCACCTCGCAGGGACCCAGCCACAGAATGGTGATTCCGTAGGTGCAAAGTGTAGCCACCAGCTCTTCCAGAACATTCTCATGCTTTCCTCCTAAGTAATCATAAACATACCTGTGTACAAAGAAACCATCCAATCTTTAGTACTCAGCATCATCAACCTAAACATGTTTCACTACACTCACTTGCAAAGCCATTCATGAATTCCTCGGTCAAAATGTCTAAAAATAGATGAAGAAAACATTGATTTAATTTGCTGAAGTCTTTTGATGGGTTAAAATCTTATGGAACTCACGTTTCAGCAAACATATAGAGCATGGTGATGCACTTTGGTGGTTTGGGTGGGTCCATGTGATCCAGTTTGGCCACCGTGGTGATGACTCCAAACATCACAGCTGCTTTGACCCAATCGTACACCAGATTGAAGTAAGCCAGACCGACTGGAAACCGCACAGTGAGAATAGATGAGGCTCACAGGGTTTTAATTTTTTAGAAATATTATTTAAATATTTGGATATTAAATCCTTGTTTAGTACATACCTAGAGCCCAGTCAGAGAGGTGCTTCAGCAGTTTCATGTCAGTAGGTATGGTCAGGATGTACATGAAGTGGAAGAGGACGTCCACTACAATGACCACACCCAAGTGTATGAGTCCGTGCAGACTGATGTTCCATAATTCCCCATCTTTTCTCGTCAGGTCGGACCTGTTGACCTAAAGAGATGTCAATTAATTAGCCAAAGTTTTTTTCTGTCTCGTTTTGTTTGTTTTTCTTTAATTCTTACTATGGCTTAACCTCTTGACCCCTGAGTTTATTTCCAGCTTTCTAAATTTTCACTTATGTTTTTCCTTTCAAGGTAATTTTGGTGTCAAAGTGTATACTTAAATCAATAAAGCATCAAGGGGTTAAAAGAATGACACACATTATTATAATTTTTCTATTTTTTACTATGCAACACTTTAAAGTCAATACACAAACTTTAAAGTTTGTGTATATTTGGACATTTTTGTAGGTCCTAATCAAATTACAGTCAAATTTGAAAAAAAAAAAAGAAAAACACAAAGGCATTTTGATAACTGTCAAGCACGGTGGTAGACATTTGGTAATAAGGGCTGGTTTTGAGAAAAAAAAAAGCTCCACAAGTTGCAGTTTTTGCATTTTAATACACAAACTTTAAAGTTTGTGTGTTGTGGGGCCTTTGTGTAGATCCCGATTAAAATATAGTCACATTTGAAAAAACAAAACAAACACAAAAGCTTTATGTAATTGTCAAGCACGGTGGTAGACGTTTGGTAATATGGGCTAGTCACAGATCGCAGTTACTGCATTTAAATATACAAAATATATCAAAATATAGTAACATTTGGAAAAACACACACACACACACACAAAGCATTATGATAACTGCCAGGCACGGTGGTGGAGGATTCGTAATATGGGCTGGTTTTGTGCAATAAAAGCTCCACACGTTGCAGTTACTGCATTTTAAATTATTTTTTTTAATAAAAATGTTCCTGAAGAAATAACAGAACATGACTTTGCCAGAAACAAAAAAAAGGAATTAAAAAGTAAAATATGATGGAGTTAAAATTGTTCATAAACAAAATAGACTGGGGTGCTATATATATAGAGTAGGTCAGGATGGCTTAACTTTTAAAGAAATTAACATACAAAGGTAAAGTATTTTAATGTTAAAAAATTCTGAGCCAATTGGATTATTTTTAAATGATTTAAACATTAACTAAATGTAAGCTTTGTACCGTTCACATTTTTCTCTTGATTTGCATTAAGCAGAAATTGCTCAATAAACTCTGTAAACTTGCCTGAACATAAAATTTGTCAAAGGTCATGATAGGCCCAAAATAGAAGAAAGGGAGGTAGAAGTTGTACTTGAGTAGCTCAAGGATGTTGTAATTTCCATCTTTTTTTTCACAGTTTTCCAGAGCAAAGCTCATGCATCGCATGATCGTAAACCCACAGCCTCCGTAGAAGAGGACGTGGCGGAGCTCAAAGTCTCCCTGAACAAAACCGGCCTGTGTGGAATAATGACATGAGGGAGAAATTAGACACAAAAGAGATAAATGCAATATGTTTTTTTTTGGGGGGGGGGAGTGTTTTACCTCCCAGGACAAAAAGGGTTCACACTTGAACGTTGCTAGCGTGCAAAGACCCGTGACAAAGCAGAGCCAGCGGATCTTCACCAAGGAGATGCTGTACAGCAGGATGCAGTGGGACAAGATGAGGGTGACGTAGGTCCAGCCCATGCTGGTCCACACAGCCAGGACACCGTAAACCATGTACACCAAGGACCTGTACTGTAGAGGGGAAACAAGAGCTGCTCATTTAAAGGGTAACCAAACAGGCCGAATGGAGGCTGACTCCACCCACAGCTGAGATTTGAAATTCCAGTCCGGGGAGTGGGGCTGGGACTGTTACTATTACTGGAGCTGCGGATCATGATGTGGGACGCAAATGGTTCGACCAAAAACGAAATTCAAAAGAAATACCTCAATTCAACCTGTAGGGGGCAGCATGCAGTCGTTTTTTTTACCATATTTTAGAGAATTAAGTGAGTTTTTTTTAATTCATCAAAAATTTAGGACAGTACTTTTAAAGTGCCATTTAGTAAGGTTTAAAAAAAGTTGATTTAAGGTTTGGTTACCTGTTAGAGATGCCAATCATCTTTTGATCCATTTAAAGCAGTGGTCTTTTAATTATGATTATTCAGTTTTGAGCCACAAATCACAAAATCTGCTGCAATAGTTCATTAAAAATCTTCCTCTGAATTAGAAAATTGGCAACACTGATTTGTGGGTGGGACTACTGGTCCAGAGCAACCCCGCCCCCCTTCCCCAAAGAGCTCAGAACAGGGACCTTGAAGCCAACCAGTCATATTTTCTACATGACAATAATACACTTTTTTTCAAACTACATTTTTATCCTCTGCTCTTGGTTCACAACAGTTTGAAAGTAAAATACTCAGAAATGTAACTTGAAGAAAAATTCCACTAGGACATGTTAAAAAACAGTTTTCATCGTATTGTGTCTTTAAGACATGAGACCCTTTTTATGTACATCTAAGCTGTACTGTATAATAAATACTTTGTCATCCAAATCAAAACCAATAACTATTGCACTGTCATTGAAACTCAACAAATTGCCAAATATTTTTGGACATAAAACCTAATTAAGAAGATGATCAATGAGCACCTGTGGAGCCAGCATGGAGCAGATCTTGGCAAACAGCACATGACCAGAGAGAGCAAACAGGATGTGAGCCCTGAAGGTAGAGAACCACATCATCCACTCAAAATCGGATGTATCCTGTGAAACGGAAGAGAAAAACAATAAATATAATTGACATTTCAGTGAAACTGGCAAATGTTTTGATGCTTTCTCACCATTTTCCTTCCAAAATAACTCGGTTTGACACTGGTTTTGAAGGCCTTCCTGTTGATGTTGGCTAAAATTTAACAGACAGGAATGTTAACTTTAATTATGAGCCCGACTTTGACTGTGTTTATTGTAATAGTGCTTCTTTTGGGGGATATTTCTAATATCAGACGTGTGCTTCATGGTACTCACAGTTGGACACTTCAAAGATCCAGCTGGTCGCCCAGAACACGGCGAGGCACAGCATGACATAGTAGCTGTAGATCTCATACTTGGGAAGAGCCGCTTTGATCCCCATGGTGATGCAAACAGGAAAGCGAAGCTCGCAGGCTTTGCAGTTCCTGATCACAAACGGCACAGTTTCATTTCAACAATTTTGAAAGGAAATGACACTAAAAGCCACCGCAGAGTCTTCCTCTCTTGCAGAAAACACCTTAATCTCTTCGCTAGTGCCATGTTTTTACTTTAAGGATCTGATTCCAACCAAAGTACAGTCCTGAGCAAACAGCTGTACGCCTAAAAATAAAGCAGCAACAATGAGAGACATCTCTTCCTTGTCCTAATGGAACTGAAATAGACGCTCCGACTAGTGAGTCTTTCTTTATCGAGGACTGATTTAGAAGGTGATCTTCATGTAGGCACAGAAAGCAAAGACTTTGGCTCTTTGATATGGGATTGTTTTAGCATAAAAACTTCATTTATCCACTAATATTTCAAAAAGACCTTCAGAAGATTTTAAAACTCTAAATAAAATCCAAAGCAAAAGATTTGATGCTCCCTTCATCCCTGCAAAGGTGAACTTAACTGAAGCTAGAAATCAAGCTTAAAAACTTAATTTTGATCCAGTTTGGAGCAGAATTAAAAAGTTTTAGAAAGTGATCATAGTTATTTCTAAAGCTACGACTTTAAAAATCACATTATTAAAGCCTTGTTTTGCACCAAAAAAAAAATCAGATTTAGTTTTTCTCTTTTTGTAAGCAAGGAAGAAAACTTAATCTTTAAAAAATATGTAACTGAAAATGGATTATTCAATCCTAGATTCTACTGCAACAGGAGAGAACTCAATGAGCATTCTGCATTCAGAGCTGCAGACATATTCTTTGCTTCCTTTTGTTGTGTTTTAACATCTAGATTCAAAATTGGCGGGATTTTCTGCACCAAAAACAAATTTTTTTGTGCTTTTTCGAGGTTTCATTCATTAAACACAAGAGGGTTTTAATGACGGCTTGCAGAGAATTAATGATATCACAGCTGTTGTTATTTTAAATCAAACCAGTTGCTCAGCATAAATACAGAAATATATATATTTTTTGCAAAAATTATGAGAAGGAATTTTGAAAGTTTTCTATCTTTGCGTTAAATCAAATAAACAGCAAATATAAATCTCTCCTTGTTGTTTAAACGCCATTCGGTTTGTCCCCACCACCTGTCGTGACACTGACCTTGAAAGCAGCAGCAGCACCAGCGGAGAGCCAGAAAAGTTATTTATGGAATTGTTTTAGTTTGCTTAAAACAAGGGGGAAAAAATCACAATAAAAAAACAGATTTTTTTTCTTTTTAAATATAAATGTTCATGTGCTGCAGTTCCTCAGGGCACAGGACCCTCTGACTCCCTGAGAGGGAGCTGCTGCTGGTTAAAGGTGACATGATGTATTTATACTTTGACCACTGAGACAGAGGGGCCGGAGCAGGAGGGCGGCCGCAGGAGGATAATAGTGTCACATGACACAGGCTGGCTGGTATTGATTTGATTGTTCTTCAATTGATCATATTTATCTACTAATGCAGTAAAAGTTCATCCAGTGTATCTAAAACTGTTGAGTACATCTAAATTTTAAACTAAAATTTTGAGACATATAGTTGCTTTATACATTTGTTTCTTCTACTGATAGCTTCTGTGTGAATGTCCTGTCCTTTTATTGTAATTTTGATGTAATGTGTTGCTGTAATAAAATGAAATAAATTACATGTTGGTAAAAATAAATTTAAAAAAATGCAAACTGACCCCAAAAAATGTTGTTTTTTTTTGTTGCTTGTAGTGTTCAGGTATGATTCTTTAGATGAAAAAAAAAAAAAAAACATGAATGAATAATTCCTGGCATCTCTAAGGATTTGTTGTTGTTGAAAGTGATTTTTAATCTGAATTTAAGTCATTCATCATCAAAAATACAAAAAAAAATTCCTAAACTTTATTAAAGAAATGATTTCTTTTGTAAAATGTTTATTCTGAAACACATTTTTGTAGACTACTACTAGTTTTAAAATGATACTAATTAGAAATTAAAAAAACTGCAGTTTTCTAATTACTGATTGGTGTCAGCTGCTGTTTTTTTCGGAGGGCTTTTCTGGTCCCATTTTGTGTTTTCCATATTTTTTCTCCAGTCATTCATCGTGATTTATCTCTTTTTATCTTTTTTATCTAATTATGTTAGAATTAAGTTAAACAAATACATTAATTTACTTGTTTTATCTCATTTTTTATGGTGTACAGCACTTTGTGTTTCCAGATATGAAAATTGCTATATCAAAAGATTGATTTGATTATTAATATTCACTTTGGTCATTGTAAGTAGAAATGAATACAGTATGTATCCTGATTCCCTTAAGTTGAGTCATTTTATCTTTAAAAGTTAGCTTTAAAAAGTGCTTTATAGATACATTTCTTCTTCTAATCATTTACCATGTACTGTATATAGATTTTTCTATTTTTAATTAATTATTTTTTAACTATGTTTCATTTTAAATATATATATTTTTTAAAGTGATATTTCTATGCTTTAATAAAACCCACCCAAGAACTCACCTTGTATGTTAAACAACAAGCAGCGTTTTCTAGAAAAATTTGATCATTAACATTTATTCTTATCAGATTTAGAATGATTGTTTTAAAGCGCACTCACCTTTTGGGGTTCATTCCTCTACATGACGACACACAGGTTTGAACTCGAGGAAATGCTGGAGAAACGATTGTTTCCATGATCCATCGTCTTGAGCGCGTTTATAGTTTTAATATTTCACTTTCGTGCTCATTTTACCAAAAACGAAGCCGGTTCTACAAGTCAAGTCAGACATGTCTGGTCCTACATGTTTTAAGGCAGGTTAAACTTTAAAGTGTTAACAGGAACTAGTCCACTGTATGTCCTCAAAAAAAAAAAAGACATGAAAGGAAGAAAAGCATAAATGTCATTGTTCTGAATTCAAACAGCAGCAGTTTTGTTGTTTCTCAATGAAATAAATAAATACGAACATTTCACGATGTTTATGACTATGGTGAAAATGTAGTTGGTTTATTCAAAAATTACATTTAAACATGTTTTTCTGTTAAAAACTGTTCTACCGAGATGCATTTTGGTCTATATTTGCTAATCTAGTGAGCATTGATGCACGCTAGTTTTTCACAAAGACTTCTAGGAAATTTCTAGTTTTGGAATTAGTTTAGGACAGGAGTAGAGAATGGCATACGTAGTGATTAGGGGGGAATTCTGACACTTTTAGAGGAAGATTTCAGATTCAGCCGTATTTGATCACTCATTAACCTAACCGTAACCCGACTTTTGCACGAATGTATAAAATAACTTGTGAATTGTAACTTTCTACTTTTACTGTTTGAATCTCACAGTTTCTGTCTTTGTGATAGATGGTTTCAGAAAGTATTGAACAGTAAGGGTCAAACACGAACCAGAGCCACGCCCATTAAGCACCAACTGCTTTTATTGAAGCTTCATCTCACTTTAAAACTGGAACAAGTTGAAGTTCTCATCAACCTGGTTCAATGTTGTCCCTTTTCAAACGGTCATACATGGATGCAGTGCTGACGACAGAAGTGTAAGCTTCGCCTCGTTTCTCAGATTAGATGAACGTGTGGCGTTGTGACGTTAAACACAGGTAAGGCAGCTGATCACGACACGGCTGCAGTGCTCTGTTGACGTGAGGCTTCGAGTCTGTGGAGCACAAACGTTACTCTTCAGCTGCCTCCTTCTTGCTGGTCTCTTGGCCCTCAAAGATGGGAAACTTGCTCTCCACTTCTGCCCAGGTCATTGTGCCGTTGGCCAAATCTCGGACTATTACAGGAAGCTTGCTGACCTGAGGAAGAAGATGGAAACGTTGATAAGATGGAGTTCAACGGATCAACAAAAAGTCCTGAGAAAAAACATCAGTCTTGACAGTACCTCGGCTCGGATTTGCCTCATGGAGTCCCGGTCCCTCAAAGTGGCCGTGTGAGGGGTCTTGTTCACGGTGTCAAAGTCGATGGTGATGCCAAAGGCCACGCCGATTTCATCTGTCCTGGCGTAGCGCCTTCCAATGGAGCCAGAGGAGTCATCCACCTTATGCGACACCCCGTTTTTGGTCATTGCCTCGGCTATAGATAAAAAAAATAAATAAAATCCCTGCGAATGCACTAACGATAAGAACAAATGTATTTGTGGAAACTTACATAATTCCCTCACAAAGGGCATAAATTCCTGATTCGGGCTCAGAGGTAGAACAGAACATTTGTATGGAGCTACAGTAGCAGGAAAGCTAAAGTACTGCAACAGAGAAAATGGAAACCAGAATTGGCAACAAAAAAAAAAAACGAAAGTAGGAACGAATCTACATCTAAACTCACCGTTCTCTGTTCATCTCCTTCTCTGATGTGGAATGTATGCTCAAAGATGGTGTACATGATCCTGCCGATGCCAAAGGAAGGCTCGATGACGTTGGGAACAACTTCCTCCACTGCACAAAAACCGAACAGTTACAAAAGTGGAACCAGAACCGACGTGGACTCGTCACTCATATGGAGTCTCTCTCACCGTGCAGAGTCTTCTGCTGCCGCTTCACGCTCACCATGTCCTTCGTGAGTTTGAATGTCTTCCCTTCAGTCTCGATGTTTATCTCTCTATGCGTCAACAATTGTTTACATTTAGTAAAAAGACATAACAAATAGGTAAAATACACTAACAAGTTCATAGAATTATGACAGTGGTCCCCCAACCACCCTAATGGTTCATTAATTCCTGATAATGCACTCTTCAAAGAGCATTATCCCACTTATACCATGATGACTTAGGAAGGTTTTTAGGACTTTTAATCTTCTTATTTTCAGGTTTAAAATCATTTTTTGCAAAAGGCGGACTACTTGATACGTGGTGCAACACTGCGCATCTCAGTCGTCAAATTGACCAATTGGTTTAAATGAATCTATAAAATAACACATCGATTCTACTGTCTTGCTGCTTGATCAACTGTAGAATAACGAATTTGTTTCTAAATAGAACAGATCAATCCATATAGAACATTTGGGATATATGACCGGAACTACTTTTTTAGGTGTACTTCATCTCTTTTAAGCCACACCCTCCAACCAATCAGAATCAAGTATTCACTTGGCCTATGGTATGATGTTAGATCACATTTTGACAGACTGGCCTAAATAAAGCACAATTTCTTTATTTTTTAGCCCGAGTTTTCCTTTAACTTTTGAGGGTTAAGTTTATTTTTATTCTCTGCAAAATATCTGTAGCTACTTTAACCTTTATTTGTACACCTTATTTTGTGTAGTAAGCTTAAAAAAATATATATTGGAAACTAACTTCAGCCTCATTTAACTTTGAAGATGCAGCAGATTCATGACAAAAAGGTTAGTTTCTGAATATTATGCATTATTTTTATTATTATTATGGTGTTTGGGAAAACTGTTGCAATGTATTCATATTTGGAGTAAAGACTTGTTGTTTTGCCTGTTAAATGCAGATTTATTCTTTATTTAAAGTCTAAGATTTTCTCTCTGATTCCTTACTGAGTCATTTCTGTGAATAACTTTTTTGTTAACTTTGGCATTCCAGTTTAGCGATCGGAACAGCTGCTTTGACGAAGTTGGGGACAGATTTTTGACACGGCAGAGCGATTTGACACGCGCCGAGAATGAGTCGGATGTGGTGGGAAAAATCCAGTAGTTTTCCCAAAACTTTCAGATTCATAAGATAATTACAACAGAAAGATGTAGGTCATGTTTGTATTCTTTTTTTCTGCAGCTCAAGGGTTTGGGACAACTTCTTTACTGTACATTGATTCACACATGCTGAATTTGTTTTTAAATATTGTGTATTCTTCACTAGATTCCCTTACCCGGTTTCATTCAGCAGCTGCTCCTGCTCAGTAATGAAGCATTCGTCACACACGGCCAGATACTCCATCACCAGCTTAGCTTCCTTCTTGTACGTCTTCCCAATGGCTCCTTTGTTGGGCTCAAACTGGACAACATTTACAGTTTTGTGTGGAGACGTTAAGGAGAAACTACAGCTATAAAACCAGATTTTTTAGCTTTGCTTTGTTACTTGCTGCTTTTGCTTAAGGATATGGGTTCTTTAAGAGGCTTCTCAGCCACCAGAGGGACCTTTGTGGCTCGCGCGTGACATTTCAAATCATAGCATGACCGGTCAGCACAGCCCACAATTTCAATCCAGCCCTGCAAGCGACAAACATCACGTTGAGGAACATAATGAACACAAACCGATAGCAGAGAGGAGCCGGACTTACGTAGGAGGTTTTGGATTCGGCGTCCCAGCAGTCGCAGGCGTAGTGAGCCATCTCGTTGTCCATGTGCTGCCTGAAACGCAGCTTGTCTTTGGCAATGCCGACTTTAGTCAGGTAGAGGTAGATCCTCCCAATAAAATATCCCAAGACTGAATTATTGATCACTCCCTGAATAAAACAGGACATCAGTTTCTCTTCAAACGCAACAGAAAAAAATCTGATTTCCATTTATCCAGTCCTGCTTCTCACCTGCTCCACGGCGTCCCCCAGCCTCATGATCTGTGCCGACTGACCGCTGGTCTGGGCTTTGGAGGAGTACAACGTGATTTCCAGGTCAGCTACATTAGAGAACTTGGGATGGACCTTTTCACTTGGGTCGACAAAGTGCTCGATCTCAGCCATGGTGAACTCTCTGCGGGAGGCATTTAAAAATTTCAGTTTTGAGCAAAAACATGGTTTTAACGGGTATGAAGGCGACTCACCGAACACGAATGAGTCCAGCACGAGGAGAGATTTCATTCCTGAAAGAGTTTCCTATCTGAGCAGCAGCAAATGGCAGTTTTCCCTGGTTGAACTCCAAGAGACGCTTGAAGTTAAGGAAAATTCCCTGAGCAGTTTCCGGCCTCAGATAGCTACGAATCAAAAGTGAAAAATATCAATCACTGGTCTAAAAACAACATAAACATGTCTACTTTTCTCTTACCCTGGCATATTCCCTCCTGGACCAATGGACGTCTGAAACATTAGGTTAAAGGAGATGGGAGCTGTGAGGTCATTTCCTGTGGTGGGTGACTTGACGTTGTATTTTACAAAGAGGTCAGCAAGTTCTTGTTGGGAGTAGTTGTCCAACTGGAAGAGATTTATTTAGATTAGCCTCATTTTTTGCAGTCCATGAACGCAGACAGACATGTTGGTGTTTCAAAACAGACCTGAATGATGACGCTTTCCATCTCTGCCTTCTTTTCTGCCGAACATTTTTTATCTGACATCAACTTTTGGAGAAAAGCTGGAAAGCACAAAATACAAGTGTTGCCAGAAATGTTTAAACTTTTTACTTTTTATGGCTAATTGATTGTTTTGTCTGCAGAGATGGAGTAACCAACCTTTGGAATAGACTAAACACAATTTACAATTAAACTATTGTACAGTCACAAAACAACCCTACAGTCTGCAAAATAAATAAGTGCAAACTGAGAAATTGCAAACACCCTCACTGTCCTAGACTGCAGCACCTATTCTTCGTACCTTTAAGGAGATGGTCAGCTCTGAAGCATTCGCCGTTCTTTACGTCTTTAACCATGTAGTCTGCAAATTTTTCAACATGTCCTGAAGTCCTGCAGAAGCCAAATTTAGGGCATTTAGATTCAAGTATATTGAGTAGAAAATATATAAATACAAAGATGCAACAGGCTAGTCGTGTATCTGCAACCGGGCTATGGAGAGCTGCAATATTGGCAGCTTTCATGCATAAAATCGCAGAAATCAATATGTGCCTGTCAATAAAACCTACAGTTCAGCACTGAGATGCTGACTCTAGGAACCACAAGGCACCTTGTCTAGCAAAAACATGGAGGAAATGCACAAAAACAAATGTAGAGTTTAAAATGTCTCTAAAATATGTATTTATTGAGTAATATCAACTGTTAAATGAAATAAAATATTTAAAAAAAAACGATAATATTCTTTGTAAAGACTTAAAAACTAAGAACTTAGAGAACAACCAAATCTAACAATCTTAAATTTGATTATTTTCTTTCCAATTTCTGGTTAAAAGATGATTAAAGTCAATCAGTTTGTTCTACAACCCTGTGCACCTACTTGAGGACGGGTTCAGGCGTCAGCATGGTACAGTCGATTTCCAGAATTTGCTCCTCCTGAATGAAGTGCTGCCTCCAGGCCTGCAAGATGTTGTTCTTCAGGGCACAGCCCACGGGGCCGAAGTCATAAAGCCCACTCACACCTGAGGAGCATATTTGCATGGTAACATTATGCTTAAAGACAGCAACGTGGACAGGTTTAGTTGATTTCTTCAATGCTTGCTGCTGTGGTGTCACCTCCATAGATTGCGAAGGCTTGATCGTAGAAGAAGCGCCTCTTGAGGGTGTCTTCCATCTTGCTTCTGTCAACAATGTCATCTTTGGGTTGCAATGCCAGTTCCTGCAACAGATGCACAAACTACATCATGGGGCGTGCACAAATCTTTTATTTAAGTGGCTTTAGTTAGAAAGATAAAGGCTTCTGCCTCAACCAGCTACGATTGGAAGCTCCAATTTCAATGAATAAAATTTGTTAAAGCCTCACCTTTGCCTCCAGTGTCTTCTTCCTGGCCTTCAACTCAGCCACAGCTTTAGTAACATCCACGTCTGGAGCCCCGTTCTCTTTCATCTGACGCACCAGGTCCCCCTAAATCAAAGCAGTTGTGTAAGACTTTCACTGAGCTACAAAACAGATTTAGCTTGCAGTCTGGCTTTGAATGAATGCTAGCAGCTAGCTGTCGGCTTTAGCTTTCTGCTAGCTCTCCGCTTTGATTGCAAAGCAGAGAGCTAGGACCATCAATTTAGCCAAAGATTTAAACCCCACCCTGATCAGAGATGTTTCCAAGTCGTAGTGAAGCAGCGCTCTGAAACGTGGCAAAAGCACAGACATGAATGTAAGCTAACAGCTAGCAAGCAGCCGTTCTCTGTCATTCACGGTTGAGTTAGCCAAAATATTAGCATAAATATGACAACTAAAGAGACACGAAAGGCTTAATTAATACTTGTGAAAGTTATTTTAATTTTTCTTAATGATTGAAAAGTGACAAGTCACCTGTTCCTTCACTGCAAGCCTCAAAGGAGCGAGAATCTCTTCTATGTTTCCGTCCATGGTTTGTCCTTTCACCTCCAGCCAAGCGCTCAGCTTCTTCTTCTTAAGCAAGCAGACCGACGTTGAAAACGGCCGGATTCTGGGCGGGATACGGGACAAATGCAGAACCGCGCTGACCGTCGACACCGGGCAGAAAGTGGGAGTCACGGCGGTGGTCCTCAGCAGTGCTGATGCCGCGCTGCGGAGAAGCATGAAGCTCAGGAGAATGATGAAATCCACCGAACGAAGTAAACCTAACTTCCGCTCCAGAAGAGCACTTTCGTTACAAACCCGTAGCTCAGGGATACGCATCCGCAGATTCGTCATTAAAATAAAATAAAATAATACAAAATAATGTTCTTTAAGGAACATACCATGATTAAAAAATACAAATAGGGGTGTGTGTATCCCTAAATGTTTTGTCAACATTCTATGAAGTACTTTAGATTTTTCTAAAATATTTTTAAAACCGTAGTTTAAGAAAAAGTCCTTGAAATAGGACAAATTAAAAAAATTAAATAAGCTTAAACCAAATGATGTGTTCAGTTTTTAAGGCCACTTAGAGAATTCCAGTATTGCTAATTTATTGATTTTCTTTATCAGTGGCATATATTCTATAATGTTTTATAATTATTATTTATTAGATTATTGTACTTATATCATCACTGTCAATACCACATGTTTGAATAATGATAAATCAAGAAGGTTGGAAAATAAAAACAATCTGTTTTTACAGGTGTTGTCCTTTATTTTGTATTTTTCTTTTTGACATGTCTTGTTTTTAGTCAAAAGTGCTATTATTTTTTATTCTGTAAATCTAATTTTGTCCGTTTTTTGACATAGAGAAAAAAGTAGATGGCAGCAGAGAGAAGCAACATCATAAAACACCAGATGACCCCACTTTTAATGTAAACAAGATAAGGAGAGCGGAAGGGTTAAACTAGTCAAAATGTACACATTACAACTGCAACTGCAGCTCACACACTTAATCATACAAACTGACACAAATAGAGCCTTTCATTCTGTCACGCATACTCTTAGTGCAAAGGGGAGCTGACACCTGGGCTCAGGTGAGTGTTTATGTTTTGCTGAGGTGGATGACGATGGAATGTACGAAGAGGTAGAGCACCCGGCCATCCCCACGCCGAGACCCCCCCACCGGGGCAGCAGCCCAGATCCCCCAACACCCGCCATGGAACCACGGAGAGAATCCACCCGCTAGGCAATCTCGCCAAACACCCAGACCAGGGCACGCGGGACCGCCACAGAGGTCCCCCCACACCCAAGAGCAGGAAGGCACAGGAACACAGAGAGTGCAGGCCCCAGCCCAGCCAGAAGAGCAGCCCCCCCACCACGCCAGGAGGCCCCATCTCCCGGAGAGCCCCCCAACCCGAGAGGAGCAGCCCACCACCACTCAGCAGCGCCGTACATCCCCCTGCCCCACCCCAGGTACGAGCCAGGGCCCCTCCAAGGGAGACCAACCCCCATGCTCCAGACAACCACCCGCCACAGGAGGTCCAGGGGGGAGCAAGGCAGGGGACGCCAACCCCCGCCCAGGAGAGGGGCACCCAAGAGAAACGGGGGTCCAGGAGGAGTGATGTAAACAAGGCCCAACCAGACACACCCACTGATGGAGTCTAGGAAAGGCCCAGTTCTCGAGAGCAAGGACCGGAACCTGCTCCACCGAGACCTGGACACCCCCATGCTCTGATGTAGTTTGATCCTGTGTTCTGGATCTTACAGTGGTGGACAAAAGTGTTGGTACCCCTCAGTTAAAGAAGGACAAACCCACAATTCTCACTGAAATCACTTGAAACTTACAAAATAACAATACTTTTTTTTTTAATTAAACAATCAAAATCAGCCATCAATTTTGAATTGTTGATTAACATACCGGTAATTATTAAAAAAAAAAAAACAATGAAACAGGCCTGGACAAAATGATGGTACCTCAATAAAAGATTGAAAACTACCAGGCAACGGCGTGACCTTGACCTTACCTTAACCTGACCTGACCTGACCTGACCTTGACCTGACCTAGGCCTGACCTTGACTTGACCTTGAACTGACCTTGACCTGACCGGGTGTAACCCCATTTTTTTAATCATATTTCAATTCACACTATTACAATGCCAAAAGTAAAACACAAGTTGTGTTAAATTTCCAACACAAAGCCTGTTTT
>NC_050531.1:8978915-8995705 GCF_002922805.2 Oryzias melastigma | reverse complement strand
AAGTCTTGTATGAAACTCGCAGAAAAAATCCAATGAGGGCTGATTTGACCACGGAAAAACGAACAGCGGCTCACTTGACCGCAGTCAATGCATGTGGGTAGCGTTCAAAATATTTACCATTCGCTCAAAGTGTTGGGACTCCGAAATTTATTTAAACCGGGATACCAATATTGCCTCACTACACAATTGTCAGCTAATATTAATCAAAAAAAGAAAACAAAAAAACGTGAAAGCCACTCTATAGTGACTGACACATTTTTTTTTTTAATTCAACACAGTATGTTTTTTTAAAAAAAATGCACACATTTTAAGAGCTCAGTCAAAATAAAGTGCTTGTTTGACATACCCAGAGAGTAGGAGAGTCATCCAGATTTGTGGTACCACTGACAAGTATTTCATTCTCCACGATGATAAAGATGCTCTCAAGGCGGAAGACGGCAGCATCAGGAGCATCACCCAAGACAACCGATAGGAGAGTCACTGCAGTTTCTGAGAACAAAACAGTAACAAAAAATGTCATTTGGTTTCATCAAATGACGCTTTTTGGCCAAATAATGCAACCACAAGGAGGCACAATCAGTGTCTCCATATGCCAGTCCCAAGTCCGGGTGAATGCAGAGGGTTTTGCCAGGAAGGTCACTAGTATTAGGGCTGTATCCAGGTGCTTGGGTATTTGGTCCCGAAAATTCGAGTACGGATATTCGCGACGTCCAAGATCGCTGATTCACGATCTTTATAAATGTAATTAATTGTAGTAAGATATGATAACAATAACATCTGGGGATGATGTATTTTTGCTCTGAAATGCTGATTAATATAGGATTTAAAGTTTTCGAACTAAAACAAAGCCGAGAGACCCGCGATAATGCCACCGGAAGTAAATACATTTTCGTCACGGTAAAGCTTCCGGTTTTCAAAGTAAAACTAACGAGAGCTTTTTTCCGTTCAAAAACTGAGACTGAAGTTCCGCTCACAGACATGACTTCTGAAAAATGAATTCGCTTTAACATCGGAGCTTTAGCTCCAGTGTTTACATTCTTTTGGTTATGGTAACTCTTCAACATTTCACGCATTTAACGAAACTCCAGTTTATTTTTGAAGAATCAGCTTCGCCCTGCTGAAGGTGGATGTCATCAACTTGAATCAGCTGATTCTGTTGCCCCAAAAAATAACTTTTTTCATACGGGCTGGGCACCAATATGTAATGCTTAGAACTCAACATATTGAAGAACTTTGAGGATAGAAAACTGTGTAGAACATTTTCAGGTTTTGTTGTTAAATGATCCAAAACAGCAGTGATTTTTATCATTTTTATGTTTTACTGCTGAACCAAAAGATTGACAAGGAAGTTTAAAATGACAAACAAAATCTGAATCTTTGTTTTTTTTTTCAGTTTAGTTCATTTTGGTCTCCTGTTCTAAATAAAGATATAAATGATGATTAAATACAAATAATTTCAATTTTCATCCATCCACTAAATAGACATAGCAATAAACATTGTATTAAAAAGTAAGAATCGTGGTTCGATTCGTGAATCGTGGAGCTTGATACGTAAATCGAATCGGATCGCCACCTAAGCAATGATCCACAGCCCTAATAATTAAATTATCATAATGTGAATACCTGAAAAGATGATAGTGTTTCTAATATCAGCCAAATCAGAATTACAGCTCTGCAAATAACTTTAAATCTTTTCCACAAGGTGACAATAAGTACATAACTGCATTTGTTTGCAGCTAAATGTTCTAGTTACAAAGGGGTATTTATGTTTTAAAGACCACAATATATAAATTACATTAAAAAATATATAAAATAATTTATATTTTCCGGCATTTAAAGACAGAGGATAGAAAAATGAAAGCCTAATCTGCAATATAATAACTTGATGTGTCCATAATTAATTAGACAATGCTAACACAGCATCGTGTCTAACCCACATCCTCAGGACTTCATGAATGCTCCTGCTGAATTGAATTGTTATGTGATTCAAATTCCTTTTTGAAGTACACCCACGTTCATTAAACATTCAGGGAGCCTGCAGTCAAACTGCAGCGCAGCAGACAGTGTGAAAGATCATCCGTGTCCCATCAAAGTTAATATCAAGACCATATTCACTTTAATTATTCATCAATATGAGTGTGCAGCTCAGGGGTTATGTCGCTCACAGATCCTCTCATCAGGTGAAAAAAAGTCAGACAGAGGCTAAAGGTGTTTGATGTCTGATAGTAAGGCAGATAAGGACAATGACATGCATTTATCAGATATGATACTAATGTTGAACTGCTTTAATTTTCAATTTTTATTCAAATTACTTTATTGTTAAAATGATTATTTTGATTATTAGGTGTTTATTGTAAATGTTTTGTAGGTTGTTGTTTTTGAATTTGCAATATGCATTTAAGCCACTAGGAGGCTCAAGAAACAAACAATGAAGTGCTCAGTGTTTATTTTGAAGACTAGATTAATTTATTATTGGACAATTCAGCAAAGTATTGGTTTTACAACCTCCTTATGATTGCTGTGTGTGTTGCTGCAGGTTTTTCCAGGCCTATTGCACACTGCAAACCTGTTTTTACTGTCAGCAAGAAGTGAGTCACACTTAAAAATGATAAACAATCAAAAAGCAGGTGCTATAAACATGTATTTTCTATAAAAATGCTGATTTTCAATTTCGGATTGTTAAGAAAAAGTTATTTTTTTCAATGTTATAGAGGTCATGACAAGTAGTACGGCAGATAATTGTTTTGTTTTAACACCAACCTAGTCTTACAATCTAATTATCATATTCAAGAATGCTAATTTTTTTTCAAGCTGACTCATTTGAAACTACTCTATTTGCTTCCTTTCTGCTTCTGTTGTGTTTATCCTTTTTTCTGTCTTTGTTTCATCTGATACCAAAGCGTGGTGACTCTCTCATCAGATTTCATCCATCTGAACAAACACAGTAACTGGAGACAAGACTGCGATTGTGCAAAGTATCCGGGAGACCTGTGTAGTGGTGTCAGTTGTACACATGAGTTCTTTTAAGCGGGGGGAGTTGTGCTCTGACCCACACTGAGAGCATCGTGTCAGCAAAGAGATTACATACTAATTATGATCCACATCAGTGAATGACAAGTCTGCACTTCCTGCTCTTTCCCTCGTGACAGTGGGCCATCAGACCCTTGCCTCTCAGGTGGTGGTGGTGGTGGTGGTGGGGTGGTCCTTGAGGACTGTGAGAGCCGAACTCCATTAACAAATACAGCTAATCTGAGGGAGGCAGGGATGCTCAAGCGCGTCACTGCTGGCAGTGGACCAGAAAAACACTTTATCCTCAGCCCTTGTTGTTATTCTAACCATGTTTGTTTTAAATGCATTTGCAGGATAAAAACCTCTGATGGACACGCCACAAGAGGAAACACGCAACTTCAGATTTGGCAATCTTGAAACTGAAGGGGGCCCTTCCGTTTGATCAGGTTAAAACCACAGCAGGAGAAAAAGATACATGTTGTCACAACAGTTTACTTCAAAATGTGCATGTGTCATGGTGGACTACATGGCATTTTTCAAATAAAATTAAAAGATTAATTGAGTTTTCTCAGCTACAATGCTTGAATTGACTTGAAAATATGTGTTTGTACATGAAGATAAAAAATATTTTGATTATTTTGCATAGAAACCTTATCTAGTGTAAATAAAAACAAAAAAATAAAGTGTAAAACAACTATTTTTATCTTGGTCCAAGAAGAAAATAAGGGACATATCATGAATCTGCAACTTGAAGCACCGAAGCCACAATACAAATGATTTAAACAAATAATGCGTTTGTTTCTTTGGTGAATTTCCTTTAGCTTATTAAGTGCACAGATGTGAGCTTCTTGTAATGTATAACTGCATCTACATGTTTAGATTTTTTATTATTGGATTATTCACCAATGTTGCATGTTTATATTAAAAATAAGAGAAGAAAATGTATGATGGCTCACCAATAATAGTAAAAATGACTTTCTTGCTTCTCAAGTAAATTCAAGAAAATCTGCTGCAGCAGGAGGGTCAGAGTTGACACAGACTGTCTTTTATTTTGAAAGTAACTTGTATGCGCTGCTATCAAAAGTAAAATAAATCAATAATGTGAAAAATATTAGTTAATAATTCAATAAAAATAATTATTTAAAAGCTACATGTAGAAATGAGTAGTTAAATGGTAACAAGGAAATATATAAAATGTATTTTTCTAAAAAAAATGAAGTGAGAATTTTTGTTTTTGCTTTGTTTCAGTCAGAAAAGCCAGGATCAAATGGCTCTGTTAACAACAACATACAACGTATTAAACAAATAAATGAAAGGAGAATAAATGAACTAATATGATGATTATAATATGGTGTTCCAAGCATTTCAGGGGCTTAGGGTGTATGACACCCCAAACTCTCATAACACCCAGAAAGGGGCGGAGCCAGAACATCTTGAGAGGGCGGTAAAGCCCCAGAGTGGGTGGCTATTACAAATAAACAGATCAAATATTTCCTATGGTTTTTTTTAATTTATTTTAAAAATATTGTTTTTGTTGTGATGCTTCAAGAAGCCCCCCGTAGCTCCGCCCCTGCACCCAAATGCATTTCATGCAAAAACAAGTTTTCAGTTTTTATCCTCCATTAAGATCAAGATGATTTGTAGTTTTTCACAATAAAATTATATATTTTAATAAAAAAAACATTTTACAAGACAAATCTCGGCATTTAAATCAAAATAAATATCAATAGCTTTAATTTATTTATAATTTAAAGGATGGTGTGTGTTCATAATGGAGTGTAGAAACGCCCACATCAGCCCAAAGCCGTTATTTTGTGCGGATCCCGTCGCACAAGCGGCTGTTTTTCAGCTTGGACTGCGAAGGATAATAGCGATGTTTGAAGGCGGCTTGTTGCCTGCATGCCTGTGGCAGCAGGATGGTCGCCATCTCTGGGTAAACACTGTAACCGAATCACGCGGCGTGTGTGGAGGGACGCCGGAGCGCGCGCGCGCAGCAGCAGCAGGAGGAGGAGGAGGAGGAGGAGGGGGCGGGAGCTGCGCCGCCTGCAGCCACGGCAGACGCACTGGCTTCGCATCCCGGACTGTCACTCCTGCGCTGCCTCCGTGGAGCCCCCATCTCTCTGACGTCTCTCTCCGGCTTCCTGAGACTCGTCGCCTCGAATCAAAACGGGGATTTTAATGGTGGAAGCGGAGCCTCCAGCAGCCTGCGCACAGCCGGGTGTCTGCAGCGCCGTCGGTAATGTGAGGAATAAAACGGTGTCGCCGAAAGTGCACAACATCCCGTTTCCATGGACAACACGTCCATAATAACACAGGTTGCAAATCCGAAAGAGGAGGAGAGCATTTCTTCTTGTCCGGATAAAGGTAAGGCGCACAGCATGCAACACATGTGCGTAAATCTCACGTTCGCACGCATTTGGTTCAGTTTGTGCTCAGAGGACACGGGGTCCGGGACAGCCACATCAAAAACAGTATCGACCTGAAATCTCCATTGTGCAGCTGGAGCTGGAATCCGTTCAGATCAGCTGCAGCTCTGAACCGAAACTTCATTTATTCCGAATGTGAGCAGATCTGCATCATGTTGAGGCTCTCAGCTGTGCAGAGAGCGTCTCATCTCACGGGGAGGGGAGGCCTGGTGGTTCAACATGAACACATGCCACCACACGTCCTCACATGTAGTATCAGCACATTTCTGCTTTATGGGAATCTCCTGTTCTGCTTCATTTATTTGCAAAATTATCAACAGATTTTTGCAGAAATATTTGAGCAGATATCTTGTAGTGAGATTTGTGCCTCAAACTAAAAGTGCATGAAAACAGCTGCTGAACAGCTGCTCCACAGATTAGAAAGGCTACAGGGAAAACACATCTTTTCCCTCTGTTGTTTTGTGAGATTTACTTTTTTCCCCTTCTTCTTATGGGATATTAGTTTCCATCAACTTCACATTGGAAATGCTTATTTTTGTGTGCAACAAGAAGATGTGAAAGGCTGCAACAAAAGATACATTTTTGCTTAACAGATTCTTATGTTTGTACACCATGTTAAAATAATAGTAATTAATGAAAAAGTCAAAGAACAAATTTAGAATTCATAACTGGATGAATCATCAATTACCTTGAATAATTAATTATTTAAAGTCCAATTCCAATTATCATTTGATCTATTTTAAAACCATTCTCTGTGGTTGTTTAATTACGATTCGTCATTTTTTAGCCAAAACCAAAAAAACTGTCGTTTTCAAGGACATATTTTAAGCAGAGCAGCAGGAGTTCATTAGCCTAGTAGGCCTGCCCTCACTTCCCATCATCACTTCGTTTGGGCTACGGTCACAAAAAAAAAAACCCTGTAATGGTGGGATGGGGAGGAATCAGCACAATATTCAAGATTAGCCGTCCGATTTTTAAAAAAATAGTCAAGAATACAGACAAATAGATGGTTTTGTAGCCTGGAAATATGAAGTTAATTTAGATATTGTTCATGAGAGATGTTTTAACAATATGAATAATTGTTCTGTCTCAGTATTGTGAGAATAATTTCTTATTTTAGTTATTTAAAATGCCTGTTAGATGCTTCCCTTTTGTAGTTGTGTGCGCATGTGTATGAAGGAAATGTGTTTTTGGTGTGCATGCATCACGTTGTTGTGCTCTGGCTGTCACAGAGAAAGTAACGAAAGAAAAAAAAACACTGACTTTAAGGCAAATAAAGTTGCCATAACGAAGACGAAGTCGTATCTGCTTTCAAGTGTGCAACAATAATGTCTTTATGAATTTGGGTAACATTTGGTTGCCGGATTAGCAGTCAAGGGCAACTGTGATTGGACGCTCACCGAACGATAAAAAAATCGTCTGGTCACCGTAAATTTCAACTTTTTCTTAAAACCTCAACGCCTCCAGATGTCATGTAAAAATGCAACTGCTGCCTCCCGATTACAAATATCCCCACCTGCCGAATTTGCTGAAACACTTGCATTTGGTCGGCATGCGGTGGCATTTGGGATAAGTGACTGTAGTAGGGCTGGGTTGATAAAATCGATCAATCAATTTTAATTAATTTAAACTTCGCAGATCAGCAATTGATTCGTATATAAATCGATTTCGCACATAAACCTAAAATCTACTAGCTTGGTGCTAACGTTTAATGGAATTTCCCAAAGGACGGCTAATGCTAACACTCGGTCGATGTACACAAATTGCTGACTAAATAAACATCTTTATTTACTCACAAGTATGAATTTTACTTACTTTTTTTAGGAAATATTTTTTAAAGAAACCAATTGTGGCCTAAAAAAAAACAGTTTTTGTGTTTATAATTACTTCTTCTTCTGGAATAAGGTGTAATGTTATAGCTCGATCGCCACCTAGTGGCCAAACTGAAACATTCTCCTGGAGAAGCAGAACAATGTTACAATGTTAATGATCTGAACATTTTTGTTAAAACTTCTCTTTTTGAGAAAACATGTAACACTGTTTGCTATTAACAATCTCATTATTTCACTAATACATTTACAGTATGTGGATTTGTTTACTAGTACTTTCTATATAAATGGTGGGTTATTGTATGAAACTGTGTGAGTTCGGAGTCTCGCAGAGCCTGTGATTTCCTCAGCCATCTGTAGCCAGTGTGAGTCATCTGCCGTAGCTAGATGCTCCGGAGGCCGCCCCGGATGCAGTTTGACCCTGAGGTCACACTATCTCTACCTAACATTAGCGGATCAACAAAAAATGGGGAGCAATATTAGAGCTATCCATCCAGAAAAACAAGAACGCACGGATCTAGGAGCATGTGGCCCGCTGACTGTAGAACCTACGTCACTGCTACAAGCTTTTTCCAACATTTTTTCATCTACTCCTGATTCACAACAGCTTGAATAAAGAAATACTCAGAAATGCAATTTAAGATTAATTTTCGTCAGAAAAATATCAATGTGATTTTCATTGGATTAGGTCTTTAAGGTATGGATACTTCCTGACTAGTTGGTTAGTAAAAGAAAGATCAAAGGTTTTCTGTTTAAAACCATAACCATCAGTTTGACCATATCTGATCTGCTAAATTTATTGCCTCAGGCGTTGATGAAAAACATTCAATGAATTCTGAGGAACCATCTTTGACCACATTTTAATCAGAATTCCCACACCTTCCTGCCCGCAGCATCCTGCTTGTCTTGAAGCAGTAAATCCCAGATGGTTCGTGGTATCTGACAATTAATCTGGCCGGCTAAAGCCCACGGTCGGCCTCCTATCAGAGACGACACGGCTCCTCAGACGTCTGCTGAGGATCTTTCTGAATGGACCCACTGCCCTTCACTCCACAAAGCAGCTGGCCTGCAGAGTTACTACGTGACCCGCTTGTACCGTACAGCCTCAAATGTGCACACACTCGAGCGTCCACACACTCACATGTTGAACGGTTCGGGGAGAAGGGAGGCTATTTTTAGGCTCCCATCCGTTTCTGTCCAAGCACAGAAGCTCATTAGAGCCACGTTTCTTCAGACATTCGGTCAGGTAGAAATCGATTTTTTATATGCTAAATAAGGCTGTGGCTGCTGTCACAGAAAGGTGGTTTCTGCCATCAGCCAGGGGCAAATGAAGAAGCCATGCAGAGCTGTGTGTTTATTATTGTATACAAGCACAAAGGGGGGAACACAATTTGCTTCATGTTTCCTAAAGCAGATTTTTAATTTTTTCTTCTTCCCTGTAAAAACAGAAATGTTACACTTGCTCAAAGCAAGACATTTCAAAGGAGCTCCTTAAGTCAAAAGCCAAATTACTCTTTACATTTGGCAGCAGCTTCTTTTTTCATGGTCTGATGCAATGAGATGTAAGTTCTGGACTGACAACAGCAGAGGGAAGTTGTAGGTCGGCCAGCCGCTGCTTCGCTTTGGAAATCATGCAAGCTTTGCTCGCATAGTTTCACAATAAAGGCTCCCTTCTCCTTCTTCATCAGATTGGATCATTCTTACAGCGTCAGGGATGACAGACACGGCCTCAATGAAGTCATCTCGGAGGAAGATCGTTCTGACTTGGTTTTAGAGACCCACACTGATGAATGATGGGTTTTTTATGCCTCGTTTTTATGCCTGGGTGTTTCAATTATAAAAATGACCCCATTAAGAAGTTGTAGATCTATAAAAAACAATGGGATTGACCAATTAGGGCGGAGCTACTGTCTTTACATGATGAAATCCATTGATTGGCGGAAAGGTATTACAACAAGCACTTTTCCCGACTCAAGATTGGCTGCATTTTTCTTCACGTCCTGCAATGCAAAGAGTATTAAATTCTTTACTTACAGTATTCCCTCCTTATTTGCGGGGGTTAGGGACTAGAGTTGGGCGGATCAATCCAAAATATTGATAGTATCGATCTCAAGTTGGTATCAGATCGATACCAGCCAGCAGATATAGATATTTTCACTCTAGTTTAAAATTTTCTGTATCTGCAAAAAGGACCCAACTTTTAATAATTCTGTTTTCACAGCATGTTCATCAAGTAATTAATAAAAGAGAAACTTAGAAAAAAACAATTGAGATTTTCAGGTTCAAGTCACATCTACAACATTTACAAAAAATACCAATACTGATAATGGCGATATTGACCAGTATTGGATCAGATCAATACCCCCCACGACAAAAGAATGTTCACTACTGATCCATACTCATCAAAAACACTTCTGATCAGGCTTTGTAAAACATTTATTGACATTGACATGTATTGGAGGAACAACAAACGAAATACTATAACGAGCTAATGCACGAGCTCCACTGTTGATCCATTCGCTGTAGTTGCACCATTATGCTGCACAGCCATCATCGTCTACACCCAACATGCACTTTGATGGTCCAACACTCAATAGAAACTCTCACTTTAATTACCTGGACCATTCTAAACTAGTCCGGAGTGCTCAGTGATGCTTTAGCATGTTCTTGTGGCATTTTTTTCTGATGATGGAGGTCATGTTTAAAGAAAATTAAGCCTAAAATTGCATTTCTGAGTATTTCTTTATTCAAATTGTTGAAACAGATGAAAAAATGTGTTTGATAAAAGAATCGTATCTGTTACATGGAAAATACGGTTCAATCCATTCTGACTCTACTTATAGACGACTAGATCCATGTACGTCTTCGTTTTCCTCGTCTGAACTGGAATCTGGCTCAAAACTGTTCCAAAACTGTTGCACCAGTCATGTCAGGTTGGGGGTATAAGCTAGCTGGAGAACTTGTAAACAGATAGCTCAGTTATGGGTGATGGGTAGAGGGGGCGGGCTTACTCCTTGTCCCGCCCAGTCCAATCATCTTTTGATCATAGTTTATTCAGAATGGCAAAAATGTATCCAAAATTTGCCTCTGAGTTGCGATCAAAACCCTTGATGCAGAGTAAGGCAGAACTTATTTCCCATCATCCCTTTCTCTACCGCTATTTTACAGCTCCTCACAACCTCAAGCTAACATTAGCAGAGCATCAGAAATGGCGAGCAATGTTAAAGATATAGTTTTAAGGCAGCTTGGATAAACAAGACGAAGACGTACATGGATCTATTTGTCTGCAAGTGGATGCGGAGCAGGAAGATTGTGGTTTGTACGTAACAACTACAAGCTTTTTCAAATAGTCTGTTTTCGTCTGCTCCTGATTCACCATGATTTGAATAAAGAAATGTATTTTTTAAGCTTAATTTTCTTCATTTTTTCAGAAAAATGTCACAGGAACAAGCTAAAAACACCAAAAACTGAATTTTCTTGAATGGTTTTGTTCAGGAGAAACAAAAATTTGCCTCTTTTTCTCTGTTGTTGACTTTATTTTAAATGCTTGACAAATATACGTGGAAAACAACATTACACTTGCATTTTTTCCTTACAACTGGGATTCCTGCCTGTCCTCAGTACAGTTGTAACTCAAAGCTATAACACTTTAGAGACCAAACCGTCTGCGTTACCGAGCCCATTAACCTTCACCCCTCACGAACCCTCAGGGGCTCCACGCTCCTTATGCGCTGCCACATGTGAATAAAATGAAAACTGTTATTTGAGAAAGACAGCAGTGGAAAACACTGCTTGGCGTTTCCGTGTCGTTCCGTCCAAGTTTTTGCGGTTTGAAATTTCTCCGAATTCCCAAAAGAAACAAGAAATAAAAACACCAAAGCTGTAATTATATATTAATCTGGAAATGTCTGTTATTTCACGCACACTTTGCTTCTGAGGTTATTCCTGGAACACGCTGCTTCACATTAGTGAAGTGTTTATGATGTGAGGACCACACCTGCAGAAAAGCAAGTGAGGGGAAGCACTGTGAGCTGGGGCTGTCCTTCAGATCCTGGCACAACCTGCTGCCGGTATGGGGCGCACATTTTGGATAGCTTGGGCTCCCGTGGTAATTGCACTGGACCGCCGTGTGTCCACAAGTCAATATTCATTGCAGAATTTTTGACTAAGTGTGAGAAGACAGAAAAACTGGAGTCCTTATTGCAGATTTATTTGCCCGTTTCTGCCAGAGCCGCTCAGAAAAGCTGATTATCTGCACCTCCGGGGAGGTGTTAGATGTTTCCCAACACATCTTCATTGCGTTAGTCGATGTCGTTCTCTGCAGCTTTCCGGGCAAAGTTTAACGTTTTTCAAAAGCTAAGCTCCTTGACTGAAATGCTTGTTAGCATCTTGTGCGGGATTGGGCCATCAGTCAGCGAGTGGATGAAGCGGAACGCTCTGTGCTGATCTCAGTTTTTACATCGATTCAGGGATTGTTGTGTTTGCACGGATTTAAAGTGGAAGTTTCAAGAGATTTCATCTGAATAGGTGATGACAAAAAAGCGGAGTTATATGTTTGGCGATGGTGTTCCGCTGAATTTAATAGAGTTTTCAAGACAGATTCATGAAATCAAGTTCAAAGGAAGTCAAGAAGACAAAGGGAAGCATCTTGATTTTCAAAATAAAACACCTTATATGGTTTCTGCATTATTTTCTAGTATCCTGGTCCTGATAAATGAACTGGGACAAGCTACTAAAACCTGTCTGATTAGTTGTGCAAAAATGTGTTGCTTATATTTTTGATGATTCTGGGGCTTGAAAAAAGTTTTGTTTCTTTTTGTTTATTAAATTGTGTTTAGTTTTCTTATTTAGGATTTGAATAACTGTGATAAAGTTGATTAGTTACATCAATGAAAACTTACACATTTTGTGTCTTTGGTTTTCAGTTTTTACCTCAATATATATTTTTTAAAATTTTCACTTTTAATGGTTTGGTTTTTCATGCATTTTTTAAAACTTTTTATCTTTTTCTGTCTCATTTCTACGGTGGCCCTGAAGTCCAAACCACATCACTCACCACAAAAACATGTCAAAGATCAAACAAGAATTAAAAAAAAAACAAATAAAACATTACATTTTAGAAATAAAAGCAAAATCCACAAAAAGTAAGGAAACAAGTAACCGAAAAAATTATGTGATGTCAACGGACATAACTTAATGGTTGATGGTGTTTGTTCACCTTTTCATTTGGTATCCTCCGACAGAAGATATTTTAGGGCTTCTGTGTTCTTCAAAACGTTAATCATCCAATAATTGATGCCCCTAAAACCTTCTGGTTTCTTATTTTGTTACATTTTTTAAGATTTAATTTTGATCTCTGAAAATTACCTGTTTTGTTTTTAGGTTTCTGGAATTTTTCCTCATTATTTGATGTGATTTTCCCTTCAGGGCCACCGTACATTTCTCTCCTAATGAATGACTGCAATTCAAAGAATACTTTTTTTTTTTTAATTCAAGTTTTTTTTAAATTAAGTTTTATTTATTTATTTTTTCCGTGTGTTTTCATTTTGTGTCTTCTGTTTTTCCTCAGCTGTTAACATTCCATTAAGAGTCTGTTTTAGAGTCTGCCCTCTGACCCTATGACCTTTGGGTGGTCCCCTATTTAACAGTCAGTCCCAGGTTCGCTCTAAACATCCATTCTTTGTGTTAACCTCAGATAACCTCATACTCATTACACAAATTCCAGCCACTTACACAGATATTGTTATAAGTCCTCGCTGAAGCATAAATGTAAATTCTCTTCAAACAAATACATTTTCTTCTAAATATATATATATATTTTGATTGAGTTTGATTCTGATGAAACAAAAAGTCAAAATTTATGATGATTGACAGAAAGCAGATTCTTACAAGAGCCAATTAGAGGGATGTCATGTGACAAAAACGACATCGGGGGGATTTATGTCAGACTATCACGTCTGCTCACAGTGAACATTCAGCTTCAACCAATAATTGTGAAGCTGTCTTCACTTTTATATATTCTCCAATGCAGCTTTGGTCATAAAATTCCAATAAAAGCAATCCTCTGTACGGCAGCGGGGGGAAGATTGTGTGAGCTGACAGTTTCCCACTCCTACAACTGCTGACTGTAAACAGTTTAAAGCCTTTACTGAGAAATGAGTGGAGGGGGGTGCTCCTGTTGTGCTATTTTAGCTCAAATGTGTTTCCACTACAACATAGACTCTAAAAATACAACAAATGTGTTTTCCCAAAGATAATAATGTCACAAAAATATTACTAATGGTGCTTGTTCTTATTTATTTGCTAATGTCTAAAAGCTATAAAAACACACAAATGAGCCACGACCGCTTTTTTAGTATATTTAAAAAATGCAGGTTAATCTTTGATTAACTCCACTGTCTGCCAAATCTAACGCTTCCAAAGCAGATATAACTTGATTAAAAAAAAAAACTCTCCGTAATAGATTGTTAAATAGCTGTAATCACAATATCACAATGCTACAATGTTCTTGCATATTTACCTTTCTTGTGTATGTTAAATTTATTTTATTTGTTTACTATTTTATTTTGAAATACCCGTGTTAACATGTACATTTTATATGGACCGATCATTCCTACAAGGGTCTTCATTTGTTATCTTTTCTTTAAATTTATGACGAACTGCCTCTGTAAAAGACTCTAAAATTACCTGAAAACTTAAAATACAGTTAAAAAAAAATTATCATGTCAAAACGCAATCTTTTTTTTGTCATTGTTTGAGGTTTTTCAGGAAAAATAGCAAACGGTAATGCAGTTTTTTTATACAAAAAAGAAATAAAGTGACATCTTATATATATATATATATATATATATATATATATATATATATGTTCATGAAATTGCACTGACTTTCTTACAGATGTGTAAAAAAATAAAATTTTGGGGAAAGTTTAATCATATTTATATTAAGCACTTTGTGTTATTTTTACATGAAAAGTCCTATATAAATAAAGATTGATTGACTAATTGAAATAAATCATTTTAATTTAATGTGAATAATTAGTTAAATTAGTTCGTAATTAATTACACTAATTTAATCAGATTTAAAATTGCAAAAACAAATGCATATTTATTGATTTGTTCTTCAATAGTTTATTTTTATCTTGATACAGTTACAAAAAAGTATTGTAACTTTAAATTGCCTTCAGAATTGAAATATGAACTGTGAAAATATACGGCTAGAAAGTAGATGGAAATGATTGTAAAGTCCTAAAGAATCCATTCTATTTTTTTGTTTGAATTCTCATTATGGACAGCATTTATATCCATTTCTGGCTACAATGACGTTAATCTGCATTTGATCTATTTTTTATTTGTAGGAAATGATTGTCGCATAAAGGATAAATATTGCAGCGTTTTTCCCGCATTTGTTCACTCACTTTTGTTAGAGCAAACGCTGGGAGTCTTTTGCGTTTGACACATTTGTGGGGAAGTTTTATGTTTGAAAGTGGGTTTTGAGCGTTTAACTCTTGAGCTGTGTCTGCTTGTTTTGGACCAGAACGTCCTGCGTGGGCTTAGGAGAGCCCACCGCACAAGAATTTCATATCAACTCCTAACAAAATGCACATGTTGAAAAGTTTATAAAAAGCTAAGGAATTCCTCAAATGACCTCACTCATATTGCTCTGCACGCTCGGAGAGATTTAATGTCCGCAGTTGTTGTGGAGTTGCATCACAGCCCGACTTCTGCTGATTCTGAAGTCCAAACTTACTGTTTATTCAGGATTTATTCATCCGTTTGAACATTACCAAAGCAGATCAATGCATTCGGAGAGAGAGAAAGCAGGAAAGAGAGAATAAAAACATCTGAGCTGCATCCTTCCCTTATCATCCGTAATTGACCGATGAAAAATAAAATCACGGTTTGTCCAAAAGATTTCTGTGAACAGCTTTATGCATATTTAAAGTGGGGGAATACACACCTGGGGGGCTGAGAGAGACAACAAGTCCCCTCATGGTCCAGAGGTAAAGGTGAGTGCTGTGTTTTCCTTAAACCTCCGGGGGTTTTAAGTAGGACATGCTGTTTGTGGAAGTGAAGAGATGAATGCCTCTAAGAGAAGCGGAGGCATGGGAAACTGAAGCGCGGATACACAAGCACACGCCCTCACACACACAAACACAAATAGATGACCTACTTGTTGTTTTGTCTTTCATTTATAACAAACAGCCTTTCTTTCCAACTGTTTTCTTTTACTCTCAGATTGGACCGAATGCAGGAGATTTAATTGATTCAGAAGTGGGATGTGTCATAATTAATAGATTCTTCAGTTTGATGGCGCCCTGATCGTTTGTGTTGATGCTCCTTAAGTGGCAATGAATAAAAAAATCAGCCTAGCTACATAAATATGACCTATAAGGTCGCAGTATGTACAAAAAAAGAAGTGCACAATGCCATAGCTGCTGTAGTAAATTGATTATTTAACATTTTTAATGAGTTTAAGTGATATAAAATAAGCAAAAACACCTTTTTGTGATTGAAAAAGTCATTTATGTGAAAAAAAAAAAACAACTGGTCCTCATTTAGAAAGAAAAAAGTATTTTATGTGAAAGGAATAAATTATTTTCTTTATGTCAAAACATATTGTTAATAGAGACAGTTTGGCTTTCACATTTTTTTTTTAATAAAAGGAAAATAACATTATATAACCATGAGTTGCAAACTCCAACTTAAAAAAGAGAAAAAAATGAAAAAAGGGACAAAAAGAGGAAAAACTTGTATTGTTGTCTGCCCCCTTTACCAAGTAAATGAATCGATAAAAAGAAAACAAAACGTGTGTTTTATGTCTTTTCATGCAGATCCCGGCTGGGTTTTACATCTGCTTTACTAAATTAGGTTGAACTTAGAAAGATCATCCAATTTGCTGCTGCTGCTGCAAAAAAAAAAAAAATCAGTTCCCATCTACAATTTTTGTTTTTCAGGCGCAATATGAATAAATAATAAACAAGTGTGAGTACGAGACTAAAATACTAAAAAAACAGACTGAAAAAAGTTATACAGTAAGAATTCTTGAAATTACTTTAAAAAATGTATTTGTTTGTTGTAGATTTTTGTTTGATTTGATTAATTTCAGTCATTACAAACATTTGAATACTACCATAAAAAAAATACAAATATACGTAAATGCATTGGTTAAAAAAAAATTAACAATTATTATAGTTGATAATGCAATTTTTTTTCACAGTGTAATTTCTAACAGTAATATTTGGACGTTTTTGCAAATATGTAAGTTTAACATGTTTTTGTTGCATTTTTCTCATGATGGAGGACAAATATAAACATAACTTGAATTTAAAACTACATTCTGAGTATTTCTTTATTCAAATCGTGTTGGATCAGGAGCAGATTAACGTGACGCAGCCAAAACCTCCTTCCTTTACTCCAATTCTGAAGCATCTACTTGCAGACAAATAGATCCATTAACGTCTTCATTTTCCTCGTCTGAGCTGCCGTCTGGTTTAAAACTGTGTAACTGGATAGCTCTGATATTT
>NC_050531.1:8864049-8978878 GCF_002922805.2 Oryzias melastigma | reverse complement strand
TAATGCTAATTTGGGCTTGTCAGGTGCTATAAACTAGCAGGAGAGAGTCTAAACAAAGGGCTGATGGGAAATTAGTGACTTCCACACCAACAGCACAATCAGAGGTGAATTTCTAATGAGCTCCTGCCGCTCTGCAGAAAATATGTCTTAAAAAACAATTACTGACTTTTTGCTTTTGGCTAAAATTATAATTAAAAGACCACTGGGAACAATTTTATAATAGAAAATGTATAGAGTTGCAGTGGGACTTTAAATATAATCATCAATTAAAGAAAATGATTTGATTTCTCAGCTAAAACCCTCAAAATTAGCCACTTTTTCAGCCCTAATAACCCTTTTGTCTCAAATTATTTCTACATTTTCAAGAACATGCACTTACTATGTTCTGTAGATGTTAAATATTAAGCTGCAGCCTCAAACAAAATGAGCTGTAATGAAGCCAGTCGCACAACTCTCGGAAGCGTCACATCTCTCACATTATTCCTCCCTGAGATCTCACTGGGTTGTCTCCTTCGTTTTGCAGTTTGCCCGAGAGGAAGCAGCCCTCCTCCTTTGGTGGGGGCGGGGCCTGAAAGCCGACCATCGCGGCTCCTGGTGCTGAGACAGGAAAGCAGGGCGGCACATCTGTGTGTCGGTTCACAGCAGCAGCTGGGAGAATTTGTAGGTTGCGTGGCTGGAGTCCCCAGCAAACCGTTTCTATTCAAATCACTGCAAACCATATTATTTTAATGGGATGTTGAGTAATGGCGCTTACGTAAGGTTATGTTGGATGCATGTTTGCAAATCCTGTGAGATGAGGAGGGAAGTAAAGCCAGAGGAGCAGCTGAGGGTTAGTGTGTGCCTGAAGAGGGGTTTAAACCACACTTACTGTCGCATCAGGAGAGATGGAGGTTTAGTTGTTGTCACTTTTGGCTCTATTTTTACCTGAACTTGTCACACTCAGCCCACCGTGGATGCTATGACAGCAGACTCACACAGAGGGACACTAGCAGCTGTCAGTCTCAGCTCATCTGGCAGCTTAAAACTCTGGACTGTGTTTGTTTTGTGCAGATGTGGGGCAGATGCTCTCTGGAGCGACTCCTGCATGAGGCAGATCTGGAGTGATGGTCATCCCTGCTGGGATTTTCTCCTGAAATAAACAAACTCAGCATGTTTTTAGCAAGTGTTGATTCCTAGAGAGCAAATTAGGGAATTATTTGAGATGCAGATGTTTCCTTCCTTTCAATAATCTGCCTTAAATACCAATCAACTTAACTTTAAAAGACACAGATATTCTATAATTAAGGATTTATTCAGACGGAATCAGAGTTTGTTTCCCTCTTTCCAAAGTAGCAGTGAAGTGAACTATCCCAACAAGGATTGCAAATCACAGGACTTCCATTATTCCTTCTCTTGTTGCTTTGCCCCGCCCTCATAATTTTTGGCCAATGACTGAAGAGCTCTTTAATCACATGATTTTGCTTTGGTTCAGAACACCACGCAAAACAAACTTCTCAGGGAAAGTGAAGCTTGACCCTTGAACGCTTTCACTTTAAAAAGTTACATCATCACTTTTGCCATTTTTTCCTGATATAATTTACCCATTGAAAAGTATTTGTCATGAAAAATAGATCAAAATATGACAACACGTGATAATTAGAGTAGTTTTATTTGATTTTCAACCACATTTTATGTAACAAAATGGAAAAACAAAGGACAAAAACAAAATTAGGAATTTTAGAACAAAAAAATTCTAAAAAAAAATGATAATATAATACTGGAAGCTTGGTCTTTGGTCCACCTATTCATGGGACATTTGAGACTTTAGGGACCCATGACACTCAGGATATTGCAACATATTTAAAATAATGTAAATACCTTTGTTCAGGTGAAAACAACTCATAGATAGTGTTGTTGGGTTAACTGAGTGGCTCACCAGAAATAACTGGACCATATTGCCAAAGTACCGGACAAAACCGTTTGCCTTAATTATTTATCACTCAATTTAGCTTTGACAGATGCACAGCCTACTTAAGACTTTCTGCATCATTATATTTTACATTAAAATTACCAGGAATTGATCCCATGAGCTTGTTTTATTCTCGTTTAATTTTTATTGTTTATTTTTGGCTGAAAATATCAAATGAAAACCATCTTAACCCTCTATAATACATATATAATGTCAACTAATGAATCAATTTGGGAATATTTGATATTTAGAACAAGAAAAATATTGTCCTGACATGTATGTAGGCTAAAATAAATTTTTTTGGGGGGGGTTACAACCAAAATTTAATTAAAAAATATATTTTTGTATTATTCTGATGCTTTAAATTCTCTAAAAATCAGTTTCCCTTCCCATCCTGGCTGGAGACAGTCTTCTGGGATTCCTTCCTCCAGATCCTTCTGCTGACCCGGTTCAGAGAGGACTTCCCCCGTGCTGCTGTCTGTTTCTGTTAGCGTTTTCCAGCGTTTGCAGGTGCCCGCTTCGCCTCTGAATGTTGACATGGGATTGTAAAGTCTGCAGGCGAACAGCCAGTGAACCTGCAGGGTCGGAGTGAGAGAGCAAGTCTGTTCTTCATTTCAGCGACCGACTGGCAAAGAAGAATTTTATCTCTGGTGGAGTTACATACGCCTGAGACAGCTGGATCCACTTTTAGCACAAGCACCTCACTCATGGATTCTTAGAAAGAGGAGGCGACAAAAATTCTGTGAAATTGTGCCCACTCCCTGTGGGAACAGCAGGATTCCTCTTCCTTTATTTAAGTCCCTAAATGAAAGTTTCCTTCTGATTTTTACTCGGCTACAAAGCTGCAGAAATCTCTCTGTCGTGTTTTATCTTTCTGTAAAGCACCTGGCCGCCTCATTTACAGCCAGACTGTTTTCCATCTAAATTATTAAGGATCTGCATTGGCAGGGACTCTTCTCACATTTTCCTTGATGCCCCCCCCCAGGAACTGTACACTTTACTTGCCTGACTGGTCAAATAAGTGCCACTGGAGAGTATTTCCGTATTTGTGCCATTAACACGAGTTTTGGACGAAATTTTAAATAAATAATTTAAATCAAGCGGCAAAAAGTTATTTTTACGCTTAAAGCTCAAGTATGTACAATTAAACTAAGCTGACTTTTTAATGTTGTGGTTTAAAATATTTGTTTATTTTGTTTACCAGTTCAAGAGCCACATGTGGCTCTTTTATTCCTCTGTTGTGGCTCTTTGGCTTTGAATAAAACTTCAAAATTAATTAATTAATTAATTAACTAATTTATGTCTAGATTGTTCACATGTCAGATAGGCCTAACTGATTAAAATGATGGTAAAAGGTTTAATCTACTGTCAAAATGGTTTATAATCAGAACGACTTTATCTTATTGAATTTACATGTATATATTTTAAAATTATTTCGATTCTACACTAATGTTGTCATGTTTTTATTCACTAGTAAAAGAAAAAATAGGATAAAGGAACACAAAAATCAATAATAGAAAATCTCAAGTTTCTTACACTTTTAATTAAAGTAAATCTGCTGCAGCTGGGGGATCTGATTAAACACAGGATGTTTTATTTTGAAAGGAACTTGGATTTCCTATTGCCAAAAGTGAAAGAAGTTTTTTTTATATATAGAAAAACTCAATTGTAGCGAACATTTCAAAGCTATATTTTATAAAAGAGTGGCTTAATGGCCACAAAAGCATAAATAAAGCATGTTTTTCTATCTCTGTGTGAAAGTTTCAGTCCATAAAAACCAGGACCAAATGGTTCTTTTAGTGTTAAAAGTTCCAGACCTCAGGTCTAATCTAAGAAACTAAAATACATCAGAAAAGCTTTTTCCGACATTTTCAAAAATCAAAATCTTCCAATAAGATAAAAGAAAGGAAATAATCTAGATTAAGCCTCAATTGTCAAGTCAGTAAATTCTCAGTTACCTTAGATCACGTGTCAAAGTCAACGCCCGGGGGCCAGATTCGGCCCCCTGGGTAATTATATCCGGCCCTCCAGATAATTTTACTTTATTGTTATTAATGGTCCGACATTATCTTGCTCTCATTTCTAACTTGTATAATTTTGACAAAAATATTTGTATGCAGAGTAAAATCTTGAAAGTGATTTAAGGTTTAAGTTGATTTATTCTGGTATAATATTATTGTCTGTTTTTATTATTTATATATATGTTTAAAAATTATGGTTTTACCATTTTAAAAATTGGCATTCTGCTAACTTTTTAGACTTTTTTGCCATTTTTTTAGGCTGTTTTGGAGTTAGGCTAATATTTACATGCTAGCTGTTTTGGCTAATTTAGGCTTTTTCAGGGTTTTTTTTAGGATATTTTGAAATTTTGTTACTTTTTCAGCTACTGTTTTGACCATAAAGTTTTTTTTTTGTAGTTTTTTTAGGCCAATTTAGCATTTAGCTAATATTTAAGCTGCTATCAACTTTAGCACCTTCAGCTATCAGCACTAGCATCTTCAGCGGCCAAATTTAACTTACAGCATTCACACTAGCATTATTGCCGGCAATGCTATATATATATATATATATATATATATATATATATATATATATATATATATATATATCTACTAGATAATTATGTTAAAAAGTTATGTTTTAAAATTTTTGTTTTAGTGTGTTTTCAATAAATGTTTATCTTGTTCAGACCTAAAGTGTGTTTTGAATTTTGGTCCCTCGTGCGATTGAGTTCGACACCCCGGGGTCAGATGGAGTGACCCCTAAAGGCAAAAAAGGAGGAATAAATGGAGAGGCCACCTCTGAAGTCTTAAGCTAATCTGTGGATCATATTCAGGCTTGGACCCTGGCGTTATTCCAAGCTGCGGGTCAGATGGTGATTATCTCTTCCTGTCAGGAATGCTGAGAATTTCCTCCGTACTCTCCCTCTTCCGGCCTTGTTAGCTCTTGTGTCTGAACATGTGACATGAAGCTCAGGCTGGGCCGCCTTTGATTGACTGGCTGGCTCTTTGCTGCTTTTGGTCCATACTCTGCTCCTGGATCAGATGCTGAATAACATGCAGTTTCCTCACTGTAATAAACTTTTCTTTACGTTATTTATTGTTGATTGCAGCCCTTTTGCTCCATCACCATATGCATTTGCTTTTATATACGACCGTGGTCCTGCAGCCGTCACCCCTCAGCTGTGTTGTTTGTGTCAAACCGAGAAAGGAAAGTCTTGTTTGTGTTGGGTGGTGGTGCAGGAGGGGCTGGAGTAAGAATCGAGTATAGGCGGTCTCATCACACCTACGCCCTCCTCTTCACCCTTCCTCCCCTTCCTCACAGTCTCACGCACTTCCACCTGCGTCAGGGGGGCAGCAGACCGAGGCGGAAAAACGTCTGGAAATGAAGCAAAGGCGGATATTAGGAAGGAAGTTATACAATATTATTTTGAGTAAAAATAAAATGTTATACACTTTCACCTGACCTCATGGAGTCCTTCTTAAATAATGAATCAAGGGAAGCGATACTTAAAGACCCACTCCAATGATTTTTTAACTTGTAGCTTTTTCTCATAACGGATATATGTAGATAAATGACAAATTAAGCTTATAATTGCATTTATGAGTATGTCTGTATCAAATCAGTAAATTAGGAGCAGACAAAACAACATTTTATTTGGAAAAGATCGTACTTTTGACAGAATATATGCCACAAACTCCCTGCTTCAATCTATTTTGATACCTCCATTTACAGACAATAGATCCATGTACGTCTTCGTTTTCCTCGTCTCAGCTGGTCTCTAGATCTCTGGATTTCTCCATTTTTAATGGACCGGTAATGTTGGGTTGTGAGGGGCTGTAAGCTGGCTGGAGAGGACACAAACAGATGGATGATGGAAAGTGGGGGCGGGCTTGCTCTGCGGCAACGGTCCCGCCCACAACTCCTGCTGCTCTCCAGAAAGTTTGTTCAAGAAAACAACAGGTTTTTGATTTTGTCTTAAAGACAATTGTGAATGCTTTTAGAAAAGAACTAAAGATGATCGGAGTGGGACTATGTGCTAGTTTTTTCCATCTCAGATAAATGATGCTTAATTTCCGGTTTGAGTTAGGTTAAAAATTAATTTGACTGAAGCAAAGTCAGTTTCCTGGATAACTAGTCTCCTGCTTAAACTGCTTAAACTCTTTTGTAGAAATGAGTTTAAGCTGCAGTAATACATTTATATCTACAATTATTTTGTTACTTTAGCTTCTGCAAGTGTTCTGAGGAAAGTTACCTTAAAGTAAGACAGAAGTCATGTGACACATTGACATTTTGAACAGTAATACTGAAAGTTTCAAGTATGACATGTTTCAGTTTGGAAGTATCTTGCATAACACAGTTTTTTTTTACGGAGAAGTTGCTCTGGAACGCCGATAATGACGGATTTGAGTTGTGGACTCTGGAGACCAAAGAAGATGAAATGCCTGCAGTCGGTTAGATGAGTAACCTGAGCATCATTACTGGCATCAGTCTGAAGCTCTCAAAGGCTGTAAGGATGACAGCAACAGTTCCCCCCAAAAAGGAAAACTCCAGCTGGAGTCCACCTGTGAATGAAAATGTCTTTATTTTTAATTTATCATCTTCACCAACAAAAATAAATGATTTGAATAATTCAGTAGGTGAATATATAAAGGCTTACAGACAGTCTGTTTCTGTTCTGTCGGAGGGAAAGTAGGCCACAGCCTCTGGAGAAAGTGAAGCAGGAATGATGTAATGAGGAACCTACATGTGTACGTTCTCGTTCATTGGCTCATTTGCTGCTTAACTCATCTTGACAAGCAAAAAAAAAAAAAAAGTCAAGGTTTCATCGTTTTAGAGGAACAACAACCATTTGACATTTACACATTTTGTCAGAACTCTTCTTTTGTGCGGAAACTGTTTGTTTGTCCTCACAACATCTGAAGGAAAATCCCTTTTCTTTACTCTGTCAACTGCTTTATAAGAGGGATTGTTGTGGATCATGGGGCGATTTTTGTTGCTTCTACATCAGTGAAAGCTTTTTATAGCATCAGAGAGGATTCTGTGGTGTGAGAAAAACATTTTTTTAACATTTGGCCTCAAAATAAAGAAGAAACAGACTTGAAACCTTAACAGAAAGAATAGATGTAATCCTGAAAATCAAATTACGCCACACCTTTGGTAGAGGGTTAAATCCACTTAAATGTTACTTAAAATGAGTAAAAATATCTACATTTGTGTTCTTATGTTTCAAACCTTAAAAATTCAAGAATTCAACAAGCTAACATCAACAGGTAATGAAGAAAAACAGATGCAGCATTCAAAGGGAGAAGAATGCAGGTCTAAAATACTGAAAGGCAGCAAAGAATTACACATAAAACATGATGATGAAACGGACGAACATTATAAAGAATAGCTTTGAAATGACAAGGAGGGAACAAAACCAAAAGACTGACAATATAAAGAGGAACGTGTAATAGTTGAAGTGCAAAGCCAAGACGAAAGCTGTGAGGACTGGAGCCTTTTGGGTTTTCCTTAGTCATGTTGTGTTTTCCTTCTGTCATTGCTCACCTGGTGCAAGACTTCAATTACTCAGCTGTTTCTGTTTGTGTTGATTTCCATTTGTGGTTTAGAGTTTGACAGTTCAGGTTATTAAAAGGCCCTCCATCTCAGCCTTTTTTTTTACCAAAGTACGGTAGTATCTTTTGGATTGCATTGTTGTGCACATGCACATAGCATCATTAGCATAATTTTTGAGGATTTTCACCATCATCTTTACATTATTTTTGTAGATAATTCATGTACTTGTCTAACTGGTTGAAGTCTAAAGTGTTTCATTTTCGTTGAGTCTTTCTTTTCGTCTGATAAAAATGTTGGAGGAAATTAGAGTTACGACATAGATGATTTTCTCTCTCTTTGCTTAAAAAATAGTCCTTTTTCTATTTACAATCATGTTGTAGTCTAATTGAAGCTTGTGAGGTCAAAGATAGTTTTTTTATTTGCTGTTCTTGATCATTTTATTTGTAAGGAGTTGTTGAGGAAGAATGTGACCAAAAAACTCCATTGAAATTTCATAAGATTTTAATAAAAAGTTGGATCAGAGTCACACACAGTACTCAACATGACAGACAAAACCCCAAAAAATGAAATCTGCAAATATAGTACTCGAGGCGGGTCATGTGTGGCTTCAGGTTTGTCAGGAAAAGCGATCTTTAATACCTTAAAAGGTCGTCTTCACCAAACCTCTTGAGTGGTCAGTGTCCACGTCCCTGCCAATACGATAGTTTATGGCTTTGTTTTTCAGTACTGATTTGGTCCTTGTCGCTTCAACTAACTGGTTTTATCTAGTCTGGAAATGTGAATTCAGTAATGTGTGAATAACAAGGTAAAAAAATGTAACCTAAGTATAAAAAAAACAACTCAATTTAGCATAAAAACGTATTGTGCATTTAACGGTGTTCACACTGGACAAACAGGGAGGGGCTTCTTCTTCATTTGCTTTTTTTTACCGTACTAGCGCATGTCTGCTATTTACGTTTGGAAGAGATTTGGTGTGAAATGACGAAGTTGTGTAAATCTTGCAAATCTTGCTCCAGGCTCTTTCATTCACAGCTCTATTCCGATATACGAAAGACTTGGTGTCATAGAATTCCATCCGGATACGAGTTACAATGATCAATTTTTTCAATTAACTTGGCTTTTTCAAGCCTGAAACTCACATTTACGTGCATTTATATGTTTTCGCAGGAAAATCACATATCAAACACTGCTTGTGCGATTCATTTGTTTGTTTTATTTTGAAAAATCAAATGCAATGATAGAAACTGTTTATGCTATATGATTAATTTGACTTAATTTTAACACCCAGTTGAAGGATTTTTTTTAAATTTTATTTTAGATGCAAAAAATGTAAACAGAAAAAAATACATACTTTATTTTTCTGTGGAATTCCTCAGTATTAATAATCCCTTAAAAGTCTTCTGAAGGTTTTGGCTCAAAGGCACCTGTATGCAGTTTTATTCAGCATATATTAACCTCTTTTTTATGTCTATTTATTAGGCTGTGTTGTAGAGGGCCGACTGATGTTCTTTGTTTCTCATTACATGATGCCTCACTGCATGACAACATAAATCTCAGCTGCTCTTGTCACAACGATGTGATGATGCATAGAAAATGCAGCCTTTCTGCAACTCTGAGCATCACACGTCTTTCTTCTTGGTACTTATGCCTCAAAAACAGTGATTATTTGAAAACGCACATTTATTGTGTGTGCATTCACAATTAAAGATTAAAGAAGTAGCCTAAAATAGGAAATTGCCTGCATAATAGAGCACATTTGGAAAACATGTATTAAAAACCTCGATTGTGTATTACTTCCTCAAGGCAATAAGCAGGAAAAATGTTTTATTTATTTTGTCATTTTGGGGTTGTTAAACGGTTAAGAAAAAAAAATCATTTGAAAGTAGGAAATGTATTTGTCCAAGCAGCAAGTAATTTTTACTTAACAAGAAATGTTATAATGTATATCTAAATCTAGAAACAAGAGTTCCAGTCAACCTTCAAAAACGGAAAAATAAACAAAAAATATTATGCTGCCCCATAATAAGTATGTTTTTGCTAGGTCTTCTTGAGCCTTTTTTATTCCAAACCATTAAAAATTGTCTTTAAGGATAAAAATCAACATGAAGAAGTTAAAATGCTGTTTTTAGTCTAACATACATGGAGTAAATGATCCCTAATCTGCTGGATATTCAAAGCAATATCATGTAATAGATGCTATTGATCTTTTTTTTTTTTTTTTTTTTTAATGCAATACTAAATAACACCCTTTCTTTTCTAATTTTTCTGCATGTTTCTGGTTACAGATAGAATAGAATACAATGCAATAAAAATAATTTATATAAAAAAAAAACCTCCCACTGAACATGCAAAAACTCTATTAGTATAGAGAAGAATATTCACTTAAAAACAACCTTGTATGGATAATGTGTTGTGGGGTGAGGATGTGAAATAATATGGAATGCAAACTGAACATTCAGGAAACATATAAATTAAAAAATGAGAAGACTAATCGAATAATGTACGAACAATCAGGACTTTGTGATGTTTTTTCTTTAATTGTTTTGTGTTTATGTGAAAAATTGTGGAAAAATGTGTGCATAAAATATACAGTTGGAATAATAAGTATGTGAACCCGATAAGTTTACTTGGAGTTTTACATGAATGTGTCATAAAATGTTCTGATCTTAGTTTTATTGAACAAATACAACACAAAAAATGTAAGTCTTGTTTTTTATTGGACAAAAGATAAAAAAATTCAAAAATATGCAAAACCCTTGAGTTTACGTGGAGGTCTGCATGAATTAGTCATAAATTATGTTCTTATCTTCATCAAAGTCACATCACTAGATAAAAAAAAAAAACAAATACAACACAAAAAATTGTAAGTTTTCTTGTTTTATTGAACAAAACATGTGTCGGATGGTGAAAATATGTGATCCCCAAGTCCTCCGAAAGCTGCCCTGTCATATGAAAACACACAAAAACGTAATTTTTTTTGTGATTCATTAGTTTAGGAAGACGTTTGTTATCTGTTGATTTAGACGAGGTCAGAACATATTTTATGACAAATTCATGCAGAAATCCATGTATTACTTAAAGGTTCATATACGTTTTTTGCAACTAAAGTTTTTTTTTTTTTTTTTTTTGCTTTTTTGTGCACTTAATCGCTTTCTGTTCATCAATTTATTTAACCCTTTAACTGCCTGCTCAACCAAACGGTGGGAAACATTTAGAAAAAAAGTTTTTAAAAATTTGATTGTGTGTATTACTCCCCAAGGTACGGAGCCCCTAAAGGGACATCCATCTTCTTGACCGCTTCTTCCCTTTTGGGGTCGCGGGGGTGCCGGAGCCTATCCCGGCTACTGATGGGCGAAGGCAGGGTACACCCTGGACAGGTCGCCAGTCTGTCGCAGGGCCTCAATCACACACACATCCACTCTCACATCCACACCTAGGGACAATTTGGAGTCACCAATGAACCTATGAAGCATGTTTTCGGACGGTGGGAGGAAGCCGGAGTCCCCGGTGAAAACCCACGCATGCACGGGGAGAACATGCAAACTCCACACAGAAAGGTCCCAGCCGGGATCCGAACCGGGGCCTTCCTAAAGGGACATTAAAGAGAAAAATATTAAAATAATAAAAAAGAAAGAATTCTTGTTAGTAATGGGTGTGCACCAGATAGTAACTGGTGTGCATCAATTAGTAACCAGAAAATTATTTTTATTACATTTTTTGAAAAAAAAAAAAAACTGCTACTATCTGGTGTGCACCATGTTACTAATCATTACTTTTTTAAGGTAAAAATTAAAGTAAGAAAAAAAAATTCTGGATAGTAACTATTCAAATTTATGTTACAGAGCCCCTCATTTTTTTTTTTTTTTTTTTTACGGTAGTTAAAGGGTTAAAAATTATATTTTGTGTTTGAACGTTAAATGAATTCAATCAATCAATGAATCCTTAATACAAGATTTGTTTCTATTTTTCTTTTCTTCAGTCTCGCAGTCCAACAGCAGCTTAAAGAAGCACCGGAGTCGCAGTATTTTCAGCCCTTTCTTCTGCTGCTTCCGAAACTACAATGACTACCACGCGGAGCGACCATCCACCAACAACAAGACACTCTCTCTGCCCCCACCGCCAGAGGAGAACGGCAGCCCTCCCAAGGTAAAACTCACTTCAACCATTTAGTCCAATTTACCGCGTATTTGTTGATATTTTATAAGGGGTAGTTTGAACTTTTTTTTTTTTAGTTTGCCTCCTCCTGCAGTGAGCTGAGGCGCTGCGCTCAACTTTTTCCAGCTGCCTCAAACCCATTGAACCCAGAGGTTGTTTACCATCCGCTGCTCGAAAATATGGGCTTGCTTCCCATTCTGCATTCTTCGATATCTACCCATGCGCACAGACGTGCACAGCACAACACACTGCAGCTCCAAGGGCGTTCTAACTCCTTCTGGGGTGAAAAAAGTGCAGAAATCTCACCATGACAACACATGTAAGGACACAGACATGCATTCCAACTGTGGCTTCTGTAATCTCCATAAAGTGGGCCTTGTGTTTGTCTGCTATGATGGATTGCCTGGCACCCACGCCTCCCCCTCTTCTCATACACATGTTAACCAATGTATTTAGGAAATGCGAAGAAAAGTCTCCGGCGGTTGAGAAGGCCCCAAACCCCAGCGCTCCTCTGCAAACATACTCGGCTAAAAATGGAGCCGAATTATATCACATTTCTACTCCTGTTTACCTGTAAATGTCTCTCATTCAGGGGAGGAATTTATGGCCCTTAAAATACGCCACACATGTGGTCGGCGCTGACTTGCTGCAGACCTTTCCCTAACAAATCAGCTTTTTTTTTACAGTGAACCCGGTGAACCTCGCCTTCAAAAGCCTTGTTATAGTGTGAGGTTGATTTCTGAGATGGGACGGCGCCCGCAGGCCCGCCCCGCCGCGTACTGTTGCTGGATTTGTGGCCAGCCGTGTTTGTTACTATGGCAGCTCTGTTTGTTGTGCGTGCACCTTTTCTCCGTCTCCATCTTTCTGTGTAGATTTGTTGATTACGGCGCCGTTGGTTCTTTTTTTCTCTTTCTGTCTTCAGTGTGATCACATCCAGAGCATCCCTATAGTCTGCGTATGTACTGCCTCCTTCTGATGCCTCCTCTTCTCGCTGTGCTTCATCATTCTAGCTGCATGTGGTTGTTTGTCTTCAATAGGATTTTTGTTTTTTAATCACATTGCTTTGCTTTGTACCGCTTTCTCTATTGATGCAGCTGATAATACTAATCCATTTATCATCAGATTATTTGTTTGAGGCTTTTTTTCCATTTTTAGACTCAGTCTGTGTTAACAAATGGATGACTTTACCCTAGAGGTCTTAATTAAATCATCTTTTTCTCTTCACTGAGACTAATTAAATAACTATTTTGCGATTGGTGGTCGATTAACTACATTTAGTTTGTTTCACTATCATGGGGCGGTACAGAGGAAATCAAGAAGAAGCTATTTTGGATTCGGTGTGATTCCTGTGGCTTTCTTTAATTTAAAATATTCACACTCACAGCACCGCAAACGGCAGCTAAGTTTTAACCGCACCGCCCAGCAGACACTTCCCTGCGAGTCCGGCACCGAGTCCTCGTGTTTGTGGAGGGACCTGAGCCATGCGGAGAGATTCAAATACTTGTCTCTGTAAAATTGTGATAAAATTCCACGGTTAAGTCAAAGAGCCTGCAGTTGTGTTGATTTTTTAGGCTTTAAAACAATAACAGAAAAGGTAAAAATACTTTTTATTAATATCTCAAATTTCTTAAGATTTAATGTTTTTTTAAAGTTTTTTTAAAAACTTTCCTTTAACCAATTAATAAAATTTCACAAAAACAGCAAAAAAAATAGATAATACATAACACACACATATTTTCCAAAAAAATATGCATTAAAATGTCATAATTTTTTGTAATCCTGAATTTAACAATCAATAAATATTGATTTTTTTCATATTTTTAATTCAATTGTTATGCAGCCTAAAAAATATGACAATTTAAGTAAAACTCCAGTCCGGATAATTACTAATTTCTGTTTCTTTTGTGATTTTATTCATCTAAATAATTTTAAACACCTTTTTTATGTTGTGTTTTTATTAACTTTTATTTTAGATTTTCCATATTGTAAAACAGGTTAGTATGAGAAGAAAACATATTTTTTGTCATATATAGGAATATAAAATAAACTACAAATATATTTTAACTCTACTAGATTCTTGAAATGTTTTCCTGGTTTAGTCTTAATGACAAAAAATAATGGAAAAACTGATACATGAAGAATGTTTTATTGTAAGTTATTTAAAATTTCTTTACTTTTATTTTTATCCCAAAAATCTCTGCATGATTGTTACAAAGGATATTTCAGGTTTCCTCTTTGGGATTAATATAGTTTTTTTTTTTTATTATTAATTATAACACAGTGTCATCGTCATATGTGGAGACCTTCATTTAAGAGGCTAAACAGCACATTTTATTTTCAAATTTGCCCTTTAAAAAAAGGAGGATATGTCAAACACTGTAAAAAGTCAAAAATTGGATCAATTAACATAAGTTAAAATATTATTTTTTATCAAATTAAATTTTTAAGAAAATTTGAAAATTGTAATTTGATAAAAACTAATAACTTCAAGTGTAAAAAATGACAGAACTTTCACGTTTTTCAGTAAATGTGTGATTCCGTCAAAGTTTTCTGTTAAGTTTTTTACTGTTATGGGAAAAGGGTTCTTTTTTAATAAAATGAATCCAAAAAGTGAACATTTCTGTGACCAAACCGACTCTTTTAGCATCCATCCTGAGCTGAGGGCTTCATCAGCATCCTCACTCCTCTTCTTCTTCATCGCTTAAGTCTGGTAAACACAGCCAGACGCTTTCATTCAGAGACATGCAGGAAATGCTTGGCATACTCAGAAGCAGCTCATGTTTAAGATCGACAGAGTCCTTGTGTTCACCTTTGTACATATGTGTGTGTGTTAACACGCTGATGTGAATGAAGTGTGAGTGCCCCCTATGGCCAGACCATCTGCTCAGTGCCTGTGTGTAACCCAGAGCCTGCTTGGCAAACGGCGTGAGCACTTTTTTTTTTTTTTTTCCTTTCCCCGAACTCTGAACCTCATCAGCGTGAGACGATCCGGAGAACATCAGCAGGAACAAAGACGCGGATCTAACAACAAAAATATGGGCTTTAAATAAAATATTTGACTGGTTCTAAAATATAAAGTTATATTTGTGTTGTTTAAAAGTCCTCAATTTTTCAGCTTTTTTGGTATAAAATCGTCTTAATTTGACATTACATCACTTAATAAGGACAATTATTCTTTATTAGTTCATTATGAAGCCTCAGCACTGCAGTGAAGGCCATTCTGTCCAACACCCTCAGGGTGAGTGTGTTGGAATAAATGCTACAGCATCTATTATGTCTTCAATGTAATTTTTTTTCTTTTTCTGCAGCCTCCAGACAAATTCCTGCTGCCAGAGGTCAGTATAGCAGACTACGACAAGAACTGCGTGGTGATTGACTTGGATGAAACCCTCGTACACAGCTCCTTTAAGGTATAGTAATTTACCCTTCCACGTGTCTACTATTTATAATTGTCTTTCTAATGTAGATGTCATGGAAATCACTTTGGTTCAAAAGGGATTTTTGCAAATAAAATTAACTTTTTAGCTAAGAAAAGCTAAAAGAAGAATATGTTTTCAGTCTTTTTTGGGCCACGAAAAACTCCACCTACTCTAATCTTTGCGTATTTCATTTTTTATCCCAACTTTATGTTATTCTAAATCTCTAAACTACAGCAAAAATAAATATTCAAATTCAAGTTTTACATTTAAATTTTATTTTTCACACACAGTGGGGCAAAAAAGTATTCATTCAGCCACAAATTGTGCACTAAAAAAGATGAGAGAGGCCTAAAATTTTCATCATAGATAAATTTCAACTATGAGAGACAAAATGAGAAAAAAATCCAGAAAATCACTTTATTTGATTTTTAAAGAATTTATTTGTAAATTATGGTGGAAAATAAGTATTTGGTAAATAACAAACAGTCAACTATACTTTGTTAAATACCCTTTGTTGGTAAGGACAGCAGTCTAACATGTTCTGTAAGTTTTCACAAGGTTTTCACAAATTGTTGCTGGTATTTTGGTCCATTCCTCCATGCAGATCTCCTCTAGAGCAGTGAGGTTTTGGGGCTGTTGCTGGACAACACAGACTTTCAACTCCCTCTAAAGATTTTCAATGGAGTTGAGATCTGGAGACTGGTTAGGACACTCCATGACCTTGAAATGCTTCTCATGAAGCCACTCCCTCGTTACCCAGCACTGTGTTTGAGATGGTTGTCATGCTGAAAGACCCAACCATGTTTCATCTTCAACGCTGATGGAAGGAGGTTTTAACTTAAAATCTGACCATAGATGGCCACATTCATTCTTTCATTTACACAGATCAGTCGTCCTGGTCCCTTTGCTGAAAAACAGCCCCAAAACATGATGCTTCCACCCCCATGTTTTACTGAAGGTTTGGTGTTTCTGCTTATCTATTGCAGATTCAGTCTTCTCAGACTGGTGCAGGTCAATATTCTGGATTCTGGTGTCCTTAGACAGCTCTTTGGTCTTGACCAAAGTTGAGTTTGGAGTGTGACTGTTTGAGGTTGTGGACAGGTGTCTTTTATATAGATAACGAGTTCAAACAGGTGTCATTAATACAGGTAACGAGTGAAGGACAGAGGATCCTCATACAGAAGAAGATACAGGAAATCTTGCATGTTTAGGTGACCAAATATTCATTTTCCACCATAATTTGCAAATAAATTCATAAAAAAATCAGACAATGTGATTTTTTTTATTTTTTTCCCCCAACTCTACACATGCATTACATATATGTCCTGAAATATGTTGACCGTCCCACAGAGTACAGGCCTCAGAGCAGCAAGGTTAAAAGTTAGGTGACTTATGAGAAGAAATTTCAAAAAATATGTTATCGTAGCCGGGCTGCACGGTGGCGCAGTGGTTAGCGCTCTCGCCTCACAGCGAGAAGGCCCCGGTTCGAATCCCGGCTGGGACCTTTCTGTGTGGAGTTTGCATGTTCTCCCCGTGCATGCGTGGGTTTTCACCGGGGACTCCGGCTTCCTCCCACCGTCCAAAAACATGCTTCATAGGTTAATTGGTGACTCTAAATTGCCCCTAGGTGTGAATGTGAGAGTGAATGTGTGTGATTGAGGCCCTGCGACAGACTGGCGACCTGTCCAGGGTGTACCCCGCCTTCGCCCTTCAGTAGCCGGGTTAGGCTCCGGCACCCCCGCGACCCCGAAAGGGAAGCAGCGGTCTGGAAGATGAATGTTATCGTAGCCAAATCATAAAATAGCCTAAAACATATTCTGTTATCTTCAGGGTTTGAGTTGTGAATAATCTAAACAGAAAACTGATGTTTTAGGGCAAATATAACTGTATTTGTAAGAAATCTGGATTTAGTTACATGAATACCTTGCAGCTATTTGTACTCGTCTTATTTTTTTTACTTAAAATATTGAACTAAATGAAACCTAAAGTGATTTATAAATTCTGGAAAATACATTTTTAACAGTTTTATCATTTTTTTTTACCTTTATTTTAGGATTTACACATTTTTTTATGTCTCTATATGTTTGATATCTGTTGTAGAACATATAAACTGTTTGATCTTAAAATTTGTTGTAAAAAATTTGCAAATTTTTGGTTCATTGTGGAATTATTGTATAATGTTATAAAAAATGTGTAAAAAATATCAAGTATTACTATAAAAACAGTTTTAAATATAAATTATTAGAGAAGATGGTAAAGTAGAAAATAAAAAGCTCAAAAAGGTGAAGGGTTAAAACACATTTTCCAGACTAAAACTACTTTAAATTCTCATAAATGCAATATAAGAATGACTCAATTTTCATGCAGCTACAAATTTGATCAAATAATGTGCAGCAAGAAAAGAATAAATATGTCTTTTGCCGTGTTGATCAAGTAACTTGGTCTCGTTTTGGGTGTGTCTGCTACAGTTTACAGTTTCCATGAAACGCTGTGGGATGAATTTCTCTGAATCTGCTCAAATAGTCTAAGAATTTTTCCCCCTTCTCTGTCAAAACAAGTCAAAACTTACCCAGCAGCATGTTTTTTTTCCTCTCTCTTTTGATGAAGGCAGAGCACACCAAGCGCTCAGTCCTTCAAAATCCTCTCCTTTAAGAGATTAGCACACAGAGCAGAATGATTTTATTCAGCACAATTAATGAAAATCTGTTGGGAGAAAAGCAAAAAAAGCAGCATTTTTATTCCTTTTATTAAGCCCTGGCAGGATTTCCTGCAGCATGAACGTGGAATTGGCAAAAAAAAATAATAAAGCATGTTATTTTCCGAAACGCTGGAACTGGACAATAAATGAAAGGAGGCAAAAAACAACAGAAAGAGGACGCAGATGAAGCACAGATGGGCATAGACTAAAAAAGAAACGTTATGTAACACATCCCATACTCTGTGCTTTATCCTGCATGTTACGGATGAGTAGATAATTCCTAAGCTGCCCTGGAATTAAATGTGTTATGTGTCTGATATGACAAAGTACCTGAAATAACAGCATTCTGTGCTTCAAAAATGGCATTTCTTTCATTTATGCTTCAAAAACAGAGAAAAAAAACATTGTGTTAGCATTTTAATTACGCAAATAATAAGCAAAAACACCTTTTTTAGTCTTTTTGGAATTGCTCTCAACACTACATTTTTTTTAAAGTGTAATGTTCGGCTATAACGATTTACGTTTGCTAGTTGGGGATTGGATGAGAACATAATAGAAAACATCACTTTCTCCTTGATTAAGAGCGTATTTTTGGGTCTAAACTAGCCTGTCACTGTTTGCCATCGATTGCATTCTAAATTATCTTCTTTAAGAGATGCTGCAAGTGTTGCATCTCAGAAAACATCACCACTAAGCTGCATGAATGTTCTTTAAAATGTTATTTAAGATTTTTCTCCTTTAACAGCTTCCATGAAATAGCCAGGGTATTTTAAAGCTGATTATCTAAGAAAAAGTAAATTACATGTTTTTTTGTGTTTAGAAATACATTAAAAAATTCTGATAATGATTAAACCATAAGACTATAGTTGTTTATTTATTAAATATTTAATTTAACTACAAGTTTTTTATTATTTATCCTTTTAATTCTGTTGTCAGATGAATTTATATTGCCTAAGTGTTGGTTGTCTGCATCTCTATGGATACCACACATTTCCTGCTCAAGTATTTTGGGGATTAATTTGACTTCCTCCACATTTACTGCAATCTAAGAAATTTCTATTTCCTATTTAACTTGAAAAAGAAGCAACAGAAAATATTTATTCCATCTGTCTAGTGCAAGGGTGGGCAAACTACGGCCCAGGATATATATGCGACCCCTTAAATCATTTATTCTGTCCCGCCAAACTGAAATTAATTATATAAATAATCCATATTAATGTTTTATATTTTCCCAGGATTGTCAAACTCGATTACTCAGGGAGCCAAAATCCAAAACACGCTCAAGATTATGGGCCGAACAGGATTAACTTTTATTGAGCAAACTAAAACAAAACGTATAAATATGAAAATAGACAGAAAATATTATTTCTGAATAGATCAACTTAAACCTTAAATAACTCTTTTCACGATAAAAATATATCCTCTCAAAAATTATTAATAAACGTTAGAAAAAAACATTTTGCAGAAACTTGTGTGAAGTGTTGCAATATGGGATCTGTAGTTGATATGTTACCAGTCCTACATTTCGCTTTTTTTTTTTTCGAGTTAATCTTTTTTTTTTTTATCATTCCAAGACAAAAAACACAGTGTTTTCCTGAGTCTCTAAGTGTGTTTTACTTCTCTGAAAGACATTAACCAATTGGTGCAATTGGCAAGAAAATGGGAACAAAAAGCACAGTTTTTAAATGAAATAAAAAACATGATTTTCTCCAGATTGTTTTCTTTCTCACACTTCAAGCTAGTTTTAGAACCCATTGTGGCCCACAAGTTTGTCTACGCCTTGTCTAATGTATACCAGGCTGTTTAAGGTTTAAAATACATTCAGTCGGAATTTTCTGCTCTCTAAGCACTCAAACTAAAGTAAAAAGTAGCTTTAAAATGCAGATTAAATCAGAGAGTCCACACAGGTCAAATGAAACTATTATAAAAAAAACAATAAGTAGGAGATTTACTGCTGCACTTAATTAATACAGCAAACACCCCCTCTGCTGGATTGGATTGAACTTGACCTTCTGACTAAAGATTTCTGCTCTCTGAAGAGCAGATGAGAGCATGAACACACAGTGGGATGAAGAAGAATTATGATTTAAAGGGTTTAGAGAGAATCTGCTCTTACACTCTAATAACAAAAAATGACAAATTTACAACAATATGCGCATGTATTACAATTCTAATATCGTTAAAGTTTCTAAAAAGCTGCATTTAATTAACAAAAAATCAGATCTAATGCTTTTAGACTGCTTATTTGTTTGATTTAGTGGGGATATTAGTGGAGTTTTGGTCTAAATTAATAAAAAAAATGTTATATCTAAGAGAAAACTTACCACTATTTTTTATTTTAATTTTGCTTCTCTTTTATTTACCCCAATTCCTGCTTCATTTTTTTGTTTTATTTTAATAAAATTAAACATTCTTGTAACATAAATAGTTATAGATTTCAGTTTAGGGATTTTTTTTTTTGGTGTAAAGAGTTAAAAAAAATTCTTTGACCTTGACGCCAATAATTTGTTAAGCAAAAGGAGCTTACTTTTTTTTTTTAAGATTAAAATTAAAATTCAACAAAATCACCAGTACACTCCATGAATATAAACTTATTCCGTTAGAATAATTTTAGCTATTATTTTAATTTTTATTCAAAAATAATGTGACATTTTATGTAAAACAATAACATAATTTCGGCTCTTTAGGCAGACTTTCTTCATTTATACATCAAGCTTTAATACAACCGTTGAATAATATTCAAAGAAAAGAGACTTAATCTTATAAAAATGCTACATCTTGTCTTAAAAAATAAAAAAGAGACACAAATTCCTTTTTACTTTCTTTAAAGAAACTAATCCGAACAGGTGGGCTCTAGAATAGACGCTTTTTTACCTCTTTATTATCTTTTTTTCCTCCAAAAATGACAGCGCCGTGCCTCCCACCTCATCCTTTCATCCTCGCTCATCTTCCTCCCACTCCAGCATCTCGCTTCCTCTTCCTCTCACAACTTCTCCTCTCCTCTTTCTTGTTTTCCAAACTGACACAAGTCACACAGAGAGAACGGCAGCCTCCTCCTGTCAGCCTCCTCGTGTGTCATCCTCTCCAGGTTTCTCCCCCGAGTCCCTCGTCTGGTTTTTATTTAACACTCTGAGAGTGCCTGAGCAGAGGGAGACAGTACTGTGAGCCTTCATCATTAGCCTGGGGCACTTTGCAGGACTGTTATACTTTCTTTTTTGTAGGAACCGTGGGTGTGCGGTTGTGTCGTTTCCTTGCAAACGGAGCAGCGAAAAAGACTTAATTGTTTTCCTTGTTTGTTTTGCAGCCCATCAGCAATGCAGACTTCATCGTTCCAGTGGAAATTGATGGCACTGTTCATCAGGTAAAGGACTTCTACAAGCACTCTTCAATATCATAATGTTTTAATTTATAGGGGATCCCACCAGAGTGCTTGACTCCATTTTCTTAGCCTGTTTCCATAATTCCGTGTTATCTCACAGCTATTACACATCAAGGAGGCATTAAAAGACTGAGTGGTTTTGCTTTTATCCTCTGCGCCCTTGCTGTCCGTAAAGATAAATGGCTTGTGTGTCACCACAAATGCCCCAAAGCATATTGAAGAAGCTGTGCAGAAGAAATGAATACCCCCAGAGAGAAAATAAGAATGTGTTTCTGTGTGTGAGCTGGAGATAGAGAACTAATGCAAGAAATGACTCAGAAGATGAGCTGTTTTTGTTTGTTTACAGCGGAAGCCTCTTGTTTTGTCCTGAGTGATGAAAAAGATGCTGCTGGAACCGGGTTCAAGTAATCCAGGATAGGCTTTCTGCATCGGATGTGGCCTATACTTGATTACTTGCGCTCGGAACCAGTACCTGAACCACAGAGGCCAACTGAGGACGATGAAGAGCAGTAGACGGGGATCATTTTGGGAGCTAAAGCTAACAGCTAACTACCCTCCCAAGTGTGATGTTGTTCCTTTCAGATTTTTCCGGGCTATGGACCAGCACAGGGAGATTCCAAATTCCCACCCTTATCTTAATTACTAAAAAAAACTATAAAGTGCAGGGATATCTAATTTTGAAAGGAATACTTTTATTTTTATTTTTTTAAACGCTGGATTTCACAAAGGCAAAATCTAATTAATACAAACATTTCACAACGTCTATTTATGAATCTACTGTGTTCTGATGATGAAAATGTGGATGGTTTACTCAAAAATTACATTGAAACACAAAAATTGTTTGACCACAATGCATTGTGGTCTATATTTGCCATTGTTTTTGGTTTTTCGCAAAAACTTCTGGGAAATTTGTAGTTGTAGATTCGGAAAGGACTGCAAAATTGCAAATGCAATATAACAGAGGCACCCGAACTTTTTCGCCAAAAGAACCAAATTCTAAATGGGATCCCAGTCTGTGGGACAAATACAATATTTTTTTTTGTGAAGACTCTTGGGAATTTCTAACACGAAAAAAAAGCCCAGGACTGACTCGCTTGTGGGTTGTTTCACCTGTAGTTGCAGGCAAAGAAAGTGCTAACAGCACCACCCAGAGGCTGAAAGTATATTACAGCCGTAGAGAATTAATTAATTATTTTTTCAAATTCATTCTCAGACTTCTGTGGATTCATAAAAACTCATATAAAATGCTTGAATTTCTCATGAAATGGGTGACATCATATTAGTCTTTGAAACAAAAAGAAATGCGCTAAAGGTTAATTGTTATCCTGTATCAGAAAAATATCATTAAATCAATCTTTGTGTTGTTTCAGGTGTACGTGTTGAAGAGGCCTCATGTGGACGAATTTCTCCAAAAGATGGGGGAGTTATTTGAGTGTGTCCTCTTCACAGCCAGTTTAGCCAAGGTCACTCCTCTGCAGTCCTGCTTTGCTTAAACGACACTTTTAGGTTTGCATTCATTCTGATTTTTTGAATCTTTAATAATTTGTTCAGTATGCCGATCCGGTGGCAGACCTTCTCGACCAGTGGGGGGTGTTTCGCGCTCGACTCTTCAGAGAATCTTGTGTTTTCCACCGAGGAAACTACGTGAAGGACCTCAGCCGGCTGGGCCGTAAGCTGAGTAAAGTCATCATCGTGGACAACTCACCTGCCTCCTACATTTTTCACCCCGAGAATGCAGTAAGTCATTCTTTAGCCTCCATTTCCTTTGATTTTTTTTTTTTTTTTTTCATTGATGATAAGAAGAGCCTTTTTTAGCTATAAATATGAACCTTTTGCAGTTGCGAAAAAAATACAGATTTAAAATACATTTTAAGACCCACTTCAATAAAAAAAAAGTGTTTTTGGTGTATTTAACATGTTTTTCTCATGACTGAGTACATATAAACAAAATTAGGGGTATTTCTTAAAAAAAAGCTTGTAGCAGGGACATAGAAGCTAATTGGTCAGCCACAAGCTCCCTGCTCTGCTCCATTCTGATGGATCCACTGATAGACAACTGCATCCATGTACATGTTCGACATCTGACTCTAAACTACATGTGTCAAAATCAAGGCCCGGGGGCCAGATGTGGCCCTCAGGGGAATTATATCTGGCCCTCCAGATCATTTCATATTTTTATTATTATTATTATTAATGACTCAATGTTATCTTGTTAATATATTCAAGAATTAAGAATGAAGTTTAAATTCCAAAAAGAAACATTTTTTTAACAAAAAATAAAAAATCTTTCACACTTTTTGGATTTTAAAAGCAAATGTTTGCTCAAAACTTTGAGTCAGGTGACCACTTTGTCATTTTTGACCAAGAATCGGCGTAACTTAAAAAAAAAAGAAAGAATTTTAAACACTTTTTTGACACTTGTTGCCAGAAAAAGCAATTTTCTACGTAATATATCCTTTTGACAGGATATATACATTCAATGAAGAGCAAAATCTTTCAGGATATTTATAAGTTTAAATTTTTATTTAAAAAAAAATGACATACAAGTAAAGACATTTGAGAGGTTGGTCTTTTAAACCTTACTTTATTTCTAACTTCTAAAATTTTGACGTAGTATATTTTCATGGAGTGTAAAATATTGAAAGTTATTTAAGGTTTAAGTTGATTTATTCTGGAATAATATTCCTGTCTATTTTTATTTATACTTATGTTAAAAAGTCACTTTTGTAAAATTTTAAATTTTAACAATTCATTTCTTTATGTGATCAATAATTGTTTATCTTGTTCGACCCGTGCCCTAAAGTGTGATTAAGTTTGACAACCCTTCTGTAAAGTTTACAACTGGATAGCTCTGATATTGCTCGCCATTTTTGTTGCGCCGAAAATGTTAGCTTGTGGTTTTGAGGGGCTATAAGCTAATGGTAGAGAGTGTAAACAAAAGGATGATGGGAAATAGAGTTCCTAACTAAACAGCGTCACAAGTTGTTAGGATTTTGGTTCAAATTTGCATAAATAAAATTTAAAAAAAGACCTCTGGGAATGCTTTTACAACAGATCAAAAGATTATCAGGGTGGGACTTTAATAGGTTCTTTTTCCTCAACTGCTATCAAAGTTTAAGTGAAAATGCGCCCGACTGATCCTTTGTTTAACCATTAATAGCTAATATAATATTTACAATATGACTCAGCTATTATAGAGAGTAATAAAACCATTTAACAGCTGGGTTTTCTTTCATCTCCTATGCAAACATTCGGTGTAAATGTTTCTCTGTGCTGCTCTGACCCTCACAGGTCCCAGTGCAGTCCTGGTTTGATGACATGGCCGACACGGAGCTGCTGGACCTGATCCCTCTGTTTGAGGGCCTTAGTAAAGAGGAGGACGTTTACTGCCCCCTGCAGAGCCTGAGGAACAGGTAGCAGACGGCGCCTCCAGCAGGTCCCTCCCTTCTAGTCCGTCCCCTGGATTCAGACTAATGACCTGGTCAGCAGGAAGAGGAAACGCCGACCTGGCTGGATTTTCTTTGTACAGAACTCTTACAGAAGAAAGATTATATTACTGTATGTACATACTAAATGTTTCTAAAAATAAAACGCATAGTTTTTCTATCAAAGAGAGACAGTTTTAATATTCTATCAAGTAATATTTTAGTTACCAAGATGAAAAAAAAAGCTGTTTCTCAGAATGAGTGACTTTTGTTGACTTGTGCTGCTGTTTGCTGTCTGACGTTTTTGTTCAAGCAACTGTGAGTTACCTTCTCCTATGGAATGAAGTGCCTTCATTGCTGTGTTGATTTCGTTTGGTGTCGGGTCGATGGGTGCGGATTTTTATGTATTTACTCCGAAAATGTAAACATTTGAAGTTAAGTCGGAATATATACAAAAGCAATTCCTAGAAACGAACTTGTTAGACTTGAATATTTCGGGAATTTACAGTAAAGTAATTCAAATTGCTGAAAATATTAGCAGCTCAGTGTGATTTCTGGATCTTCACATGCCTGAACTGTGTTTTTTAACAAAGAAAGAACATTAGTAATGACTGTCAAGTTAGAAAATAAATATGAAAAGCATTAGGTTAGACCATATGAGGCTATATTTATTGAAGAAATGGGTGTAATGCTGTTCAAATTGTACTGTATGACATTATTAAAGCTGCAAGTTTGCACACTGTCAGAATGCTGTCATTGATACTTTTGCACTAAACTCAAGTGTCTGATTTAAGATTTTGGTGCAAATGTGCACACACACTATAAGATTTACACATTTTGACATTTTAGGTAGAATTACCCCCTATTAAATCAGTTTTTAGGGAAAAATCCCATCAAAAAGGACACCTTTTTGTCTTATTTTTGAAAAATAAAAGTAAAAATAATCCCTATTTATTGGGTATACCCAAAGTCAGATTTATTTCTGCTTTTAGAGCAAACAGAAATTATTCACTTTAATGCACACGTGCACTTTAGGATGTCAAATAAATTTTTAAAAAGCCCCATCTGAGCACCAGAGCTAAAGTTTGGGTCATAAATGCAGACCGAGCATCCATAAATACTATTTTCATAAGTGCACCTCGGTTAACAATTGATAAAAAAAAAAAAGATATTTATTTTATGAGTTGTGTGTGAACATGCAAATGTTTGATAAGGCCTCCACACTTCATGCACATTTTAAGTGTCATAGTTCTGCAGCTCTGCCTTTTTTGATATCAGCAGGTCCTATGAAACGTCTGGTTTGATCCTCATAAAGGGGCGTATCGTTCTCTGGAGCGTTTACGACAAGTGGGCGTACTGATACGGCTGTAATCACCGCTTTTGAACTCTCACCTGAACCAAAGTCAAGGAAAGAAACTTCTAAACGGCCTATTTATGGGACTCAATTGGAGAACCACACGGCTCATATCAGATGAAATCATCCAGTGGAGATTATCTCCATGTGGATAAGGACAATGTCACGTAAGGTCTCAAATCCACATGGATTTAATGTGACTTTCTTCTTTTAGTTTTTGATAGTTTTTCATCGAATTCAGCAGCAGAACAATGTTATTATTCAAAGTTTTAATCCTGAACCAAATGCTGAAGGAGCTTTTTGCTGAGCTCTGCTGTTGGCAGTCAAGTGACCTGCAGAGGCATTAATTTTATGACTATGAGCGAGTTAATGTGCAACCACAGGAGCTTCATGTAGAGCGTCGACGTGGACTTGAAGCCCTGTCATTGCATCTGCTTTGACTTGAGCGTCGGATAGACATTATTGATCAAGCAGAAGGAAGTTTTCTCACTTTTTTATGTCTTTTTGAGATATGTGGAAGCTGTAAGTTACTGTTTTATGAAAGTTTTACTGTTGTCACTATGGAGTACAGGACTGAATGGAAAAACCAAGGACCTTGGTCGAAGGTAGGAACGTTTTGAACAAAGAAGCTTGAGCTGCAGAATTCGTTAACAAAGCGATCTAAACCGAACCACAGAAACAATGAAAGACTTAATCGGCACGTCCTTCATCTGAGATCACTGAAAGCAAAGTGAGAAAATAAAGAATCACTCTCAAAGTTTTAAAGTTTTAGCAGGTCTTCTTTGTTCTTGTGTTTGATGGAGGATTAGCATGAGCTTTTTTCTGTTATGTTAAAGATTTAGCCAGGACGTGCTTCTATTTATTTACATCACACAAAGAGAAGTTACCATGGAAACCCTTTAAAAATATCATTTGTATGTGTCTCAGCCCAAAAATAACAGTCTAATTGGGATTTTTCTGCACACTTAAGAGCATTATACTCATTAAAAATCACATTTGACCCATGGAGAAAGAAGATTCCCCAAAGAGAGAGCAGCTCTCTCAAATCTTTGGTGAATTCTGCGTCTGGGGAGCAGTGGAGGCAGGCGTATTTAAAGCTGTGGTAAATATAACTACAGGAAATTGCAGGTGTGTTCCTACCTGGGTGTGGAGACAAATACGCCTCAGCCCTCTCCGCCTCGCTCAATCCATTCCGCTCAAAGTCGGAGAGGCCTGAGGTTGTGCTTTCAGGGAATTCTTAGACGCAATTTCAGAAATCTGCTGACATAGTTACGCCCAGCTTTTTGTTAGGCTAAACACAAGGTAAGTCTTAAACTTTCCATTCGGTAAACAATTTAAAAAAACAGGTTTTTGACATTGATTTTGTTGCAAAATAAAGCTGAAAATGTATTTTATGCAGAGAAATTGTATTGAGTTTTAAAGAAAAAGATGTTTTTGTGCAGCATCATTTCATCGGAATAAAGCAAACATCAGCATGCAAGTCGTGCGTGACGGGGGGGGAAAGGTCATTGTGCGTGCTGAGTGAAAGGACACTGCAGCTTAATTGACAGGGAACCAGTTGTACCTGTCTCTGTAATGGATCAATCATTTGTTCAAGTTTTCTGGGATTTCGTTTGGGATCGGATTGCAGATGCATTAGTGACAGATGGCTTCAGAAGGAAAAAAAGTGATTTTTTGTGTAAAAAAAGCATTTCGACATTTGCTATTTTAGCTAAAAATGTAATCTTTGATAGGCATCAAAATGAAAGTGCATTAAATTAAACCAAAAAAAAGATTTTTGCTTTTATTATCGGGTTTATGTTTAAACAAAACATATAAAAGTGAATATAAAATGTTGTATTCCCTGTCAGCCACACCTAAAGATCTGCTGTCCTAAACCAACAAGACAAACCTTGTGTGGTCTCCAGTCCAGTATCATATTTCATAAAAAATATGGCTTCCTTTTTCCACTATGGTCCTTCATTCCTTTGTCTTGCAAATGAGAATCCAAGTCCACAAGAATATTTCAAACCGCCAAAGGAGTGCCTCTTTTCCTCTCTTTATCAGATGTGTTATCAACACAGCTTTAATTACATTTCCTGAGGACATCACCTATCTAACGTCAGTAATCATAGCCTGCAATGATTAATGACAGAGGATTGGAAACCAGGAAAAGGATATTTTCTTCTGAGAATCGCCACAGTTGATCCAAATAGTGGTCAACGGCATTTGCATCAGCGTACAGCTTTGAAATCACGCCCGAGTGGATGTACTGTGTTTCTGTGAACTGTTGAGTCCCTGTTTGGTTATCATGTTTCTGTATTATGAGCCCTGGAGTCATTAAGAAACAGTGATTACAAAACAGTTTCGCAATCTGATATGCAATCACTTCCAATGGTTGATGAGTAATACTAGAGATACGTATTTTTAATTGGACTGGGATCGTCTTTGGATGAATGAACTCACCACATTTACTTATTTAGTAAATATTTGGAAACCTTTTTAAAAGTGTTTTTATACATAATTTATGTATATATTTAGTTTTAAAAGTAAAGTTAGAGCAACTGAATAAAGCTTGAATATTTCCACTGTCATTTCAGTTGAAGTAATACAAATTTAGCAGCTGAAAATGTGCTAAAAGAGCCAAATATATTAAAATAAACAATCAAAACTGTGAAAAACCTCTAAATACCTTAAATGAACTCTGTGTAGCTTCAGCAAAATAGAAAATATTTTGTTCAATTTGCAAAAATGTGTGTTTTCAGCAGATTTTGATCAATTTTTCTCAACATTCTAACATTAAAGTCAGAATTCTGATCTTAAAGTCAAAGATTTGAGAGCTAATTTGTTTCAGAAATACTAAATAATGCTTGAACACGAATATATTTACTTGTTTTTTTATGAAATAGGGTCATAATGCCCATTTAAGATTTAAAAAAGGAAGTAAAAGCTGAATTTTCCCATAGTATACTCATTATTAATAATAAAGTTGTAATTAATATATTGGTAAAATGCACTAGATTTTGAATACTCTTATATTCAGTTAAAAGTTTTTGTTTATTGTTATTTAAATGTCTTCAAATCCGTGTGCAGATGTACGAAACCTTGAAAATGATTGCGTTTTAATTTGAAATCTATTTCCTGTTATAGATTTTTACGACATTTATTGTGGTAGATATGACTGGTTGTAAATATTTTAATTTTAAAGCTGCTTTTATGACTAGCTCTGCTGTGTTACAGCTGATTGAACAATGATTCAAGCTTTTTTTTTTAAGATCAGTAATCACTTTTATTTTGAAATGTCTTGCATAATTCTTTGAAAAGATCAGGTTTAAATGGACTTGATTGTAAAATGATTATATGTATAGTTGTGAATTGTATTTGGGGAACATGTTTTCTTGCATTGATCTGAAGAAAACTTCATTTGGTAAACATTAGTGAGACTCGTAACTGGAAAATTGTCGTTTTTAGTCCAACACAATGATGAAGGATGACTTTCCGGACACATTCAGGAATATCAGTCGAAAAGCAGGCCTGCAGATATGGACCATCAACGTAAGTCCTCTGAATCCTTTCCTAACTCATCATATTTACTCTAAACAAATACAGCTTACTGTGATGTGTTCTATGCAGAGCATGAAAATGGTTTCAGTTCCAACCAAGGCCTTTGGTAACTTCTTCCAGGGAGACTGTTACATAGTTCTGAATGTAAGTATTTGATCCAATTGGGACTCTACAGGTTCAGTTCAAAGTTTGAAGGCTGTTGTCATCTCCCGACTATCACCAGATTCGAGAGAATAAAGGAGCAGCCCAATCCATTGATGTCCACTACTGGATCGGGAACTCCTCCTCCCAGGATGAGCAGGGAGCTGCGGCCATCTACGTCACCCAGCTGGATGAGTACCTGGGCGGGAGTCCGGTGCAGTACAGGGAGGTCCAGGGCTATGAGTCCCCGCAGTTCAGGAGCTACTTTAAAAATGGAATCATGTGAGACTTCAGAACTTTGAATTATTTTATCTGATCACTTGATTCTCTTCTCTTTTATTGCGTTTGACCTTTGGTAATGTACACTCTCCCCTCCACAGCTACAAGACAGGGGGCGTGGCTTCAGGCTTCAACCACGTTGACACAAACTCCTACAACGTCCTGCGCCTGATGCACGTGAAAGGGAAGAAGCACGTCACAGCAAAGGAGGTTTGCAGAGTAGAATATTTTCTGCATGGCACTTCCTCCACAGAGCCTCCCTGCTGTTATCTCAGGCCTCACACAGTCACACTGCCGAGACGCTCCTCAACAAATTACAGCTTGTTTGTTGCCATAGCTGTCACAGCAGGTGTTAACTGCATGCACATTTAACCATTAAACGCCTCGTTTATTCAAACAAATGCAAAGAGGGATGCTGAGTTTGCTTGACTTGGTGCAGGTGGAGGTGTCATGGAACAGCTTCAACAACGGAGACATCTTTCTGCTGGACACAGGGAAGCTCATCGTGCAGTGGAATGGACCCCAGAGCAACAGGACAGAAAAACTCAAGGTAATCCCCAACTTTTACATCATTTTTTCTATTCTATTTTCACAAGGAAACATATACATTAAAAGTATCCAAGACATCGTATGCAGGGGAAATGAAATAGAGAAAAGTTATTTTTCAGTCCCTTTTACATACATACATTCAACAAAAAACAAACAAATATTTACATATATGTACTCATTGTTACTCAAAATAACTTTCAACATGTAAACATCAAAAACAGTTAAAAATATTATAAAAAATTAAATAATTTGTAGGTATCTTCTTTTTTACACCACTACAGTAAGTAAATAACAGTCATTAGTTTTATTTAATGTGACTGATTATTTTATTTATTTAAATGATTGCTTCACATGCAAACTCCTTGAACTGAAATATGTCTTTCTTTAATTTTTGTTCTGAATTTTGGTAATCACGAAATCTCATGACCTTTTAGGTTGTAATTACTAGTTATTTTTGTAAACATTATATTGCACACAGTTTTGAGTAGTTTTGTACATTAACTAAGACTTTAAATTTTGATATTTTTAATGTAATGAATTATGGCTTAGATTGATCTCTATAGTTGCTGCCAGATTTAATTCTTGCTACTTTTTTGTAGAATGAAAATTGTATTTGTAAATACTCAAATGTGTTTCCTCTTATTTCAATGCAGTAGATCAAATATGGAATAATCAATGGATTGATTTAATTTGAACTTTAAATAAAAATGTTTCAATGCAAGACATGCACTCATAATTTTTTTAAAAGAAAATCTGTAATGTTTTCTTAAAAATATACTTGTTTCTGATAAAGTACAGAATTTATGTTAATATATATTTTAAATTCACAATTTACAGTAACCCTCATTTGGGCCTTTTTATCTCCAAATAAAAAGCTTTACAGTGTGAGAAATCTTTAACTATTCATCAAAGACAAAAAAAAGGGGTTGAAGTAAATTTTGAAAGTCTTGGAGGTTCTTAAAACACATTTAGGCTAAACCTTAAAGTCCCATTAGCTGTCACGCACCTCAGTTTGTGAAATACGCTCTCTGCATTTGACCCATCCTCTGTGGGAGTGGTGAGCTGCAGACCCAGCTGCATTTGGGAACAATTTGAGGCTTCAACCTTTTAATCCATCCCCTTAATGCTGAGTGTCAAGCAGGGAGACACTGGGCACCAAGTCTAGAGTCTTTGATACGACTCGGCCGGGATTTGAACTCATAACCTTCCAGTCTCAGGACTCCATAAGGCCACTGAGCTGGTGGTTATAAACAGTTTTTATTTTCAGTTTAAGATCAATTTATTTAACTATCTTGACTTGGTTTGACAGCAAAAATAGTTAAAATCTTAGCTAAAAAATTATTATTAAAAAATGTGAAGTAAAGTATTAATCTGTTAAGTCATATAAGAAAAATAAAAAGAAAAAATCTACATAGCAGCTTTAAAATAGTTCACAAAATTCTCCAGGAAAAAAATGTTCTAAAAATTCCAGAAATGACAGATTATAGATGTAATAATCTCAATTTTTTTGTTTGTTTGTTTGTTTAGGATCAACCAAAAGCAGATAAAATGCTTCACATAATGTGCTGTTGATTTAACATTAAATAATTATCAAGCTTTTATTGAGGCGTAATAATAAACTGACAAAAAAATAATTTACATTTTCTTTAGAAAGTCAGATTTCTTTGAAAAAATGTTGCTGTTTGAGCAGCAAGTTTGTTCCAATTTTTATATTAAAATGTTCTAACAATATCTGTATAAATAAGGCTGTTTTTTTAAATTTAGATAAAATTAACTTTCGTCCAAGTAAAAACAAAGTGAGTAAATATCTGTAAATTTTATTTTGTCATTTTATAATACAAGGGATAATCTGGATTATCATTTTTTTCCTCTTCTTCTTCAGGCGGTTCTGTTGGCTCAGGACATCCGGGACAGGGAGCGAGGGGGTCGGGCTCAGATTGGAGTGGTGGAGGGGGAGAGCGAGCGGGAATCCCCGGAGCTGATGAAGGTCATGACGGCAGTGCTGGGAGAAAAACCCAACAAGCTGAGGGACGCCATTCCTGATGAGAAGCATGACCAGTCGCAAAGCGGCAGTGTCCGGCTCTACCAGTATGGAGAACACAATCTGTCCATCAGTGGTGTAAAAAAAATAAATAAATAAAAAAAACTGTTTCCTCTTCTTGCTTTACAGCGTTTTTGAAAACGGCGGGAATCTGGTGGTTCAAGAAGTGGCCACACAGCCTCTGACACAAGACCTGCTGCTCTCCTCGGTGACTTGCTTTCATTCTTGCACAGTTTGAAGAAAATAGGCCCTATATTTTTGTTTATTGTGTTTGTTTTGTTGGATGTCAGGATTGTTACATTGTGGACCATAAAGGCTCCAGTGTGATGGTCTGGAAGGGCAAACGGGCCTCAAAGGTCGAGCGGCAAGAAGCCATGAACAGAGCAATGGTGAGTGTCATCATCTGAATCACAATCTCTCTCTTTTTTTTTTGGTAGACTTTAACTTAACAAAACAGACATTATTTCAGGTGAGTTTCATCACCTTCTTCTCCACTTCTAGGGCTACATTAAAGCTAAAAACTATCCACCCAGCACGAGGGTGGAGGTGATGAGCGAGGGGGGAGAGTCTGCCATGTTCAAGCAGTTGTTCAAATCCTGGACAGAAAAAGGACAAACCAAGGGGCTCGGCAGCACTCACACAGTTGGAAAAATAGGTAATAGAATTATAACATCAGCCAAACATTTCTAGGAAAATATTACTGCTAATGTTGTCTTTGTTTTACTAGCTAAGGTCGACCAAGTAAAATTCGATGTGATGGAGCTTCACGCTCGTCCTGAACTGGCGGCTCAGCAGCGCATGGTGGATGACGCTTCTGGAGATGTGACGGTATAAAAAACTATAAAAAAGTATCATTGGTTTAAGTCAGGGGTGTTCCTTCCATTGAAGCTCCTTATTGGTTGATCCATGAGATAAGAAACCCAGCAGGCATAGATTTGGACACCCCTGGTTTAATTGAACATTAATAAACTTTATTTTTAAAAAATAAATGACTAAAATATCATTTGAAGGTGTGGCGCATTGAGAATTTGGAGCTTGTTGAGGTGGACTCAAGAACCCACGGACAGTTCTATGGAGGCGACTGCTACCTGGTGCTCTACACATACCTGAGATCCAACCAGAAGCAGTACATTCTGTACATGTGGCAGGTAATTTTGCACACATTTTTTTAATTTTCTTTCAAAAAAACCTAAAAATATATTTTTATTTTTTCCTCTGTTCTTCAGGGACGTCATGCCACTAAGGATGAGATCACAGCGTGCGCCTACCAGGCTGTGACTGTCGATTCTAAGTACCATGGCGCCCCGGTCCAGGTCAGAGTGGTCATGGGGAAGGAGCCTCGTCACTTCCTGGCCATTTTCAAAGGCAAATTCATCATCTTTGAGGTACAGAGGAGTTCCTGAATCTAAGAAAAAAATGATCACATGTGCACACCTATGGATAAAAACTGATGTTATTAAAATCCCCAGGGGATATTTAGAATGTTTTTGATGCAAATAGGTGATTAATAAAAGTATAAACGTGAGATTTTGTCTGTTGTATTACACGTTTGTAGGGAGGAACGGGTCGGGCCGGCGCGGTTAACCCTGAAAGCAGCACCAGGCTCTTCCAGGTCAGAGGAACCACCGAGATGAACACCAAGGCCACTGAAGTTCCGGCGAGGGCTTCATCCCTCAACAGCAATGATGTGTTCCTGCTGAAGACAGACCGAGTCTGCTACTTGTGGTACGGAAAGGTGCGTATAAAGCAGTCAAACGCGACAAAAAACAAAAGAAGTGTTCATTCTCTAACTGTTTCTATGCTTCATTCCAGGGCTGCAGCGGCGATGAGAGGGTGATGGCGAGAACAACGGGGGATGTGCTTTTCAGGCAGGACAAGCAGGTGGTGATGGAGGGCCAGGAGCCGGCTAACTTCTGGGTCGCTTTGGGTGGAAAGAGCGCCTACGCAAGCGACAAAAGGTCAAATCAGGAATTTTTAAAAACCCACTCCAGTAAAAATAATGTTTTTGGTGTTTTCAACATGTTCTGTTTCCTGATGATGGACGACTTATATTAAGAATTTGTATTTCTGAGTATTTCTTCATAGTTATTGTGAATCAGGACAAAAAATGCAGTTTGAAAAAGATTTTTTTTGTGATGTAGAAAATACATCAGGCGAGCCTCCTCTACTTTGGAGGGGAAAGGGGGGCGGGGTTGCTCTTCGCCAACAGTCCCGCCCACAATTCAGAGGCAAATTTCCAATAAACTACTGTTGTTCTGCAATTTGGGCTAAAAATAACATAATTGTAATTAAAGGACCACTAGAAGTAGGAGTTTGTATTGGTGTATTTGTATTGTGATGCTCAGGACACAATGCGATATAAATACCATATATACCATAAGTCTATACCTGAAAAATGTTTTACTACTTTTTATAGTAAATCTACAAAAAAAACCTCTACCTGAATATTAATTTATTGTAATAAAACAAGTTGCTTTTACCCAAATTCATTCATGTTACTTTTCTTCTGGTAAACCAAGAAATATTTGTTCTTAAAGTGATCAATGAACATTGTCTGATTTCCATAATAAAATGTTTTTCAGCATAAGTAAAAAAAAAGGGAAAAAACAAAAGTACAATGCAAATAATTAATGAATTATTGCCATGTCAACATTTTAAATCAATACAAGTATCGCGATAAATCGCCAAATCGATTTTTTTCCCCTATACTCCTAACTAAGAGGGTATTTGAGGATGAGAGTGGGTCTTTTAGTCAGTTATTTGAAGTAATATTTAAATAAATTGGCAGGGTTTTAATATTAAATGTAAAAAGGGGTTTTTTTATTTAGAAAATTTCTCATTAAATCCAGTAAGATATTTCTTGTATTTCCCAGCAAAAAAAAAAATCAGTTTTTCTGTTAGTTTTTAAGTGTAAGAATTAATCTTAATTGTTTGGTAGAATCACCAATTATCTGGAAAAAATGTTTTTATAGTGAAAATCTGTCATATATCTGAAATATTTGATTGAATCATGTTGAGTTGAAAATCTAACAATGAATATACTAATTAAAGCTAAAATATTGGATGAGTGGAAGTTTTTTGAGCAAATCTGCACGTTTCAAAGTGATTCTAATTTAGGTTAAGCGACAGCAGATTTTTGGTGTATCTGTGAAGTAAAGGAAGGTCTCTGTCCATGCAGGCTTCACAGAGAGGATATGATTTACAGCCCCCGCTTGTTCGAGTGCTCCAATCAAACCGGTCGCTTCAGGATGACGGAGGTTTACGACTTTGCCCAAAGCGACCTGGACGAAGACGATGTGATGCTGCTGGACACCTGGGAGGAGGTGGGTGTCATTCTTTTCAGTCAGATGACCGTCTTCTGCGTTTTCTGATCTCTTTCTTTGCTTCTTCACTGTCCTCAGCTGTTCTTATGGGTTGGAAAACACGCCAACAAGTCTGAAACAACAGACACGTGGACCAGTGCCCAGGAATACCTGAGGTCACACCCGGCCGGGCGGGACCCGGATACGCCCGTCATTTTCATCAAGCAGGGATATGAGCCCCCCACTTTCACTGGCTGGTTCAATGCATGGGACCCCCTGAAGTGGAATGTGAGTTTAAAAGTTGATCTTTCTGATTCGCCAAATGATGAAGGCTTCTCATCTTCACCTGATCCTTTCAACAGGAAGAAAACATTTATGATGGGATGAAAAATAAGATGAGGGATGAAGTAGATTTTATCTCACATATCACTGCAGTAAGTCACCCATCTGAAGTGCTAACATTGTTGGTAAAATAGTTTATCTATAACAAGTGAATCTCTCCGTCTGAAGGATCTGAGCCACACTGGGATTGGAGGGGACGGCTACCGGGCTCCAGGTGGACCCATGAGTTCACCTCCGCCCTACAGGACCCAAGGGCTTGACTTTTCCCCCAAATCCCCAACCAGCCCAAAGGCCAAATTCCCTCCGTTTCCAACATCTGTCGGGGGCGGGAGGTACTTGGACCCAGAGCTTCTTGTCAACAAGGAAGCCAGTGAGCTTCCGGAAGGAGTGGACCCCAGCCAGCGGGAGGTGAGCATTCACTCATGAAGGATGGAAAATGGAGGAATTCTTCGATCAAATTGGGGGATTTTCAGATTGGGGCTCAAGAAATGTAACCATTTGTGTCAAACAAGGAGTTTTGGTGGATCCAGTTCATCACATCAGAACTTAAATATAAGTTTAACCATTATATCTAAATACTGAAAAGTAGTGATTGAAGCATTTTCAGTTTCTCTTCCATTTCTACTAGTTAAGCTCATTTTTGGCCTTTTTATTGTAGAAACAAACTATATTTTCTCCATTTAACAATCGTTTTCCCAAAATTAGTTCAGTGTTTTTTATTAAATATTTGAACACCAATATAAGCTGAAATACCTGTTTTTTTTATGTACCTGAAAATGTTATTTTATTGCCACTTTGGTGCATTCAAACCAACAAAATAATAAGAAGTGGGTTTAAATTAAGAAAAAAACAGCTTCAGAACATTCTAAAAGTTGAAAAACTGCAATTAAAGGCTATTTTTTAATCACAGAACAAATAAAAGAGTCCTTATTAGATAACAATAATAATTTAGCTGTTTTGTTGATGGTTTATGAAGGAATAAACCAAGTTAAAAAGAGTCCAGTTTATGCATGTCCTGGATTCTCCAGCTCCTGTACATGTTGTCAAAATAAGTCAAAACCATCACTTTGAGGCTTTGAGGGGATTCAGATCAACAAAAAGGCATTATAAAATGATGTCAACTGTATGTTTAAGTAGATTTTTAAACATCTGCCCACGTTTTTGCTTCTATTTTATCTGTAGAAGATTTTTTTAAATTCTCTATTATTTTTCATGTCAGTATCTCTACACTCTTGAGATCAAAATACACTCAACAGATATGTGAATATTTATGTAAAGATTTATACATTTATCTCCACACCAAACAAATATTTGGTGTGCTAATATATTTCTTATACTGAGTTGTGATGTTTTGTCCTTTTAAGACAAAAATACAATCTTGAAATTGGCGATGGACATTCCTATTTAGGTATTTTTCTCTGGTATTTGGAAATATTGTTTTAAAATATGTATTACTAGAAAAAAAAGGTCTATATAAAACACAGTATCTCACAAAAGTGAGTGCACCCCTTACATTTCTGCAGCTATTTATTTATATATTTTCATGGGGCAACACTGTCGAAATTTTGACACAGTGAAAATTAGTCAGTCTTACATAGCAGTGTAAAGTTATTTTTTCTTCCAAATAAATCATAATAGAGGCATCAATAGCCAAACTCCTGGCAACAAAAGTCAAAGGTGCACTCACTTTTGTGATGTACTTTTTTCCTTTCAAAATATTAAATTTAAAGCATTACACTATAGACTGTGGATGTAGGGGGAAATCGATTGGGAGAGATATCGCGATATTTCGTTTAGTGATACTTTTATTGATCTAAAATGCTGACTAGGTGATATTTAATTTAAGATTTTTGAGCTTTTGTTTTCCACCTAACTCCCTGACCACTAGTTGGCAGCAGAGCACACGGAGGCTCTTTGAGTAACTCTACACCAAACCAAAACAACAACAAGATGAAAACCAGCTTGTCTTAAATTTTCAGTCAACCTTGCAGTTTTTTGTTATTATGAAACATGTAGTACTTGGTTTTTTCTTGGAATAGTACCAAATCAAAACTCTGTATCACGTTGCCGTCAGTATCATAGAAAAACAGAGATTGTGAGGCTTTGTAGGGGGCTTAAATACAATTACAATGATAGACAAATTAATATTCAGGTAGAGATATTATCAAAAAAAAGAGAAAAATTGTTCTGGTGCAGTCTTGGGATGTATCATGATATTTATCGTATCATGAGATACGTATCAGAATATGTATCGGATCTGATTCTTCCCAGTACAAATCCCTACTATAGGCTCTAATCATCTTTAAATTAAACTAACATTACGCATCTAAAGAAAAAAATGTCTTAAATATTGTATGTAAATTATGAGAAAATTCTTAAAAAAGACCAATCATTAATAAAATGTGAGCTTAAAAATATTATTTAAATGAAAATAACTTGTTTCATTACAAATGTTGCTTAAAAATAGGATTTTTTAACACTTTATAATAATATTCCTGTACAAACGTTATTAGCAAACATTAATAATGCATTTATAGGGTGTTTGTAAGACATCTGTTAGGGCTATAAGCTGAATAAGGATTATTAACATACTTAGTAAGTTTCATTACCATCTAAGGCCAAATTATTAAACTGCTTACAAGCTTAACAAATGTATTTACTATATTTGTCAACATTATATTGATGTTTTGCAGCACCTCATCTAAAGTGTAATTGATTTTTTCAAGATAATCAACATTTATAGTCTTAAATTAAGTTGTTTGATCTCACTGAAAAATTACTTGTTAGTTTTGTCCTATTATAACAGATATATTTAAACTACACTGTAAAAATTTAAATATTGCATCAATTAGCAATTTGTTACATTTAAAAATCTTAGTTTTTATTAAATACATTTTTAAGTCAAGTAAACCATCAACTCAAAACTTTAATTTAATGAAAAGTAAAAATTTTAGATGTTACAAATTGCAGAATTTTTGCTAATTGATGCATTTTTTTTTACACTTTTTTCAGTATAGACACAAATGAAAAGATGTGTTTTTGCTGTGCAGTGACTCTCTGTGTGCACTAGAGGTCAGCCTAACTGTGCCCCCTCTGCTCCCTGCAGGAACACCTCTCTGACATGGACTTCGAGAGTCTGCTCGGCACCAACCGCGCAGACTTCCAACGCCTTCCCAAGTGGCGTCAGAATGACTTGAAGAAAAAAGCAGGGCTTTTCTGAGAAGATTTTTACTGATGCGCTTCACAGAAAGGCCGCCAAACCTGTCTGAAGCCTATTCTGAGAATCATGTTGAAAGCACAGGAATAGCCCACATTTCTGAGAATAAAGGAGTGCCTACGCAGAATAATTTATTAACGTTTTTTTGCTATCAAATGCAGTGATTTTTATTTTTTTGCAGAAAATTATATTACTCATAGGATTATTCAGCTGTTTTTAGGCCAAAACTGCATCAATGCATCATCGTTCTTTATGTTTACCAATGTTTACCAATGTTTTAAGGCTCATTAAGTGATTCTTTGTTGCCATAAATCGCTTATACAATGAATAAAGACACAAAAAAATGTTTTGAATGAATGGCTGCTTTATTTGAGAACTAGTGCAAATGCAGCTGCAAGCTGTCAACACAAAGACGTACACAAAGGTGTGGTCAAACAGCCAGTAAACACGAGCGTTTCCCTTTAACTTGGATCTATTGTTTGCTCCTCATGTCAACATGAATCAATGAATGAATTTTAGTCTGTTAAAAAGCAGCTAAAACTGCAGGATAATGCATTGCAAACAGTACAAACAAAAACTCTTGAATCAATCGAAACAATCAGCTACTGTCTCCTGTGGCCGACATCGATATGGCATGATGCTGAGAAAACATAAATCAAGGTTTGTTCTATAAAAAACTAACTTAATACTTTCATGTTAGATAATGGTTTACAGTACATCAACATCAAAGGGTCAGAAAATATTAAATAAACTTAAAAATGTCTTTTCCTCTCACATTAGTTTTCACTGTTGTTCCAGTTTATTAGCTGAAGCTAAAAAAAAACATTTTTGAAGTCCCACTTTGCTGTTTTTAACATGTTCTTGTGGCATTTTTTTTATTATTATATGAAGAAAATTAAGCTTAAAATTGAATTTCTTGATTCAAATTGTTGTGAATCAGGAGCAGACGAAAAAATGCAGTTAGGCAACAAAGATGCTAGCTAGCTAGCATCTTTGTTGCACCGGTAATGTAAAGTTAAGTTACATTACATTAGCTATCTACTTACTTATTTATCCACAAATTTAATTTAGTCTGAAAGGGGCATAATTATAATTAAAGGAGCCACTGAGAGTGCTTTAGCAAAAGATCAAAAGATGATTGGAGTGGGACTTTAACGTGGCAGACGCTCTTAGCAACACTAAACTGGTGAACAAACGGGTTCCTCCTCAAAGAGGTTTCTCGCTTTAAAAGATGACATCGATTTATAATCGTTTGCAAAAATCAGGATCCTAAAAACAGATTTTCCACAAATGAGACGACTAAGCATCCATGAGCATGAGATGCACAAACAGTCCGGCCGAGGAGATGACATCATTCCTCTTGGTGAGCAGCGGGACGTGGCGATATCCTGGAAAACAGGAAGAGGGTTTAGGCCTAGTCAGCAAAAATGGGTCACATGGCTGATCTTACCGTTCTGTATGCTTGTGAGGGGCAAACAGTACTGCCCCACCAGATCATTCTGGGATGTCGTGTCGTAGTCCATCACTACAAACCGCACCATGGCCAGCTCTAGAGCGTGGATAGTAAACTCGAACCTCTCGTTCCACATGGGGTTGAAGCCTGCAGAGACGGGTTGTTTGTGCGTCACTTTATGTGTTTTTTATAAGACACATCTGTCTGTGCATCAGTTCACTGACCGTTGTTTGTAATGTACTTGGTTTCCTTGCTGGCGTTGTCTGCCGGGACTCCGTAGATCTCAACTTTCACCAGAGGGTCAACGATGGACTTGGCTTTATCTTGATTGATTTTGGGTAACTGCTGAGCTGAAATCACCTGCAGAAACACAAACATGTTCACCAAAAACACTAAAAAATGTTATTTTGTATGCTGAAAGGCTTTTGCCAAACATACAGGAGAAAGAAATACATAAAAAATTTAAAAAACTCACAAAAATTTGAATAAACATTTAAATACCATCAAAATTTAGCACATAACATTTAAATAGATTTTTCTAATAACACAGAAGATTCAACAACATTATTTGTTAGGAAAAAAAGAAAAACTTTTTCCTGCTTCTGTGTTCTTTTTTAGTATTATTTTTGCACAAATATAATTGTTTTCACACTAAATTGAGAAAAACTTAAAGCAATTTAAAATCAAACCTTGTTTTGTGACAATATTCTCCTCAGACTACATCCATAAGAGAGAATATTGTATCATCTGATTTGTTTGTGCGTTATCCTTGATTTGTAACTCATACAATAGATTTTTTGTGCAATTTTGTGTATTCACATTTACAAAAAGTACAAAATAAAAAACACAAAATAGCAGCATTTAAATGCATTATTTTCACATAAATCTTGGAGATTTGAAGAGTCTCAAATCAGATTTGTGTGTAAATGCAGTTATGTGTGTGTGTAGGAGAAAATTTTTGCGTACCTTTTAAAGATTTGTGTGTAGTTAGTTTCAAACTGTTGTAATTTTAAGTTGTGCATGTGTAAATTTAGCTTTTTTTTAATTTGTGATTTTTAAACATGTAAATACACAACTTAAAGTACACAAAGTTACACACAAAATCTATTTTATGAGTTGCAAATCATGAATTACATACAAACACATTCAAAGTTACACACAAACATACAGACACAAGTTACAAATCAAGAATATTCTCTCTTATTTTGAAAGGATTGTTTGGTTTTGTTAGTTCAACAGAAAAAACTCGAAAACAAAAAAAGAAAAACAAATTAAAGTATTCAATATCTCTTTTAATTTGGGACAAAAATAAAATCCTTGATATTACATTTTGTACAAATTTGCACAGCTTCTCTGGGCCCGTCTGTAATTCTTTTTTTATTGATCGTAATTATTTGTTCACTCAAGCTGACCTTCTTCAAAGTAAAAGCATTGTGGGGCATATTTTTTTCTCACCATGACATGAAAGGTCTTCTTATTTTTGAAGGTCTTCTTGTCGTTGGGATTGAACTGAGACGACGGGTTCCTCAGGAATTCGGGTTTCAAGATGTAGCCGCAAAATCCGTTGGGCAAGAACCTGCCCTGGTTGAGGTGCATCTCCTTGCAAGGAGTCTGGAAGTTCAGCGCCACTGTAAACAGACAGAAGTTTGAGCTTCTCCGTGATTTATATAAATGATCTATATAAACAGAGTGTGGGAGAGCGTACCGATCTGGCAACCCACATTCCAAAAGGGGACCGGGTTGTAGTTGGAGGAGTGCACCCTGGAGCCGGCCGGATAGATCCTACTGAGTTTGTCCATGTTGTGATGGATGAAGGCTGAGGCTGTGAGGGGAAACATCAGAACATCTTTCTATCTGCTTTTTTTTGGTGTAACTGTCAGCAGCTGAGGTGCAGAGCTTACCTGAGGTCTCAGCCAGGTACAGGGCTTTACTCTCTTCAAAGGAGGACATTTCATAGAAGGCCTTCTTGTCTCTGGCGTCTTCAAAGCCGTTAAAGTGGACGCTCTTGCAGTACACCACGATGTCGGAGAGCTCTTTGGCCAGTTTGATGTTCGCTTTCTTACATGAGAAGACGAGGAAAGTCAGAAAATAAATCAAGAAAAAAACTCTACAAGGTTACTAAAACGTCTTCACACCTTTGCCTTTGCCTTCTGACCATTCTCCTTGCATTCTGCGGCTTCGTCCTCCTCAGACACGGACTCCTCCAGTACGGTGTTGTTTTTGGAGTAGAAGGCATCCAGTTTGTTCAGTCGTTTCCCCTTAACGATAAACCTCCCCTTGAGTTCCTGCATGGGGGAAAACATGATTGTGACATGTTAAAAAAGCACAACAACAAACATAAATCTATTATTTAGTATTTTGTATCGGAAAACAAAGTATTATAGATAGTAGGAGCTTTTGATGGACTCTAATGTGTAGATTTCATTAGGAAAATTAAGTTTATTTCAAAGACAGAAAACTGGAGGTGAATAATAATATCTTTAGATGAATATTTATGATAATAATTAAAGACAAACTCAGATGAAAATGTTTTTAACGAGGCGTTTTGGATAATGGAGGACATATTTCTTTATTCAAATCATTATGAATCAGGAGCAGATGAAAAAATAAAGTTCAAAAATGAGACTACAACTGCTCTGCTTCAATAGATCTGTATACGTCTGCGTTTTCCTCGTCTGAGCTGGAATCTGGATAGTTCTGATATTTCTCGCCATTTTTGTTGCACTGTAATGTTAGGTTGGGGTGTGAGGGGCTGTAAGCTAGAGGGAAAGAGTGAAGGAGGTACCGACGGTCCCGCCCAAAACTCAGAAGCGAATTTCTAATGAACTACTCATACTTTTGATACTTGCAAACTTTTTTTTTTTTTTTTACAGATTCAATATATTTTACCAGGTTTTAAGTTGTTTTAATCTCTTTTTACTCTACAAGCTTTTCTCAAAATCAGGACAGTTAAGATTTTTTTTGTCTCATTATAAACTATGATCTAGAAATAAGGCAAATGTTATTAAAATAAGTCAAAATTATTATTTTTTTTATTCTCTAGACAACAGAAAAATTGTATTTAAGACTAAAAAAAAGTTGTTTTTTTATTTTAAAGTTCAATAAAGTAAGACAACTTGGAAACAAAAAATAGATTTATGTTCTTAAAATAAGTGCCTGTTTTAAATTTATGAGGACTTATTAAAATGGGCCAACTTCACTTGTACTGAGATTATATTCTCATTTTGTTCAAATTTTGTTCTTTAATGAGTCATTTGCACATATTACAGTAATTTTATCACTATAATCAACATAAAATACAATTAGGTACATAAAAACGCAAAAAGTACAAACCAAGAACTAGCAAAAATATGCTTATTTTTGGCCTTTATTACATTCAAATTAAAGTAATTCCATCAAACAGGTTGTGTGGAACTTTCTAGATTTATTTTAATATCTTTGATCTCTTTTTACAAGTGTGTGTCCTTGACGATTAAAGTTTTTTATTATTATTGGGGCTAAAAACAGCATAACTATGGTTAAAATATCCTTTAAATTAGCTTAAGTGATGATCAAAGTGGGTCTTTAACAGAATAAAGACTAAAACTGAAATAATGAATTGTAATTTTCTCAACTTAATTTTTTAAACTCTGATGAATAGGTGCATCTGGTCTTTTTAATTGTACCAATTTTGTAAGAATTAATAATATTTAGACAAAACAGGAACTTTTCCGAAGTGCAGCAAAGCCTGAAGTCTTTTTCTGAGACTTTTTTGAGTTACTGCAGCTTTAAGAGAAACTTGAGTGAAGTCAGCCAAGGGTGGTGTGAGGAGTGACGATGAGTCGTATGTTTTTGCAAACGTTTCCGAAGCTTCCTATGTGAAGGACTTCATTTAAGGCATGTAAGTGTTTTCATTTCTCCTTATTTGTGCTGCCTCTGTGGTTGGCCTGCCTCACATGCTAAAAGGGCCTTCAACCTCTGCAGATCTGCTTAAGCTCCACCTCTCCACCCAGTTTCATAAAGGCAGATCATTCAGTTTCTGCTTTATTACTTTAAGTGAATTACAATAAAAGCTGCTGTAAAACTTAAAAGAACTAGGTCAATGATTTTAAAGGAATTTCAAGACAAGGAGCGGTTTTTGTGACTGCTTAGAACATCAACCAAAAAAAATCACGTAGGAGGTGGCCTGCATTTCTTGCATTCCTTCCAAAAATAACTCTTTGTTTATGAAAAAAATCTGAACTTAAACCCAAAAAAAAGAAAATCTGAGGATCACTTTATTGCTTGTGCTGAAGAATGTGTTTTTCCTAGTTTCCTGTCATGTGAACAAGTAATTAAATCATCTGCCAGAGAGCTATAACTCTGAGGATTTTCACAATAAAGCTCCGTGGTGGTAAATAAAATCTTTTCATGCTTCAGTCAGATTTCAGAAACGCCAACACACCTTAGGTGAGGGGAAGTTGGTGGGCATGGTGTCGCCCAGAGGCTTCGTGACCAGAGCGTCCCCCAGGATGGAAGTCAAGTGACGGGTCATGACCTTCTGTTGCTCCACTGTGCAGTGGTTCTCCAAGGATAACACCACAGGATACTGGGATTTCTGGGAAAACCAGCAAAGAGTTTATAACTATAAATTTTGATTTTATTGAGCCTTTTGAATTATTATTATTATGCTTTTACGCACTTTGAAGGCGAAATCCTTAATGGCTTTGATGACGTCTTTGAAGAGCACTTTGGAGGTGAGCGTGTAGCCGTGATAGATAACCGGCTCCCCGTCGGGTCCATCCCAACAGTCGAGCTCCACACAGCGGCAGCTCTTCATTAGTGCTCTGCCAGAAGGAAAAAAAATTACACATTAAAAACACATTAAAGTCCCAACAAAATGTAGGAAAACTGGTAAACTAGTGCTGTGACAAAAACACAACAAAAGTACAAGAAAATTAGAGTTTGTGATTCACTGGCTGGTAAATCCCAATAGGAGCTACCAAAAATCCAATCAAGGAATTTTAACCGCAAAACTCTAAAAGTATCTAAAGAAGAGGCTGATGTTCCTGTCGCCCAATATCTGAGGAGCAAAGACTGATAATCCTGGGTCGCTAGTTGGACTCCAGGTCAAAGGAGCATTTATCTTAGGCTTTTGTTGTGTTGAGGTTAGATAAGAAAGGTGGAGATTAGAGGGTAGATAGTAGGGATGCAAAGATACACTTTCTTAATGATTCAATTTTAATCTCCGTTTTGGGGTTTTGTTTCAGTTTGATATATGACTCTTTTATTATAAAACAACAATAAAAAATTCAGAATTTCTAAAAAAAAAATCCTCTTTTCATTTACCAATAGGCAAAAAACAATAAAGAATTTTTTTTTTTCCGTTAGGTAAGGCCCTTCACGCTACTGCCTAACTGCCAGGAGTCAGAGCTCCGTCTCTTCCTCTGGTCAATCATGGGAGCCATCATCACGCACTACATCTCCCAGCAACCCCAGTTCCTGGACGCCGCTCACCTGTATCTCATTTGCCAATCACCCACATGGCACTTCAGCACTGCACAGAGCCTCACTCAGTGCGGAGTATTGTTTGTGCCACTCTGCCTGCATTACCGAGCGCTTCTATCTGGACCTTCTGTTTACACGACCCTGCTTTGTTTCTGACCCGGTTTGTCTGCCACCTGCCTCGATGAGCCAGATGAGCCCCAAGTCTTGGTCTCCCTGTGCCGGTCCCTCGCCCGGATAAAATCCAGGGTTGTGTCAGGAGGGTAAAAATCTCTGTAAAATCTCTATGTGAATCAGTGATGCGATGTGCCGAAAAATGAACAGCATTTCAGTTGGGTTTTATTAAGCCTGGTGTAATGTAATAAAACAATAAATAGTAATTTTTTTATTTTAATTTTGCACAATACGTGTGTGACACTTTAAAAGTAAATCTAATGGGATTCAGTAGAGAAGCAACAAATCACTTTTACCACAATTCGGATCAATCCTGCATCATACTGTTCAGTTGTAAACCAAGAATGTGGCATTTCTGGATCTGAATCCACCTAAAATGAGTTAATGCAACACTCTATAAACTCAAAATGATACTGCTAAAATGTTCCTAAGCAAGGATTCCAACGTCTTTAGCATTTACATTGGTATAATTGAGGATAAAAAGAGTCTTAATTTTAGAAGTGATTGATTAGTGACTGATTACATAACCAAATGTTTCCAATATCCAAGTATCCTTGGTTAAAAAAGAACCAGAAAAGTCTTAAATAATTGCTAAAATCTAAAAATTCTAGGCCAAAGCCTGTTGTTTCCTAGAAGAACTGTCACTATCTTCTTACTCTTAAATGAAAACATCCCAAAATATTACTTTATGTAGGCCTCTGTGCTGCTGGGCCCTTTCAGCTGGTCTTCCATCAGGTAGGTGTTGTGAGACGACGAGATGAAGTAATGGTTGAGGGGTTGGCTCATGTCCTGGTAGACTTTTTTGTGAGCTGGGTTGAAGATCGACGCCTCATCCTGCTGGAGGTACCTCAAGAAGCCATCTTTGGTCATGCGCTTCTTCTGTTTTGCTGTAAGGAGAAAGAGGAGCAAAACGGTGAGTCAAACGCCTCCGTAGATGATTCCTTCTTGTCTTTGTTGATCCTACCTGCTGTGTCCACCTCGTAATTCTCAATCAGCCTCTGAGCGTGCTCCATGGTCACCTGCTCCCGTTGCTCATTCAGCAGGAAGTTCAGTAGGTCTCTGGCGCTCATCTGGCCCTCCGTTTGAGCAAATTTCTCATAAATTACTTTTATTTCTTCCCGTTCTGTCAGCAAATTGTAGAACTGTTTGATCTCTGAGCCTTCCAGGGTCCCCGATTTCGACGTGTCACATTTCTGCGCAGCACAATGACATTTTTTAATACAACAAACACGTCTTCACCCAGACAATCTTAGAGGAAAAACTCACGTTAAAAAGGTCTTCTGCGTAGTAGTCGTCCACCTCAACATTGATTTGTCTCATGAAGTCCTTCACTTCCTTCAGGCTCATCTTGTTGTCGTGGTTCTTGTCCACTTTCCTCATGCAGCTGATAATCCAGCTGACAGTTGGATGTAAGGATTTGGTTTTTACAGCAGAACACAAATAAAACTTTATTTTAAACAAGGATACTCTTCGCTCTTCTGTTGGAAGTCCAGGTTGTGGATGGTGCTGATGATCTTCTCCAGGCTGTTGATCCATCGGTTGGCCTCCTCTGGAGAAGAAGCCATTAAGTCCAGGTTCCTCTTGCTGCCCTTGAAGATGATGGAGAAGCACTTGTCCTCAACGCTGGGATCCGTGTACTTCTTGAGCCCTTCCGACTGACGGCCTTTACGTATTGAGTCGATGTCATCGATGGAGTCTGTTTGAAGACAAAAATAAGTGACTTCGAATAGAATGGAACTATATTTTTAACAATTCTTCAATTTATGTAGTTTATTTTGCTCTTTTTTATTTATTTTTGGCAACCAATTGGAGTTTCCCTGGAGACACAATCTTTTCTTAAACATGTCACTGTAGTGGGGAAGTCGACGTTTATCAAAGCGGTTACAAGAGAAACTCTTTCGACATCTTATCAGCAGGAAGACTATTGTTTTTGTGGGCACGGCGGGAGGGCGGCGTTTGCTCGGGAGTTTTCTGTCAAAAGACGCCACACAGCTTTGAGGCCTTCGGTAGAGGTTTTACTTTCAAATGCGTTAACAGTTCTGCTCAAGTAGTCCAACTGGTTTACACTCTGTCTCAATGAAAAAAATATCAGAATTTATAGGAGAAAACATCTATTCAATGAAAAAGCGTAATTAAATACTAAAAACAGTGTTTTTAAAAATATGGTGAATGTATTTTTTTTTAAATGCTAGTTTTAAACATTTTAACAATTATTAATTTTATATCCTTGTTTTAATGCCCTTTTTTAGTTTTCTAGTCTTAAAATTATTTTTTTATACTGTACAGCTCTTTTTAAATATTACTGTACAAGTGATGATAACAAATAAAGTTCTATCTATTTGAATAGGAATCTTGCAAAATTCAGCAAAATAAAATAATGAGTCGGGCATTTGGTTTAAGGTTTCTTAAACAATTTTAAAAAAACTTTATATGGCCAAAAAAAAATAATTTATCAGCATTTGTTATGAACTTCTTTGGTAAGAGCCATTCTTGACTTTTCAAAATAAGAGTATCTGCTTCCTTTGATCTTTGGGTAGTTATTTATGAAAAAAAATCTGTCCGGCGATATATCCCGATTGTCATGAATCAGTCTGTTTTTTTACTCAGACCACCAGAGGGAGCCATCGCCTGAATTCTGAAACTCTCCTGAGCCTCATGTTCACTCCATTTCCCATAAGCCTCTGCCTGCTGTTCCCAGACCTTACCAGCTGTCCCTCATTCTACAATCACCACAAACATTTATAAGGAGGCTTCAGGCTGTGCTCAGGTGCGAAGTCTTGTTTTGGTGTACTCCTGCATTTCTGAGCGTTACATCCTTCAATCCTGTTCCTGCTTAAGCCTGCCTCGACCCCAGCCTGTCTTTGACCACCGTTCTGCCTCAGCCTGTGACATACTCCTCGCCGTGCCTGACCCTCGCCTGGATCCTGACTACTCTGGTTTTCCTCTGATGCTCTCATGCTGGTGCCTGACCCCTGCCTGCCTGACCCTGATTTAGTGTTGTGGACTTTTAGCTGTGCATCACGCCTGTTGCCCTGTCTGTGCTGAATAAACCTGCTGCACTTGGATCCAGCTGTCTGCCTGTTTCTGACACCGATATTTCATTTGACGAAACTTGTATTAATTTAAAATGCTAGCATGGTGACATTTGATTAATTATTAGTGTCCTTCAGCGTATTTTTTTTTTCTTATTCAAAAAATATTTTATTGTGAAAATCACACAATGTTCCTTTAATAACAAATGTTTCTTAATTTGCTAAAAGAAAAATACCATGAATTTGCCTCGATAAAAGCAACTTGTTTATGAGATACAGTTGTTGTGATCATTAGATTAGATTAATTTTATAATGTTATAACAATTAATTCATATTCAGTTATGTTTTTTTTCTTTCTATTAAAAAAAAAAAGTTAAATGTTCAGTCTTGGAATATATCGCGATACATATCGCATCGTGAGCCATGTATTATATCGCCACACTCTTGCCAATACACACACCCTATTTATTAGGACTTCATGCATAATATTTTCCCAACTTCTTGCCTTTTGCCAGGAGAAAAAAAATATAAAGATTTTTTTCTCATTTGACATTAATGATGCTGATTTAAAATTTATATAAAGTGTTGGTAATTGTAAATAAAAGTTAATCTCACAGAGAGTTAAAAAAACAAAAAGAACAGCAACCCACAATCATGAAAATCCACAAAGGAAATAGTTATAGTTTAACGGAGGGATAGGCGACTCCAGGCCTTGAGGGCCAGTTATCCAAGCCCAACTCATGACTGATTACCTGGTCCAGGTGTGTCCAACCAATTAGAACAAGCCAAAGGAGGTTATGTTTAAAAACATGCAGGAATGTGGCCTCGAGGCCTGGAGTTGTCTATCCCTGGTTTAAGGATTCTTTACATTTTTGCTTAAAGAGATAAACTACAGGAAATGTGTATTTAAAAGGAAATCATCATCATTAAATGACCCTCAGAAGTAACGCTTTAGCTGAATTTTAAAGACATTTGTGACCCTCCTCTAATTGTTCGGTGGTCAAACTACAGGAAGCTGTTTATCACAGAGCAGATTGTGCAAGTTTTCCAAAACATTCTGGGGGTTTAAGAGCTCTCTGAGGGCTGAGGCTTGATCTCTCACGCCTCAAACTGTTTTCATCTTCGCCAACAACACATTCCTGAGTCATTTTCTTCGCCACACTTCAAAAAAGTTTGATGCAACGCTGCTGATGGGTCAAAAATACGTCATCGCCCTCACAAAAAACAGCCGAAAGCCTCTGCACACGCAGTCCTTTTGAGCAGTAGCATTGGGGGCCAGCTCTTTTGTTAGGCAGCTTAATGTACAGAAGGCCATCCACTACCACACGTGATGTGTTCAGCCCCCTTGCAAAAACAACTCCGGAGCCAAACGTCATTCTTGTTTATATCTTAGGAGGCTAAAGAAAAGAAAAGAAAAGAAAAGCAGCACTTGATTCATAGAAATGGAGTCGGGCTTCATGTTAATGTCAGACAACAAAAGCTCTGTGGGTGCGGCGTGGGGAAACACGCCTCTTTGTCAGCTGATAAACAGAATTCCTTGAAAGCATCCATTAGGTTAACTGGAGTAGCTTCTGAGCCACTCTGGAAACCACAATCTCAGAGACGCAGACTTTTCTGAAAGACTTCGCAGCTCAAAACAAAGCAGTTTGTGGTACTTTGCTTTGATGGGAACAATGTTGTTTGCAGTCTGACTCGCCAAAACCAGACATGTCAAAACAAGAAAGAGTGACTAGATAAATCTAAATTGATCATCCTTGTAGGTAGATTTAACCTAATCTCAGGGAGGGTTAAATACAACTGCAAGAAAAGAGTCAGCTAAAAAAAATAGATCACAAATAACTCTTAGTCATAATGTAACATTAAAAAGAACTCTGGTAACAAACAGGGATGTTATCCTCCCTTAACCACAGTACGACTGGTAATTGCCGCGTGCTGTCGCAAGCAACATTCCTCAGAATTTGAGCCATTCTTTAGGCAAACACAAACAGCTTGTTTGTGTTTTGAGCTCAAGCTTGGAGCGGCAAATCAACGGAGAATCATCTCAAAAATTGAGAATTTTCCTGCCTGAACTCAGCCACACCCTTTTCCTCCCGCCACCTTTCCCAAAACATGCATTTCTCCTGTTTGTGTGGATCCAAACCTAGACACAGAGGCTGTTAGTTGAGGGGCGTGACACTCACAGGTCTGCTTTTTTTTGTGCATTTTGTTAGACTCGTGATACAAGGTCCGGCAGTCTTCCTGCAGCTTGTAGAAGCGGTTCTTCTGCCAGGAGTCCGATCGGACCTTGATCAGCTCTCCGCCCACCAGCAGGAACTGCAAATCTGGGTCTCCATCCAAACCTGGAGAGACACAAACGACATTTGCAAAAGTTAACGGCCTCAAGTCGAAAACATACTAGGACAGGGGTGTCGAACTCAATCGCACGGCGGGCCAAAATCTGAAAAACAACTTAGGTCGTGAGCCAAACAGGATAAACATTTATTGAAAACACTAAAACTAAATTATTTAAACGTTAAAACCATAACTTTTAACATAATTATGAACTAGATATATAACATTACGTGCAATGATGCTAGTGTGAATGCTATAATCTGAATTTGGTCGCTGAAGATGCTAGTGCTGATAACTGAAGATGCTGAAAGCAATAGCTAAGAACGCTGAAGCTGATTAGCCTAAAATCTAGAAAAAAAAAACTTAGGTTAGCATGTAGCTGAAATATTAGCTAAACTTCAAAATAGTCTAAAAAACTGAACAAAGCCTAAGCTAGCCAACACAGCTAGCGTGTAAATACTAGTACTAGTCCAAAACAGCCAAAAGAAAAAAAGCCTTTAATAGCCAATACAGCTAGCAAATACCTGGAAAAAAATTCAAAATAGCCTAAAAAAATATTATTAAATGCAAAAAAGCTAGCAGAAATTCCTATTTTTAAAAGTTTAAAACTGTAACTTTTTAACATAATTATCAATAATAAAAAGGCAGGAATATTATTCCAGAACCCAATACATACCCAAAAACTGTACCTATTCAGTTTTTCACTATTTTTTAAAGAGTATGACTTAGAAAAAAGCTCTATCTTAATATTATTTCACTGTAATAAAATGGTAAAATGTGTTTAATCTAATGATCACGTTTAGCACTGAAACCATGTCTCATTGCTTTCACCCAAGCAAATTCATGGTTCTTTTCTTTTAGTAAATTAAGAAATATTCGTTCTTAAAGTAAACAATCAACATTATAAAATATTTTTCAACATAAAAAAAATGGAAAATGCTGGTATAAGCTAATAAATAATTAATTAAAAAACGGCATGTCAGCATTTTAAATCAATATAAATGTCTTCAAATGACGTGATATATCACCAAATTGACTTTTTCCCCACAACATTACTTTGTAAGACATATTTTTTATATCAAGCATCCGGCTGAGGGCGTCTGAAGACAACATCATGAATGCAACTATTGTGAGGCTTTGATGCTCGTAGGAAGGAGCCTGGCATTGCAAACATTTTTTCCAAAGATCGAACCTTCCCTCATGTTTCGTTTGCATTTCTGAAGAAAGGAAAGGCTGTCCACAAGAGCTTTAACCACCAACACTCCATGTCAGCTTGCCCTTTTAGACCTTGGAGTTCAAGCTGACTAAGAGATTTTCCGTGTGTGACACCAAAGGTGGGCTGAAATATCAGCTTTTGTTGTAAATTTTAAATTCCTTTGAGACAAGGAAAGATTCCATACAGAAAAGGCAATAAAAGTTTCTGCATTAAAGGTCTAAACTCTTTATTTTATGATCGGATAAAGCAGTTTTTTTCTTCTCAAGTTAGATTTGAAATAAATCTGATTTTTGGATTTATAGCACAAGGTAATACACACAAAATGTGTCAGGCAGTATATGAAATTTGATTAAAAAGCAGAATAAATCTAAACTACAGAAGATGTTTAGTTTGCATTAGAAAATGAATGCACTAAATTAAAAGAAAGAATATATAAATGTATACAGACCCTTTACAAAGAAATTAGAATATCAATAAAAAGTGTGTTCATTTCTATAATTACATTCAAAAAAATATATATTTTCATAGAAAAATATTTGAAAATACTTTTTTGATTGATTTGATGTGATCAATATCTTTATCTTTTTTTGCAAAAACTGAGAAGTAATCATGATTTATCCACAATATTATTTTTTTTATTCTTTTTTTGTTCATTTTATAAGCTTGTTCCTGAATTTTTGTAAAAATAAACAAATACTTGGAATCAACTAAACAGTGAGCCCTGAATCTATATTTCATGAAACTTTTTGAATGGAATGATTTAAAGGAATACTCTTTATATATATATATATATTGGCTAACTAAAATAAGAGTTGGCTCTCAGTCTTGCCAATTTCTTTCACTTTCAGAATGAAGGATGAAGCTGCTTACAGGTAAGACAAGTATCTGTTCGGTACTTTTGACTAAAATGTAAAACATGCAAGGTTGTCTGTCACTTTTTATTATTTTTTTTTATTTTTTTTGCATTATAATTGGAAACATTGCTTTAGATTTTAGACTTTTACATTTTTACTGACTTCTTAATATATGCAAACAGATTATTTGTATCCTTTGATCATAGTTTTCATTTTACATACACTATGTTAAAAAAATAGGATTTGCTCATCTGCCTTCACATGCGTTTTCGCTTGTAGTTTTCATTAAACATTTTTATTTAAAACGTGATCTATGAAGACAAAAAATGGTCCGTTTGGAAACAGTTCCCCTTCACCAAACTTGCTAATCTATGGATTAATGTTGTAACTGGAAGCAACTGAACTGTTCTCCCAAATTTGTAAACATGGAAATATCCAAATCGTTTAGTGGACTGAGGAATTCAAAGTTCATTTCACTAGAACATCAAGCCCAACTCCATATCTGCTGCACTCCAGTAGATCATCAGTCAGATAAGAATGAAACAATTGATTTTAACAACAATTTATATCATATTTTGTGTTTGACAATACAATTCATAGTCTATATTGGTTCATTTTGAATGATCTGACCTTGCTATAACTAAACCATGCCTCAATCTAAGTGATATTTTCTAAGATCAAATATCAATTTATCAAATTACAAAACAATTTTATAACGATGCAGTTCGATTATTTGCCTCAGAGAGATCAATCTGGTTAAATCGAAAGAATTAAAATCGATTAATTGATTCAAGTTAAATCATCATATTTACAGATGATAGTGGCACTTTTTGCACCACTGCATCTATCATCCATGTTTGGCTTGAATGCTGTGCGTGGAAATCCTCCATGAAGCATTCCACTCTGTCTGAAGGCTGGAGGTCCATAAAGTTAGTGACCTCTGCGCCCACTCCTCCCACGCTGGTTACACGAGTGATGTTTTGAAGTCACGTACAGCTGATTTGAAATTAGTTTTTTTTTTTTTTTTCGGCAGCTGGATTTGTGGCACAGCTGGCGCGTTTTTACGCATGACAGATGCGTCATTTTGTAAACCCACTGACTCCAGAACATCTGAATTCCAACATCTGGGTGGGTGATACTTCCTGGAGAGTATAGTATATCCCATTCCGAAGCGTTCATATGTTGAATGCGTCGCCCCCCACATGCAGACGCTGCAAATACGCACAATCCAAACGGATTACCACCGAAAACAGCGCTTTTACCATTTAAAGGGCCGCGTGTCTATAATGTTTTAGTAACAAAAATCGTTTTTTTTTAGATCACAGTCATCGTGCGCGCGCGACTCCCTGCTTGTGTTGGCAAATTTACGCACAGCGCGCGCCCGCTTCTCCCATCTTTTAAAGCCCACCCGGACTCACCGAGGCGCTTTCCGCTCTCCTGCGCCACCCTCTTCATGTTCTCCTGGTAGACGATCTCCTCGGACGTAGTCCTCTTTGGAGACCATTTAAAACAAGACATTTGCCGGGAGTTTCTTGGAAACAACTCGCAGTGATCTGAGTTTTTCTTTTTTTCTTTTGTTGGGGAAGACGGGCAGCTTTACCCCACGCGGGGCGGGTCCAAACACGTGTAGCCTATACTCTGTTCCAGAAGAAATATTCCAGGTATTGGTGAAAAGACCTGTGGCGCAGAGGAGGATGGGTCTCTTTACTTTTAGTCTAACAACCTGTAACTTGATCTTAATGGACGGTTTGCACAGGTAGACTCCTGAAAACAGCGCCTCCCTGCGGTTTAACACCGAACAACAACACAGAAAATCCACAAACTTACGAAACAAAACTTTGTTTTCTCTTTTATTTTTAAGCTTTCTAGTTTTTCGCGAAAAAAAAAAAAAACAATAAAAATCAATTGTAAAACACAAATGGCGCCATCGTGTGGTGGTTTAATAAATCAAAACAGTCTAAGCAAATTTGTTTATGATCAGCCAGCTCTTTAAATCAAAGCTTTGTATGCTGTTTATAACCTTTTTGTGATTATTTTTGAAGCGAAACTGTTCCTCCATGTGTCTTTTTAATTTGGATTTAATTGATTTTATCTTTTTATGTTGTAATATTGTATTTATTACAGATTTAGCATTTGTTAGGCCTCCTTGAATGATGGTGTAATGTGCTTTATAAATTAATTAAGCAGAATCACAACAAGCTCCCTCTTTTTCCTACTTAGAACTAATTTAAATTAATATATATATATATATATATATATATATATATATATATATATATATATATATATATATATTTGAAAATATAATCCACTTTTTACCTGTTTATTTGTGTTTGTCGTTAAATCCAACAATTTGAATGCTGTCAGTCATGAGGTTAGAATGAGGTTTAAGTTGCAGGTTTATCCACATTCACTGGATTGTTTCTTTTCAAGGTAATCTGCAACTCATACACATACTTTACAATAAGTCAAAAACAGCATTTTTACTACATTGTAAATCAGCTGGTTGTCAATAAAGTTAGGGGAAAACTTGTTACCGGATTAACTACTGTTCTCTAAAAGAGAGACAAATGAGAAGAATTTGTGTGTGTCAAAAACAAAATACCAAAAACCCTCAATTTAATTAGCATGAATCTTTAGTCTTCTACAGAATTCCTTTTACTCCCCTTAGGCAGTTTTGTGTTCCTCAAGTTATGTTAGGAATTTCAGTAGAATGTGAGCTGTAATTCTTCTGATGTATTTTCTATAATGTTTGCACTTTTTTCAAATGTGCATTTGTTTTCATTCATTTTGTATTTTTGATGTAATTCATAATTTCTCACATGCTTAAGAACAAATGTGTGTTAAAAATGGTAATGAACTAGCATCGTCTGGTTAAGAAGTGACAAGATAACAACCACAAGACTTGGCAGCGTCATGATTCGATCTACACGTGCAGGAAAAAACAACATTATGTCCTTCAATACACCAAACTCACAAGAATGTTGATGAGTCAAACTAAATTTAGAGTTTAAACCCAAATATCCTTCAGAAATGCTTCTAGTTTTATGATTATAGTGTTTTTTTTAACTTGACTGACCAACTTTTTGTTCAAAACTTCCACCAGATTTAAAACAAAGAAAAAACGACAAATTATAAATGCAGGAAATGGTAATTAAGTTTAAAGTTATGCTGTTGCAGGATCATTTTCCTACATCAAAACATTTTCTGAATTTATTTTAGGAAATGTTTTAAAATATGACTAATATTTTACTGTTCCATCCCATGAGATACACTTATTTTTCTGGATTCATGTGACTTTTTCAGTTACTTTTTTAAACTGTTACCTCATTCAGACTTGTTTTGACGCATAGACTAAACTTGCCTTGCAGTTCTCTGGAATCTTCAAGAAGTTCCAGATGGATGAAAACTACAGAATTTCCTGTTTAGTTATTGCAACATTTAGAAACACATCAGCAAACGGAACAAAAACCCACAGCAGAACCAGGTTTCTCTCGAAGCAACGAGCCTGTAAATCTGTGCAGATCACTCACCTTGTTTCTGATATGTGTTGTTTAATTCCATTCTGATCTAAGTCAAGATGAAAACTGTAATCATTCAAATCCTCACGCAAAGTCTGCTCCTCTTTTCCAACTCCTGTCAGCACTGGAGAACAGATTATTCTGGCTTTACAACTTCAGCCACATGTAATGAAACTCTGCAACGGATGCAACTGGCACAATGTCAGCCCTGATCGAGGCTTATATGCGCTCGCAGTCCACACCCACTAAAATCTGGTTTGTCAACTTCTGCTGATGGAGGTTACACCTCTCAGAAGAATTTGTACCAACACAGGGGTAGATTGTCTTATCCTGGGGAGAAGCTGAATTCAGTTTTGGCTTTGCGTTTCAGCTTTGGTAAACTCTTATTGATGTTTCCTGACTTTTTGGTAGTGACACAGAAAAGAGAATGTTTCATTTGGGTGTGGCAGTCTGATTCAGACTTGCAACACATGTGGTTGTTCACAAACACCAACTGTGGAATTTGCACCATTACTTTTACAAGGATGGACCATTTTGGAACAACATTTTAGCAGAAAGTTTTTTTTTAAATAAATTATTCTGGATTTATTTAATACGCTAATTTTTTTCCATATAAACCATCTATTAAAAACACAGTTAGTGTGCACTATATTCTCATCATTTATGAAAGTTTTGACAGCTCTTGTCTTGTTCCTTCGTGTTATTAATACCTTTCTTTGTGAACTTCTTTACTTAAGCAGTACATGAGTAAAACAACACAAACTCTGAATTTCTTTAATATTTTGCTTTCTTACATTTGTGTTAAGAGCAACTTTTTGATGAGAGGAAAAAAAAAACACAACATGCTTTGAAAATCATTTTGCATAGAACAAAATACTGAAAACTTCAGGTCTTTGGTTTTTCAGAAAGTTGAAAAAAAAAGCGCTATTTTTTTTCCCGGAAATTTTGTTATTGAAATGACCAAAAGAGCAAGATTCATGGGTTTTCCCCGGGAACACCGGCTTCCTCCCACACTTCCAAATCATGCTAAATAGGACAAGTCAACCAGTGACTCTAAATTTTTTATTGGGCATCTCCAACCTTGCAGTGGATTTACCAAGTTTTAAAAATAATATTTTTACAGGTCGAAGTCCTTTTTTTTTAAGTTTGAATAACTATTGCAACTGATTACAACAAAAACAATGGCAGGATGCTAAAAATGCCATAATTTGCTATAGGTGTTCAGGATTATAAATGTAAGGTTATGATTTCATCAATTGACATAAAAGCTGGAAAATAATTTAACTAGATCACAAAACTATGCAAAAATGTTACCTCAGCTGCTCGGCATGCAAAGTCTGTGTGTTCTGGACTTACTACTTGACCGCAGTTCACAGTGCTATTCAAAATGTGTTCATAATAAATGTGTAAAGCTTAGATACATGTCAAACACATTATTTTATTATTTTAAGCATAAATCGTTGTTAGTGTTATTGTGCTGGGTGTCTTTAAGTAGGAGGTCTTTAAGTAGGAGGTTAATCAGCCAATTATTAAAAACTGATTATGTTTGGACGACATTTTTTAACAGCAATTTCTAAGTAGAAACCCCAACAGATGACAAAATACCTAAAAAATGTATGCAGAATTGGCAAAAATTAAAAAAATTGAAATAAAATATGAATTAAATGAAATAAATGTGATTAGAAAGAACAAAGAGAAAACCAAAACAACCAGGATTCCAATTAAAATTTGAATGAAAACAGATTTAAATGTGAAGTTAGACAAATAATATATATATATATATATATACGTGAGTATAATATGTGAGTATAAATATTAAGATATTTTAGCTTAAAAAAAAAGATACTTTTATAAATAAGATCTGAATTTAAATTTGAATTTAATAACAAATTACACATTTCTTTTTGTTTGGATTATATTCAGAACATAGAAGGGCTCAATTTTTTGCTTAATTTTATTTTATTTATTTATTTATTTATTTATTTATTTATTTATTTATTTATTTATTTATTTATTTATTTATTTATTTATTTAATGGATTATCTCGGTTGTTCACTTGTGCCCTGCTTGTACCTTTTCGTGTCTACCAAAATAAATTCAACTTCCGGTTTTAAAGGAAGTTGTTCCTGTTGCTAGGAAACAGCGCAACACCACGTAAACTATTGACGTAAAGAGTCTACAGTAATCTGGCGACTAACTTATTCATTTTTGACGGCTCATTTTAGACCCTTTCTATTGAGTTTAGGTTTAAATGCACATTTATTTAACTAACTTTTTTTTGTAACTTATAGGAAAGTTAGCTTGAACTGATAATTATTCTTTTTGTTTCTCCAAAATAAAAGGGGAGGATGTATGTTGATCCTTCCACCAGTTCCCACAGGCCTGCTTCTGGAAAAACTCAGGTATCAACCACAATAAATATCACTTTTAAGTCATTTAAACTAACTGACATCATTATAAATAGATAAGAACTGTTTTTGAATTTCAGGACATTTCCAACTCCCATGTTTTAAGAAGTGTTTTCCAGGACGTTTATTCAAATGACATAACGGGGGAAAACCTTTTATCTAATATGGTCAAAACAAAAAACGGAAGAGACAACTTTCACTGCAGACACGTGGAAGAGCTTCAGCAGGTATGCAGGCTATGATGACACTATCTGTTTGAATAAATCTACGATGATAATGCAAGTATTTGTGTTCACAAACCCAGGCCTTCCTTGAATACAACCAGTGCATGAAGGAAACAGAAAAAGTGAAGGATCATTTAATCCAGGCCAGAGCTCAGGCTGCAGCTAAAGAGAAGTTTGCCTTTGAGAGGATGACGGAGAACCTTGGAGACATTTCAGAGCACCAGGAGCTTTTTATAGGTTTCATTTATTTATTCTTTTTGCCATTTTTATTGTGTGATCAATGCAGACAAATGAGCTTTTACTGGAAATATGAGAAAAAAAAGCTTTTTTAATTGATAATACAATTTATTTGTGATTTCCAGTCAAGTCTGCCTTTCCCTGGTGTGTAGATGAAAATCTTCTTAAAGCAAATGATTTAATTTCTCCTCAAGACTACATACCCACACAAGAACCCCCCATCAGAGCAGCAAGTACTTGACCCTTTTTATGACATTATCTCGTTAAAAGCTGACTAACTTAACATTTCTTTTTTTTTTTTTTCCTTTTCAGATAAATATAATCTGGCTAAGCCCTCCACGCCTATGATAAAAGAGCGTCAGAATGATGCTTTTATGCCCACTAAGGAGAAGACAAAGTTAGCGATGAGTGGTTTAGATCACAGCTTGACCTTTGACTCCAACTCTGACATCCAAAGAGGAAAAAGTGACCTAAATAAGGTAACAAAAATATGAAACAGATTAAAATAGAGCTGTTTCTAATTTTGCACTGATTTATTTTCTGGTTTTTTTTGATACGTCAGTGCAGATTTTAGAATTTTTTTTTATTGTATATTTTAAATGTAATTGTACAGGAACAACTAAAACAAAAAGTTTTTTGAAACAAATGTAAATATATTTTTATACAACATTTAAATATTATTATGTCATAACAAAGGAGCATGTAAATTTAGTCTTTAAAATTATTATTTTCCTCATTGTACGTTTTGCTACAATCTTTTTCTTAACCTGTTTGTTTTTTTCTTAAATTTTCCCTTTAAATGATTATTATTTTGGACACACACACAAATAATTGAGATATTTAGAATGTTTCTTTCGCTTTAAAAATGCTCTTTAATTTGAAATGGTTTATTTCAAGCAATCAAATAAAGAATAATGCATAAACAATACAATAAACAGAGGTTTACATCTTTAAAAAGACACGTTAAAATATAATCATGCATTAAATTATAGATTGCTTGAAAGGGAATGGGAATTTATAATTTACTTTACATAAATGATCATTATCTAAGGTTCTCGATTGATGCTGGGAGCTCAGGGATGCTGAATGATGATACTAGTATTGAGATTTTGCAGTAAAATCCAAAAGGGAATATTAAAACCTGATTTATGTGCTCCAGAATGTCACCCAAACCCAATTGAGACCAAAGTGGAAGGATAAACCGAGTGCGGCGGATCGATCAGAGGGTGTCAGAGAAGTTCAGAAACTAAAGGATCGACAGAACTTCCGCCGCAATCCCCGCTTCCTTCCACCGACAGCCGAGCATGGCGGCGTGTCTCTCATTCAGCGAAGAGGCCGCGGGAAAACAGAGCATCGGAGTAAAACCTCTGAGGAGCAAAGGTACCACAGTGAGCATTTTTAATGCATTAGTAAATATTGATTTTGTGCTGACGCGAGGGGTCATCAGTTTGGGATATACTTGACATGAAAGGGGCATTCTCCTCACATCAGTGGAAACAAGTTTGCATCTGTTTTGTCTTGGAGATGAGTAACAGGGTTCCCCTTTGATCTACACAATAACCTTTCATGGATATTTTTAACCAGACTGTGACTCATCGTATCCAAACAGTGCTGCATATTTCCATGTGTAAAAAAGCTGACAAGGAAACACCGAAATGCAAAAACCATCTGCATTTTTTTTCCCAAAAAATAAAAAAACGTATTCTTCTTTTTCTTTCGTTGTGACAGCTCATCTGATGATCCTCCTGTCTTCGTTGCAAAGCCACCAGTGCTAAGTTTTACTGACTACACAGTCGGGCATATCTATGAGGTTAGTTTTGGTAATTTCTTCCAAACAATCCCGGCTTTATCAAGCACATGAACAGACGCTGTGGCGTTCCTTCTCTTGTTACAGACCACTTTGGAGCTGAGAAATGTCACTTCGTCAAGCCGTCACGTCAGAGTTTTGCCTCCAAACTCCCCTTACTTTTCCATTGGACTGGGTGAGCCCTTTCTCACGAGAATTATCAATGCTCGCATGGTGTGGAAAACACAAAAACAGTGACTAACATTTGTGACACAACGACAAAAGAATGCCAGTCAGGACGAAAATGTAGTAGAGCATTTGTGGAATGTAGATTGTAGTTATCAGCTCTTCCATGAGTGACATGGCTGTGCTTGTGTTTGCATGACATGAAATGTGTTTTAACAGGGAGATTTCCCAGTGAAGAGGGAGTTATTGCCCCCGGGATGAGCTGCAAGTACTCGCTGCGCTTCACTCCAGACTCCCTTTCAGACTACAAGGATTTTCTGGTGGTGGAGACTCAAGCTGAGCAGGCGCTCCTCGTGCCAATTGAGGCCCAACGACCTCCTCCTATACTCACCTGTACGTATGAATGTTCTTAAAGTCTGATCATCTTCTGGTTTATTTTAAAAGTGTTTCAAGTGGTCTTTTAATTATGATTTGTAGTCAAAATGATAAAAAAAGAAAATCTGTCATTTTCTATAACAGAGATCTACAGCCTTCAACTACTAATACAAACCAGCAGCGGCCATAAAGTCTGACTTCACCCTTTAGAAAAATAAGACACCAATTTGTATTACTGTTACTATCAGGATTATTGTTTTTTTGTCATAAATAAAACAAAAACATAAAGAGAAAATAGCCTTTTTAAAAAAAAATATGAAGTAGTCTATAATTCACATGACTTCCTTTTAGAAAAAATAAAAGACACCTTGTCCCATACCTGATAATCTCAATGCAGAAAATGTAATAGTACAGAGTGTAATTTCAGCAGTGATATTTAAAAAGAATATTATAAAAAGTTATTTATTCTGTTGATGCATCTCACCTATAAATGTGTACATTTTACTAGCTAAGATTGAATCAGAGCTGATTATAAGTGACCCTTTCCAGATTTTCAAGACAACATAAAATGCTTAAATGAAAAAAAAAATAGAAACCCGTCTTAAAATCCAATTATCTTTAATTCTGGCTATGCTCACTGACATCCAACTGATTTACTGTGGTACACGGCACTCAAACATATGTCCAAATGTTTTAGTAGAACTTTGGTAAAGTTAGAAGCAGCCACACCACTTAGTGGATTACTCTGTACATCAGCTGTTTGTAAATGAGTTAAATAAAGTTTGACTTATTTCACTGAAAAGTATGTTACTTTTAAAATTTACAAACATTTGATTTTTCTTGAACTGGAGAGCCACAACAGGGAGGTCAAAGAGCCACATGTGGCTCCAGAGCCACAGGCTGCAGGCCCCTGGTCATGAACATAGTCTCCGTAGAGCGGCAGAAGATTATTAGAATTTCACCTCAGAGTTGCTGAGAGCTCTCTGTTTAGCTCACTGTCTCAAACGGCCAGACAGCTGGTTCCTCGTGCAGCAGGTTTATTATCTCAGATAGGATCTAAGCACAGCTAAAAGTCCACAAAGCTAAATCAGAGTCAGACAGGCAGAGGTAAATCACAAGTATGGGAGCATCCAAAAAGAGACTATAATAGTCAGGATCCAGGTGAGGGTCAGAAGAAGCAGGGTCAGGTAAACAGACAATCAGGTTCACATAGAAACGCTCGGTAATCCATGCATAGTGGCACAAACAATACTTCGCACCGGGCAAGGCTCTGTGTGCTATTAAATCATTATGTCACTTTGTTTATATTAAAAACTTTAAACTTTAAATAGACTATACATTTTTATTTATCGATATGCATATTCATTCATTGATTTGGTACTCTTATTTCTAATTGTGTTATTTTTTTCTTTTTCTTTTATACATACACATTTTTTGTCTCTGTTTTGTCTTTCTTTGTTATTGTTTGGCAAAAAAAAAATTTTATGAAAAAAAAAACGTAAAATTTTAAATTTTGTACAAATCTTAAAGTTATCGTTTGTTTTGTATTTGTTTTATACTGTAACTTTAATCTGGTTAAATAAAGGTTAAATTGAAAAAATGATATTTATACTCCCGATTCCCAAAGATTGAAGAAGCTTACTTTTGAGCTAGTTTTCCTCATAAATGTCTTCCATCATCATCAAAAAAAAAAAAAAGTAATATGTGAAAAACACTATTTTCATGGTAGTGGGTCTTTAAAGGTTAACCAAACCCTAAATCAACTTTTTTTTAGGAGTTGACCTCTATAAATGGGGCTTTAAAAGGGCTGTCTGTTTGTTATTGCCAAATATTTGACAAATTAAAATAAACTTGTTTAATTCTTGAAAATATAGGGAAAAAAACACCAGTGTGCTGCCCCCTACAGGTTGAATCGAGGTATTACAGTTTAATTTTGTGACTGGTCAAATGACGTCATTTCAGAAGTCCCACGTCATGATCTGCAGCTCCAGTCATGATAACAGTCCTTTTCCCCACCCCTCTGGATTTTCAAATTTTGGCTGTGGATTTAGTCAACCCCTAACATCCCCTGTTTGTTTACCCTTTAACAGAAATTGAATGCTCTTACAACTAATTCTTTTAAGTTGTGTTCCTCTAAAATCCTTTGCAGTGCCCAGAGTTCTGGACTGTGGTTACTGTCTGGTCGGTGGACTGAAGTACGTTGAGTTTTTGTGTCAAAATATTGGACGGAGTGCTGGGACTTTTTGCATCGTTCCCAAAAGCCAGTGGCCTTTTTCCAACCTCAGGGTAAAACATTTCATTGCTGCCATTTCAAACCAAAACTTAAAAAAGTAGTATCTAAAAATAATCGTATCTGTTTAAAAACTAAGAGTTGTGTTATTTAATCTTTGGTTAAGTCTCTGTCTAGGACGTACTTCTCGGAGCAGCCTCCCTTTGCGGTGGGACCCTCGTTGTTTCAGCTGAAGCCTGGAGACACTACTGTGGTGGAGGTGAGTATTTAAAGACTACAATCAGCTTCATTGTGACTATCTCAATAATGTTTTGTTTGTTTTTTAGGTGGTTTTCTTTCCAACTGCTGCACAGAAAAGTCAACAGACTTACACGTTTGTCTGTGATAACTGCCAGGTGAAAGACTTTTCAATCCAAGGTAAAGATTTTAGCCCTAAAGTCACCAAAAGATTTAGCATTAGGTCACAATCACATTTTAGTCTTTTTAAAATTGGAATGGTGTGTGTTTTGGGTTCTCCAGGTGAAGGTCAGCTGGTTGCCCTCCAGTTTGTATCTGCAGAAAAAGAGCTTCCTGAAGTCGGGGAAGTTCACGACGTCACTGCAGAGCATTACGTCCGATTCGACGCGTGCAACCCTCATTCTGTGCTGCATAAAACACTCGTCATCCGGAACAATGTGTGAGCATCACGTCTTTTGTTTGTGGAGACAAGAACCCAACAAGGGCCACAAAGTCTCACTTTATTGTTAAAAAATGGACAATATTCATGCTTTTTTGGGAATTACACATTTATTTATAAATGTAGCTTTTAAATATTACAATAATCTAATCACCACAGTTTCCATATGTTTATATATATAACAGTTGTAACTTATTTTATCTTTGACTGCAGCACACACTAGTGCCTTTCAAAATAAAACCCACCCAGTGTCATGAAAGGTCCTCCTGCTGCAGCAGCTTTAGTTTGATTAAAAATGCAAGACAGTCAAGCATGATATTTTTATTATTAGGATTTGGGGGTGTTTTTTCCTTTTACTATCAAAAATAAAACTGAATAAAATAAAAATAACATTTTAGTGAATTCTATTTATTAAAAAAAAAAACTCAAAATATTTAGAAGAACCTGAGCTTTTTATTGTCATTCTCTAAGATATGAGACACAAAACACATAACTAAATAATTTCAAATCAAAACTTTTATCACTTTAGTGTAATTTACCAAAATAAAAGGCTTTTAGAGACTTTTATTTAACAAACTATAAATTAAAAACACAAATTTAAAGAATATTTATACATTTCTACTGAACGTTTTTGCTTAGTTGTTTGACATGTTACAGTAAGATCTAAACACAAATGATAAACTTAAATAACTAATCTATTACTTATTCAATCGTTAGCATTTTTTATTAAAGCTAAAGAGCCACAATAAAGGGATAAAATTGCCACAAGTTGCAGACCCCTGGAATAAGGTGACCGAGGAGAACAATTTCGCTTTTTTTGTACTTTGAACAAAAGCTAAATGTTAGCGTGAAGATGTAACATACCCTCAAATTTGCACCTCTTAAAGATGGAAACCAGTCATAACATCACAATTGTAAATAAAAACATTATTTTGTCAATTTAAATAATTTCACTCTTTTTTTTTAGATATATGTGATAATATATCATTAAGAGGACCCTAAACCAGCCTTTCAGTAACAATAAAGTCTTCTAACCTCAATATTTATAAAGAAATTACAACACTTTAAAAAAACATAATAATGTACAATGGAAGCATTGTTGGTGCACAGAAACATATTTCTTAGAATAAAACTCATGTAAAAGTTGCTTTTGCAGAAGTAATCCTCGCTGATTTTCTACAATCCTCCTCACAATTCTTCCTCTTTCTCCTTTTTTGAAGCCACTTGGACCTGCCTTTTCAGTGGCAAATCAGGCAGCCCAACTTGTATCCCCATCCTCCAGGAGAAATCTCTAAACCCTCTCAGATCCATGCAGCCACAGATGATGCTTTTCAGATCAGCCCTGTGACCGGCCTACTACCTCCAAGTCAGGATCAAGAGTTCTTGTTAACATTCTGTCCAAAAGAGGTAAAAAAGAAGAAAAATCGCCTGATTTCAGTGTCGTCTTTTGTTTAATAAAACAACTGTTTTATTGTGCTTTCAGCTAAAGGATTACCACAGCGTTTGCCGTTTGGTCCTGAGAGATGTTCCCGATCCCCCGTCAGAACCTAGCGAAAGCAGGCAGGATTCTCTGTATCTGTGAATGTCAATAGGAGTAAAACCGGAGGGAAGAATGAATCATTTCTGTGTCTGTTTCTGTATGATAAGCAGCATCGACTCCCAGCTCTACAGTGTCATCGCCATGGAGATAGAGGTCAAGGGGTCAACAGAGCCCTACCAGATCCTTCTGGAGCCCTATGCTGTTATAATCCCAGGAGAGATTTTTGTTTGCACCCCCACTCGCAGGCAGTTCAAGGTTTTATTTCTTTTCACAAAAGTAGATATAAATAAAAAAAATAAATAATAGAGATTTACTTATTTTTTTATTCTGTTTCAGATGTGGAATCACAGTAAAACCTTCATCTTTTTTCAATGGGAGAAGCTGAAGAACAGCTGCCACAGAATAGAGGTGGAGCCCCCTACTGGAAGAATAGGTGCATTGCACTTTAATTTTTACTCATTTAGAGTTGTACAACCTTTATTTTAAATTAAAAATGCATTTATTTTTTTCTTCAGAGGAGAACGAATGCTTTGATTTTGACCTCATTTTGTTTGGAGGGAAACCCGAGAAGCTGCAGACAAATTTGATTTGCAACATAGAGCACCACCATCAGCCCGTCACCTTACCAGTAGAAGTCTCCTTCAAAGTAAGAGCTAAATGATGATCACTTTAGAGCAGTGATTCATTTTATCAAACATGTTTTCTTAAATAGGGTCCCACCGTGACTCTGAATGTCCCCAGTGTGGACTTTGGGCTTGTGAGGCTTGGAGATCCGACTCACAAGAGCGTGGAGCTGACAAACACCACCCAGCTCGAAGCTTTCTGGACTCTGATGGAGAAGGTTGAGCCGCAGGAGGGCCAAGTCACACAGGTTTGAGCTCAAATGAAGAAACAGATAAAATCAGGAGTTTTTTGTTAGTAATCTTTATCTAATCCTAGATCTCTGTGGAGCCATGCTGTGGAATACTGCCCCCGCTGGCCTCCTGCAGTGTAGACGTCATCTTCAGGCCACAGTTCTGTAAGCAGTTTAAATCAGAACTGGAGCTAGAAGTCGAGAACGGACAAGGATGGTGAGTAAATATCATCCAGAAAACGGCGCATGCAATGTTGTATGGTCCGCAGTTGCTACCCGTCCTCTTCCTCGCTGTTACCCGCCATCTCTCTTCAAAATGGTGGCTTATTTTTTGGTTTTATCTCCATAGCAACCATTTTATGATTTGTTCGTCTGGGGATGCCGAACAGATCGACATGAGTTTCAGAAGACTCGGCTAAAGTAAACTTTTAGATTACCTTAGCAACGAAAGTTATTTGCTAACCACGCCCACATTACTTATATGCTTACATCCTGTGTAATATTATTTCTTTCAGCTTCAGTCTGTGATCGATATATTCAATATTTACAATATTCCATTAAAAATGTGGGAGTAATAGGAGGACGGCACTTTTGTGAGCTTGCTACACGCATGCTGTTACAAGTCTACAACTTCTAATAGCATATTTTTTTCCCAATTGCTTCCCAATAGCATCCGTGAATTTAGGAAATGATTGAAGAAAAACTCTGGGGATAGTTTGGTGATTGTAGCTGGCAGTAAAAGTGTTTTTTGTAAAAATTCAAGATGGCGGCCTCTTTCTAAGGTCAAAGGTCGTTGTAGACCTAGGCTGGCAGCATGTGTGTGAAATTTTGTGAAAATCGGTCAAACAGGGTTCAATTTTCCCAAACGTCAAAATCGATATATCTCTTATTTGGAAACAAAATCGCCACTTTAAGATGGTGGCCTCTTCCCAAGGTCAAAGGTCAATAAAACTTTGATGGTTCTAGAATGAAGCTACCACATGTTTGCGAAGTTTCATGAAAATTACACAAACAAAAGTGTCGTTTTTATCATATTGTGGAAAAACGTGAAAATCATCTTAGCAGCTAAACAAATAAATATAACATTAATATATTGAATATAATGTTCTGGTCCAATTTGTATCTCCTAACAGCCATCTTTGGATTCAAGCAGACGTCCAGTCTCCTCAAGTGTGTCTCCTTAACTGCAAGCTCACCTTTACTGAAATTTACCTCGAAGTTCCAAAATCGGCCTCTGTGACGCTCTTCAACCAGACCGCGCTGCCGGCAAAGTTCAGCTGGGCGGTACGCTTCTCTGCTTCAAAGAACTCTCTGAGTGGTGACAGCAAATCCAGCAGAAAGACTCTAATCTGGATCTTATCTGGTCCTATTGTTCAGGGAATGAATCATGTATTCCTGTGTGTTTTTTTTACCTTGCAGAGTCAGCTCCACGGTAAACACTCCTCATTTTGTAGCGCCAGTTTTGTTCCTGATTCTGGCGTCCTTGAACCAAACGCAAGCCTGGAGGTGACGGTAGAGTTTACCTCTCACGCTGATGTAAGTTCCACTTTGAAGATCGAATCTGAGGAAAATTGTTTTGGTGTTTTTAACAAGTTTTTCTGGCATTTTTCCACTGATGAAAGTAGAGCTGCCACAAACTATTATTTTAATAGTCGACCAAGCACCGATTATTTTTTCAGATTATGCGCAAACTGGATGTAAAACACACAACCATCATTAGCTTTAGAATAACTACAAATTAGATGTATAGCATTACTTGTGATAATGCTAGCATGAATGTTGTAAGCTGAATTTGCCTGCTAAAGATGCTAGTGCTGATAGCTGAGGATGCTGAAATTGATAGCTGAAATCACTGAAGCTAATAACTGAAAACGCTAAAGCTGATAGCCAGATAAAATATTAGTTAGATGCCAAATTAGGCTAAAAAACTGAAAAAAAACCTAAGTTATCCAAAATAGCTAGCATGCAGCTAAAATATTAGCTTAACTCCAAATTAGCCTAAAAACGGAAAACAGCCTAAGTTATCCAAAATAGCTAGCATGCAGCTAAAATATTAGCTAAACCTTAAAGTAGAATAAAAAAAATCTAGCAGAATCCCATTATAACTTTCAACTTTACTACACTTTGACTCCATATAATATAAAGTAACGACTAATCGACTATTAAATTAGTTGTTGACTATTTTAATAATCGATTAGTTGTCGATTCGTCGACTAATCGTTGCAGCTCTAGATGAAAGCCATATATTAAGAAAATTAAGCTCCCTACTCCAATCTGATGCATCCACTTGTAGACAACTAGATCTATGTGTGCTATATTACCAAAAGTATTGGCCCCACTAAGGTTGAGGGACTGTAAGATGGCAGCAGAGCATGTAGACAGAGAGCTCTCAGCAACAGGGAGAGTTTCAATCTCTTGAAACTGTCCAAAAAAACAACGAGTATTTTGATTTTTTGGATAAAAACGTCATAAGATGATCAGAGTGCTTTGCTAAAAATTTAAAAAATTGTTAATATTTTGGTTTCTTTTTATTCTCAGAAAATCTGTTTCGTTGACTTCACATTTCTCCTGAATGTTTCTGTGTTCTTAGGTGGAGCTGACTGAGGTGGCTGCTCTCTGTGAGGTGGAGGGTATGAATTTGCCTCTCCTTCTTGGGATTGCCGCTTCCAATCCCAAGAAACTCCGTGTGTCTTACTCGCTGCCCAGTGATGGGTAACTTTGCATTTGAAAACCAAGCACGCCGCAACATCATCAGGCGATGAATCGCTCAGTCCTCGTGTTTTCATACTTTTGCAGTTCGCTGCTGAGTGATCCTTGTGCTTCAGCTCTGGTGCTCGACTTTGGAGATGATGTGATGTTGAAGAGGCCTGTCACCAGGCAGATGCTGATCACCAATCAAACCGCAATCGCAGCTCTTTTTGTCATGGAGGTCGAACACTTCAGTGTTTCAAACACAGAACCAGAACAAAGGTAAGAGACGCTGTCAGTCACAGATTGTCGTTATGGCAACAAACACATCTTATCCACAGATGCTCAAGAGTCAGGACTAAACTCCAAACAATAAAAGCAGAGAAGTTAGAAGCTAAAATGCAGGAAGGTGAGCTTTCTCGTGTTTGCTCAAATAAGCAGCAACCATCTGTGGTTTCACTGGTTTTGTTTTTTTTTCTCATCAGAGTTTGTCAGTCAGCTCCTCGCCGACGGGAGAGGCGCAGCGTTCCGTGTGGTTCCTGACTCCGGGCTGCTGGGGCCATTTGAAACGCAAACTGTGGCCGTGACCGCCTTCGCCGACATGTGGGGGGAATACAGCGACAACCTCATATGCAAAGTGAGTTTTTTCCTTTTTTTTATGCACTCGAGCTTCTCAGGGATTATGTTTTATTATTCATCATTTCATGGAATAAATGGAAATGCTGTTTGTTTTGCCGCGGAAGGTCGGCGATCTGGAAGCAGAGGTCATTCCGCTGCGGATGGCTGTCGGAGGCTGCCCGCTCTACTTCCAGGTGACCGGTCCGAGAACGGACGACCAGTTCCAGGGACCAATCATACGGTCTGCTGCACTCAACATGTTTTCTGATATTTATCATGATGTTTACTTAAACTTCCTGTTTTTGTTGTTAGTTTTGGCACTCACATACCCGGAGGTGACACCGTTTCTCGTCCTCTGCGCATCAATAATCCGTCTTCGTATGGTGAGTCTTTTAACAGGTGTGGTGCAAAGGTACGTTCCCCCTGAAAGAATGTGTGTCCCCGGTCTGAGGCATCGTTGATTTGTTTTCACTCATATTTTGTCCCAAAAAGTGTAAAAAAGAAGATGGATGATCATGATATACTTTATTGTTTTGCTTTTGGGAGTTTGCATATTCAATGTAAAACAACACAAACTTTGTTTGACTAATTGAGAATGAAAAACGCAATTTATGAAAGCGACTTTGTTATGAAAGCATGTAACAACGGACAATTATTAAATACTTGTTGTTTCTACTGCAAATTATTGGGGGCACAGATTCTAGCAGCAGTGACCTGACAGAATCCGTGCCCTCTCTCGTTTTATGTGTCATGTGTGGTTAAAAAAAAAAAAAAAGCATCAAACATGACAGTAAACTCACAAAAGCTGTCGAATGAAGTCTGTCGTTATTGTGCACCTTATTTTTATGCTTTTTGTGGCAAAAAAATGAAACAAACAAACCGGGGACTCACATTCTGGCAGGGGGAACATAACGCGGTCCAACACCTGTACCCGTTTGTTTGGTCGGAACATTTCAGAGGAGCTGCTGTTTTCTGTGCGACAGACATCCGATTGGACTGGGAGACTTACAACATCGACAAGGACGACCGCAAACTGGTGGATGTGGTGCTGGCCTTCGGAGACCCGTTTCCTCTCAAAGATGCTGACGTCGGCAAAAAGATGAAGAGGCTTTTTGAGAGAAACCTTAGGACAACGCTGGGATCTGATGGAACCTCCTGCACCACCGCAGCACAGGTGTATTCAGGGAGAAATCTGCATGCTTTAATGCAATCCTTTTTCAAAATAAACTTTATTGTTTTCAGGAGGACGACGACAATCAAGAGGAAGATTGTTCAAAGAAAAAGCTCGTCTCCGTCCACATCCGGCCTCACGTGGGGAAACTCTCCGATTATCCTTTCTGCATCACTCCACAACAAATAGTTACGTTTCCAATCATTTTACAGAACACTTTTTTGTTTGGATACCAACGGTTTTCATTTCTGCTCAGGTGATTCCAGCAAAGAGCGGAGCGACCATCCACGTTTCCTTCACGCCTTTGACTCCATCTGAGTCTGCCACTGACAGCAGATGTTCAGGCCTGGCTCTGGGCTTCATGAGCCTGGACTCTGAGGTGCACACCCCTTCAATATTTAGACCCAGAAAAGACTAAACCAAAGCTGAACGGTGTTGTGTGTTTTACAGACGGCTGCCTGTGTTCCAGGTAAAGTCAGGAGAGCTCAGGGTTTGGAGTTACAGCCTGTCAGAATGGATCTACAAGCAGCCGTGAAGCCTGCAGCGTAAGCAATTACAGTCATGCTATTTATGTCTCCCACACCGCCAACTCAATTTATGTTTCCTAAATTAAAATAAGCGGAGGTTAGGCGAGGGGGCACAGAGGTGGTCTGATTGAGCTGCTTGTCTTGTTCTGGATTCCTGCTGATTCAGGCTGTTAGTGGAAATGCAGGAGGAGGAGGAGGAGGCGCTGCAGTTTGAGGCCTCCGCCGGTGATTTACTGAAAGTAGGACCACACAAGGAGGTGGGTTGACAGCAGTTATCAGTGGTGCATGAATTACAGTTCATGCTGTGAGAATTGTTGTTTGGCTCCCCGTGCAGCTGGTCGTTGGTGAATTTGACGTTACGCGGACGTTTCGGCTCAGGAATCCTTCAGAGGTGGCTGTGCGCTTCAGAATGGAGACTCTACCTCCATTTTCAGTGTCCAAGGCGAAGCAGAAAGTGTGGAGCAGTAGCAGCACTTCTGCAGGGACTCTGGTGCTTCAGCCACGGGACACCATGCAGGTAAAAAAAACGGGTGACAATCAGACAAATTTTATGGAGAGAAAATAGACTCACTCTGATTTGTGCGCGCGTAATTCTTCATTTGTGGATAACTTTGGATTTGTGAGCGCATATTGTTGATTTGTTATTCATATAATACATTATGTTCAAAAATTACAACATAAAAAAAATACAATTTACACATGCACAAATTAAAACTGCAACAGCTTGAAACTAATTGAATTAGACACGCACAAATCCAAAGTTCTGTACACAAATCAAGAATTGTGCACGCATGAATCCAAAGTTACGCACAACTCAAAAATTCAGCACACACACAAATCCACAGTTATGCACAAATCAGGAATTACGCACACACAAATTGGGTTGATTCTAATTTCTCTCCATAAATTTAGATGCAAAAAGTCATTTTTCTTCCCATAATGCTACAGGTGAAAGTGGCTTTCCACTCTACCGTGCATCTGATAAACCAGACGGAAGAGAAAATCCCTCCAGACACCGAAAAGGGCCTGAAGAAGTTGACGTTTAAGCAAAACCTCCTGATTCACCATAGCAACAACTCTCTGCAGGTTAGAGACAAAATACTCTCATTTTTGCTTCACTGTGAGTCTAAAAAGTGATTTTTCTTTCTCTGCAGACCGTCCCTCTCTGCGCTCATTTACTCCTGTCCACGCTGAGTCTCTCCACTGACCGCCTCAGCTTTGGAGTTTGTTACGTCGGGGAAACAAAAAGCAGAGAAATAACGCTTTCTTGCAGAGGATCCCACACCTACTGGATGTCAACTGTAAGTAACAATGCATCAGAGAAGGCTTTTACTGGTTGCTTGATGTTATTTATAGCAAAAATTCTTAACCAAATGGCCCAATTTATTTAAGTAAGCAAAATAAAATTGAACAAAAAAAACAAGAATTCTTATTTTAAGAGAAAATGAGATTGCAAGACAGAAAATAAGAAATTTTCTCGAAGCACCAGTCTTTTATTTTCTTAAGATTCAATTTTCCTGAATTGAGTCTGTCCCCGTTTCTACAGTCAGACAGTCGGGACGCGCACGTTTTCAAAGTTACACCAGACTTTGGGCTGCTCCGACCAAAAGAGCTCCACGGATCCTGCAGCTCCAAACAGCATCTTCAGATCAGCTTCACTCCCAGGTACACAAACGCAAACACAAACACGACAACAAGGACGTCAGACTCACATGTGTGTGAATGTTTCAGTGAGGACAGAGAGTTCAGGGCTGTGCTGAGGATTCAGGCTCCTCTGGTCAAAACTCCTCTCACCCTGGAGCTCCGAGGAACGGGAACGTTGGATGAAAAGTCGGGATGCGTGTCCGAGTTATCTCCTGTCAGCATTTAAGTTTGGAAGAATTTAAGATTTTAATGTTTTTCACTCAAGATTTAAAGCAGATGGGATTTTGTTTGACTTTTATCTGTGCATAAGTTTGATAGTAAAGTATTGTTCTTAACAAATACGTCCACAGAGTGTGTCTAAAACATAGACTTTGTCAAACTTAGAAAAAAAAAAAAAAAAAAACAACAATACTTCAAGTTGATGTTTTTCTAACATCTCAAAGCATCAAAACATTGAATTATTGTCTTTCTTGAAGCATATGAGTCAGTTTGACAGGAGAGGTTTAAAAAAAACATAGAATAATATTACTTTTTAGCCAAACAAAAAAAAAATCTGAAACTGCTCACTGTTTTGGTGAGAAATGAATTAAATAAAAAAGGTAAAATTGTAAAATTTTGGTTCATGGAGCATCAGCAGTGCAGCAATATTGCATAAAACATCCTGAGTTCACGAGAAGCATGTAAATGAGTGCAGTCATTTTTAATTATCTATTTATTTCATATTATTGGTATTGCTGGTATTCTTTACAGTTCATTTATGATTTCTTTAAAAGCTCCTTCAGAGACAAGTGTTGCAAATAAATGCTGTGATACAGACATCAGATTGTTTTAATGTAATAACCTATTTTTTTGTCCATAATAAATTAATCTAGAAAAAATAAATAAATAAACAGAGTTAAAAAACATTACAAATGTCAGATATGTCTGAAAAAATGTTAAATGAAAGTTAAAAAATAACATATTATTGTGTTTTTGACTAAAGGGCTATGAAAATGTTCTTTTTCCATCAGATTCTGAATTTTTTAAACCTTTAAATTTTATTTCAGAATTTTTAAAAATCATTTTTGATTCTGAATTTTTGGAATCCTTGATTTTGTGCTTACATCTACAGCATGCGTATAAAGGCTGAATGCAAATGCTGACGTTTGCTTGTTTAATTAAAGATTTGAACTTTTTTTTTTTTGTATTTATTAACATGTTATAATTTCTCAATGAGGATGAAATGGCCAAAAATGTCAAACCATAAAATTCCCCAAAGTTTAACCACATTAGGAACATTTTATGAAAATATGCAGCTTTTAAACAAACACAAGCCAGAAAGAATGTTTTTAATTAATTTTTAATAACCAAAATTTAAATATTTAACTCAGAAATGTAAACTGTGAACACAAAGCAGATCAACAGCAAGATAAGCAGAACTCTAGAGACTTTTATGTCTGCAGTCTTACACCAAGAAAACAGAGATGCTGACCGTCTCGTCGTGTTACCGTGACAACGCGCTGGACCATGGATAACATTGTCCGCTTTTTGTAAAAAAGTGATCTCAACCAATGCAATTAAGTTGTGTTAAAACATATTAACAGGTTAATTCGGGTTGATGTGTTGTTGCGTTAATGTTCACAGTCCTACTTTAGATCCTTGATATTCATCTGACCTTAATGCTAAATAAATAAATGATGTTTTTGACAGACATTTGATGTTACAGATTCTCCTAAAACTCACAAAACCTTAAATTAAAGGTTTGATTAATCATAAAATGTATCATTTAACACTATTTGACAAATTCATTGACTTTCTTTCAAAATGATCACCTTATAAACAAACAAAAACCCAGAGAAGAAGAAAAAAAGAAGTTGGGATTCTCCACTAATGTACCACAAAGGAAATCTACCATCATTATTGATTCTTAAGTCATCAGTGTTGTTTTCTAAAACATTAGGAAGGAAACAATATTTTCTCACACATTTGTATTCATAACTTGTGCAATACTGCAGATAAAAAGGCTCCTCCGACACCTGATTACCTCAGATCATCTGAATACATCTTTCATTTCTGCAGGTATTTGTTAGATAATCTAAAGACTTCATGGAGTAAAAAAAATAGCAGCTGGAGAGGAGATTTGACTTCTTCTCCAGAGACCTCTCATCTTCAGCACAGTTTAGCAGTACAGACATCTGCAAGCAATACAAGTCCACTGAGAGATGCAAATATCCAATTGATATTCATCGCACTCGCACAGAAAAAGGCATTTCTGCATGAAAATGCTGGACAAAGTGGAGTGAATCGCTTTGTAGGTTTAACATCCATGTAAAGGAGGAAAAATCTGCTTCTGATTTTCTCTATGGGATCATTTTGTTGTGAAAATCATAAAAAAAATATGTTTGTGTGTCAGCAAACTGCTGTTACGCCTCTCCAGCAGACAAGTATGAGCACCAGTCTCTGTCACTTTCCATTACACTGGAGGTTGCATCATCGAGACTACATTACCTGTTGCGTAAGCATCACCTGCAACCCGAAACTCGGACTCTTGACAGGGAGAACCCAGAGGAGAGGAAAGCCACACAGCAGGAATCACCTGACGACATGTTTAGTACCTGGTAAAACAACACGGTCGGTGTCTGCAATACGATAAGACTTTAAAGGGACGTGTTTCTGAGCACATCAAGGAATTTAACTGCAGCGGTAATTCTACACGTCTCTTCGTTTTAGTAAAGTTTGCAGCAGAATGAGTGCAAATAAAAAATATTTTTTTATTTACAAAGTGATCTCACTCTTGTCGTTGAGGTCAGCTTACACTTAAATGTGTGATATCCCTTTCAGAGCAATGCAGGAGCTGCTTTGAGAGGTGGTGATGGCATCAGGTTTTAGTGTTTTTTTAGTCACGCACTGTGGAAAAATAAAAGGGAAAAAAATAATACCACCTTAAATCTTTCATTTGAACTCAAACATCAAACAGTTGAGACTTTGACTTTATGTGTTAATGGGATCGCTCTTTAAAACCAAGCATGGAATGACCTTTATCATCAATTCTGACCTAATTCCGTGAAAAATTACTATGAAAAGTCCAAGAAAACAAACAATTATGTTTCTTTATTCTTTATTCTATTTTTTTAGTTAGGATTTTTCCTCCTTTGAGCTGCCATTAAGGATGAAATGTATCTTGTGTGAGATCAATAAAGTTTTATTCAAAATTGCACAAAAAAACCCAGAAAGTTTTACAATAAATAAATAGATAATGGGCTTCAAGAGAAAAACAAACCCTTTATTTACCTGTGTTAATATTCAATTTGGTTGTATGAATAAAGAAAAAAGATTACAGTTTTTATTCAACAATTTCATTAATTTAGGGAAATTTTTCATTTACAATTTTTTAAGCAAGCCCCAACTTCTTGTTTTTTATGTCAATGTCTTCAAATACTAGAAAATAAAAATGATTTCAAACTTTTATTTTTTTATAACTCTAGGTTATTTTAATTCATTAAAAGTATGCTATTTTCTGTTATTTATCTATAAATCTATTTATTTTTATTTTAAATTTACATTATGTTTGTATTCCCGTATTGGCTGCTCAGCTTTTATTACTGTATATTGCTTGTAAGATTGTACTACACCCTTTGTTTTGTAATTTTCAGTGTGATATGTAATGTTGAATTTGTTAATAAAGAATAAAAAGGTAAAGCAAGTTTTAATAATTATTTTAACAATGAAATTTAAAAAAAAAAGATACACAAGACTACAAAAACTCATAACCAAGACATTGAAATAACAAAAATAATTAAGAAATTAAGGAAAACTCTCGAAAAAATGTTTACTTTTTCACATTTAAGTGTAGAAATGTGTCACAAAAATCCTCTTAGTCGCCTGTACTTCCCTCATTTGTCCACACGAGGGCAGCATTTCCCGCAGTTCGGCCCTCGCCGCCTTTCTAACTCGCCGCCAGAGCGCGTCATCACTTCCTGAAGCTCACGTTGTCTGTGACGTCAGAGGCGCAGCTCCGGGGACAACTCACCTCCTCAGTTCCTCAGTGTGTTGAGTCGGAGCTCAGCGTGGGCTGGACAAACTTTCCTCCGCTCCTCTTCATCGTCTGCTTTTCGTCCCTTCTCCTCCGCAAACTCGACCTTCCAGCCGTGGAATATGTGGCTCTGAAAAAGCAAGGGGGGCTCTCCTTCCGCCAGCTTTTTTCATGCTTCCTGCGCTCCAGCACTGAGCGCAGTTTCCGGATTTCAACTCAGTGTTTTGGGGAGGATTTTGCTCTGCATGTACTGGGATTTTTCCACCCTTCATCTGCTGTAAACTCAATCCTCCTGAACTGGACAGATGTTTGCAGGAACATGGACTCAGTGAGGCACCAAGGTAAGGCTGTCCTGACCTCTGCAGTCTTGATGTCTCTGACATTTGATTTCATTTCCTCCTTTTATATTAGTCAGAAAAGTGCTTTGACAGCAGCCTTGTTGCTCAGGCCTTCTGGAGGCTGGAAACTTACTTGGACAGCCTCCAGAGGATTTCACTGCCATAGTTTCCATGGTGAAGCTTAAACTGGACAAGCCAGAAATCAACATTCTGTTCAGTCAAGGGGAGATAAAAGCTGTTTTTCTCTTGTTTTTAATAATAAATCCCACTTTTAGAGTGATTCAGACATTTTTAAAATTTTGGTTTTCTTGTAATGTTTAAGAACTAATCATGCAAAGTGATTGGGCATGTTTTTTTCCTCATCTTTTCATGCCATGAGCTGCTTAAACACGTAAAGAATGTGCTCACCGATGTGTCCTTTACATGATTTGATCATTCGTGGAAAACATCTCTGGTGATGGAGGAGTCGACTGGTGCATGAGTTCAGAGTGTTTAGCCTTCAGGCCAAGAAACTCCCACAAAGTAAAGTGGAAAGTGCTCAGAGGGCCGAACAATGACTGAGCTGATAACAGGAATGAGGATAATGTTGAGCCGTTTGTTTTGTTTTCATTATAGAAAGAGGAAAAAGGGGCAAAAGAAGGCAAACTTTCTCTTATTCTTAGTTTTTTATTTTATTTTGTAGATTTAAAAATCTTGTGAGCAAAAGTACATGTTAATCTACACTGTGCGATAATATAAGTCTGGTTTTATGGTTTAATAGCTTTCTGAATACCATTTTATGAGTCATTAGTTGAGCAAATTGGATTTCTCAGAAAACATCCAACAAATAAATAATAAATCAAAATAATATTTTTAGGAAACTTAAAAGTATTTGACTATATACTCATCTATTTTAAGTTTTTTTTTAATTATTATTATAATCAAGCCTGTTTCGTTTATTTACTTCTGAGTTGTGGGTGGGGCTTTTGGTGTGGAAGCTAGCCTCCACTAATTCCCCATCATCCCTTTGTCTACATTGTCTCCCGTTAGCTTGTAGCCCCTCACAACTCCGAGCTAACCTTAATGTAGCAAAAAAAAAAAGAAAAACTGCGAGCGAAATCAAAAGAGATGAACAGCGAGTAAAATTGAGACGTTAATAAATCTATTTGTCTGAAAGTGGATGCATCAAAATTGTTGCTGCATCGCAAACTTCAGCTTTTTCGAACCGCTGGTTTTCATCTGCTTCTGATCCAACACAATTCTAATAAAGGCATACTATTAAATTGCATTTCTTATCAAATCAAACTTTTTTTTTTTTTTTTTATAAAAAGCAATTCTCGTACTTTGTTCAATTTGAAGCACCTTACATTTAAAAAAATAAATAAAAATACACAGTAAAAACCTTCTAAAATAAACTTAAGGCTTGCCTCTGCTATGAGAAAACATTATTTTTTTGGAATCTTTTCATACCATATGTCCTCCATTATGAAAAAGAAAAAGTCTCAAGAACATGTTCAGAACACCATTTTCATTGGACTGGGTTTCAAAAGTCTTGCTATTTAAACACAAGTTTAGAAAAGATTTCTTTCCAACAATTTGTCTTTTGTTTGAGAAAAACATGCAGGAACACAGATTGATTCAAAACTTGGATAAAGAACATTTCCTGCGTGTGAGCTTCAGTCGTTCTCCATCAAATCCACAACTGAAGCTGCTGCCTGTTTTTGTAGGGTTTAGATCAGGTGGACAAACTGCAGAAAGTATTCTGGATTGTTGTTTTTTTACATTCACATGTATTTTTTGAGTCCGACGGTCATTTTTACGATCATTCCAACAACAGCATCTCTCTAATTTGGTTCTATTGGTCATTCTGGCTCTAAAATGAAAACAAAAAACAACAATTTGACATAAAAACTCTAAAATATTCTGTTTTAATCCCAATGAAAACTAATTTTTGTCCACATGTATTTTTTCTCTAATTACCAAAACACACCCGTCTGTCAGATTTTAGAATCTTTGTGGGTCACCAGTCAAAAAGTTTGCCCACCTCTGGTTTTAATGGATTTATCAGAATTTAAAATCTACACATTTTCATCACAAATGATCCATTTGTCCATATATTAGTGGCACCAAAGTGAAACCTAACAGCAGTTTGATGTATTAAAATGGGTCACTTTGCTTCAATAGTTACTGGTTCTGGTTCCTTAAAGTCCAATCATCGTTTGATCTATTTTAAAACCGTTCTCAGAGGTCTTTTAATTATGATTATGCTATTTTTTTTTAGCAAAAAAACAAAAAAACTTGTCGTTTTCTAGGACGTACTTTCTCCAGAAATTCCTCTCTGTACTGTTGGCAGGGAGTACGCCTGCACTGATATCCCATCATCCCTTTGTCTGAATGCTAGCTTACAGCCCCTCACAATCCCAACCTAGCGTTGCCGGGGCAACGGAAATGGTGAGCTATATTGGAGCTATCCAGTCGTACAGTTTTGAGTCAGATATCAGCTCGGATGAGGAAAACGAAGACGTTCATGGACCTATTTATGGAGTCGAACAGAGTATTGTACGTATTTTTTCCTTTGCTGCTGATTCACAGCGATTAGAATAAATAAATATAGTTTGAATCTTAATTCCGTTCATCCTTTAGCATCTATGAATTTTTGTAAGGTAAAAATCCCTTTGGAGATTTAAATTGATGTTTTTTGTCCGTGTGCTGTTAAAAGACCCATCAGCAACAGGAGTGAAAGGGCTCCCTGAAGTCTGTCTGGGTCACCTTCCTTTATCTCTGAATGTGCAGCGAGGTCCGGCCCCCACCGCTCCAGAAACCCAGAGGAAGTCGTCCCGATTGAGCTTTGTCTGCATGCTCAGTCTGACCCAAAGGACAATGCCATCCGCGGCGCTGGAAGCTGCAAGGACAGCCGGATGCAAAACATGCAAAGTGGATCTGTCACCGGGCAGATTTTAATCCATATCTGCTCGGTTTAATTCTGCCACAGAGATGGTGAAGCAACGGAATCTAAATGAAGTTAAATTTGTGGGTTTTTGTTTGTCTTTACTTTGAAAGACTCTTTTTATCATCTCAGGATATAAGCTGACGATTGCTACCAAATAATTAATTTAATCCTGTTTAATTTGATTACTTTTTATCTGATGTTGCATTATTGATGGGCTCAGACGGGTGAATTTTTTCTGCCATTTCTCTATTTGGTAAAATGTAATTCCGTCAAGATCCATCGATTGGATTGGTTTTAAACTCTTTTTTTTTTTTTCTGGAACATCATTTGTTTTTAAAAGTTGAGTCCTGAATAATTCACGAGACTCTTCTAACGCCAACTTTTAAGACTTAAAGGTGAAACCTGAGCCGCTCTAACACAGCTGGTGCTGCTGATACAGAACAGCTAGAGGTTAAATACGAGCAGGCTTTGTTACCCAGAAGGAAATGTTGTAACTTGTTCTTTTACTAGGAGTTCAGTTTTATTTTCTAGTGTTTGATGATTGCTTTAAAAACAACATTTTTCTTTCTTAATGTTCTGTATGTTAAAGTTGGATCCGGCCCCTTTGGTTTTATATCCGGCCCTCCAGATCATTTTATTCTTTTGTTATTACCCCTTTAACACCAGAACTCCAGTGTTTATGTTCATTGATTTACTGTAACTTTTCAACCATTAAGACGATAATTCCTGTAGATTTTGAAGGAGAAAAGCGGCTCGCTCAGCTCAGCTCCAAAAGCCACGCCCCCTCAGACGAGATTTTGGAAACAGAGGCTTCAAATCAACATAAAAAATGGCTTTTTAAGACATTTAGGTTGTGAGCTTTTGGTTAAAACTTCATATCGGGAACATTTAAAAAAAAATGTCATAGGGGAACTTTAAAATTAAGACTTTACACCAAAAATAAATAAATACAGCCTATTTTCCAAAAGTTAATGCTTGGTTTTTTAACTATATGGAGTAGTACTGGGCGATATTGAAAAAATTTGAGTTCAAGATGTAAATTATTTTATATCACAATAACGATATATATCACGATATACCAAAACAAAGTATATTTTCAGTTATTCTCTGAAAAAAATGACAAAAATTTCATTTTTTCAAGTAACATGTAACTGAATCATCACAAATGAGAAACATTTTTTTAAAAGTTCACAACAGTTTAAGTTTCTTAAAAATAAAGTTCAGCAATAAAAATAAAAACGATAGAAGAGAAATGTCACAATATACACTTTTCTATCTCCCACACGATAAGTATCGTCATATCGCCCAGCACTAAGGTGGAGGTGTTCTGTTTAGATACGATTTTTTAAAATATTGTTAGAGCTCAAATATCTGTATAAGCGTTAATGAAGCGCTACATGCCCGCCCTAATTTACACATCATTTTTTAATCTTTAAATGAGTGACGTCAAACATTATTTGTTCAGGGTAAATAAGTCAATGAGTCACTTAAGGAACGGTTTAGGTGACAACATTCTGTTCTGTCGATATTTTAAAATATTTTTAGGCAAAAGTGTTGCAGATGTGGTGTCTCCTGAATATGTCACATACTTCCATGTGTTTTTTCTTTCTAAAGCATTCTCTTGTTTTATTAGAAGTTCTACAATAATGGTTGTATTTGTCTGTAAGTGGATGTATCAGAATGGAGCGGAGCAAGGAGTTTGTGGCCCAACAATTTCAGATTTTAAAACTTTTTTTTTTTTTTTTCAAATTAGATTTTTTGTTTACTCCTGATTCACAATGATTTCAGATACTCAGAAATGCTTTCTTAATCTTACATTTCTCTAAATATGTCCTCCATCATGAGAAAAATGCTATAAAAAATTTGTTGGAATGGGAATTCAACTTATAAACTCTTAAACAATCCTCCAAAAGAAATATAAAATATAAAATAAAATGATGGTGCGAACTACCAGAGATTTTTCATGAAAAGATGAAAATGTATATTTTATTTTTGGAGGATTAATCAAAATTTTCCAAAATTAAGTGATTAAAAGCTCATTTATAAGATTTAATACTTTAAAGTTTTGGATACTCTGTTTTATTTGTCATTTAAACAGACCAGTGTGTTTTTCTGTCCACTTTACGAACAAATCTGTGAAGCAAACCATCTTTAAAACCTTTCCAAACTACATAGGTTTTAATTAATCAAACCTCGTTGGCTAAATTCTCAAAAAAGTTCATCATTTTGACTTTTATGAGCTCATACCTTTTTTTTCCATTGATCTGATTTGATTCCATCAGACGTGTTGGCGAAGTTTGTGATGCAGGTCTTGTGGTGTTTATGTTGCCATAGAACCACAGAACGTGGTCTGCAGGACGGTCAGTCAGCAAATGGACCTGTCATATTGTCCTGCTTCCCAGAATCCGCCTGCGTAACTCCTCTGACTCACATGGAGCCGTCACTGCGCTCGCTTGGCAAACATTCAGCGGACAGGACACCCCCCCGAAACAATGACCTTTTTAAAAAGAGTAAGTCACCTAAATAGCCAAGGTTCTCTCATCGGCCTCTACTTCCTGTCTGAGGTATGATACAGACCTTATCTAATAACACCAAGTTGGATTTAAGGCAGATTACGGGAAATTGTTTCTTTTTACTTTAGATGATTAGATTTTTCTCCTTTAAGACCCAGTCCAATGAAAATAGTGTTTTTAGGATCTTCTTGCAGCAGAGGACATGTATAAAAGAATAAAACTGCATTTATTCCAATTGTGTTTGATCAGGAGGAAATGAAAACAGGATGCTTGAAAAAGCTACGGTTTGTGATGCAGCATCTCCAATTCTAAATCCTCCTTGTGCAAACAAATAGATCCATTAACGTCTTCATGTCTAATGTAGTTCGCTAATGTTAGCTTGGGCTTGTGAGGGGCTGTAAGCTAGCGAGAGAGAGTGTAAATAAAGGAATGCTGGGATATCAAGTCCTGCCCACAACTCAGGCAAAATTATAATGATTTTAGATTTTTTGCTTTAAAAAAAACAGCAAATTCGTAATTAAAAGACTACAAGGAATTCTTTTAAGTTTGAGTGAGTCTTCAAATACACTTTTTAATTAGGTTAATGCCATTTTTAAACAAACCTTAAAAAACTGTGAGCGGCAGACGTTTATTAGAAAATCCCCTCTGAGTTGTCGGTGAAACCGTTGGCGTGGAGCAACCCCAGAGTTTGGAGGAGGGAGCTTGTGGCCCACATGGTGCATTTACTACGTCTTTACGCTGTTTGATAGTTTTACACCGAATGTTCTTCCAGAAAGAGCTCTATATTTAAGGGGGACCGAGACTCGGAGTTCCGTATGGCTACATAAGCTGTGTTTCCACTACACTTATGTGCATAATTTTATTAAAATTCTAAAAATGTAAAAAAAAAAAACAAAACACAATTTTGGATGTGAACAATACTTTGATTTACAGCAGATTTAATCAAATTTCTGCCTCGGCACTAGCGCTCATCATCATCTATCAAAGGAGACATCGGCGTCTTGTTCATGGCAAGCTAAGTGGGAGGGGCTACAGATGAAGACATTTTGGGAAATCGTGGTTGGTGATTTTACAGAGGAGCTGTGGATCCAACAATTCCGCATGACATGCTCAACTTTAGATGAGCTTTTGGAAGCCGCGGGCCCTCTTGTGGCGCCTAGCGTGGTATCCGGTTGTTGGTCACGTGACTCATTTAATCAGAAAGAAGTGTTTTTGCAAAATTGGTCAATGCGCCTCAAAAGCCACCTCCTCCAAGTAGGAAAACGTTTTTAAATTTGCTCTCACAAATCCAATTTGCGCAATTATGGAAACGTAGCTGTAGTTTGGCAGTCTTGTGTGGGTTAGGGTCTTCCTTAGGGACTTGCACTGGATTAAACTCATCGCTACCCCTGCAGTCCCACACCCAGCCAACCAGTACAGTGATTACAAATATTTAATGGAACTATACATTTTTTTGGAACCAAACTGCTGTTTTTTTTTTTTTTTTTTAATTGTTAAGTTGCGCTCTTAAACTCACTGGGAACTGAGTTAACGGCATAACAATTTGTTTCAATTGCTTTTTTTAAGTCTCAAATCAGAAATGATTGCGGGTTCTTTTTATTAATAATACAAGTTTATGTATTTATTTAAAAAGAAACAGGATTGGTTAAGAAAGACCATATTTTAGCTGAAGGCTAGTTTTCATCCATTCATTTAAAAAAGCTCACATGTATAATTCAAAATACATATACAAGCACTTAATTTACATTTATTTGTCAGTTTTTTTTTTTTGTTTCGGGGCAGCATTGGTAATCCCTGAAGACCTCTAATCATATATCCATAAAATTTGGACCCTTTACTTACTTTTTGTGGATTACCTTCTTTGATTGATGGTTTGTTTTTCTATGTGGTGATGCTTACATCACTTCCTCTTATTGCTCTACTTCCTCCCATTTGGTTCAGTCCATCTTCATTTACATCAGAGTGACACGAGAACAATTCGTTTTCTTTTTGTTTGTTTTTTTTAAACTTTTGTCTGAACACAGCCTACTCTCCAAAGAAAACACATTTCAGACTTTAAGTTTTTGTCACTTCCTGTATTGATGACTTAAATTGATGAAAACTCACCAGAGAAAGTCTTAAACTGTAACATAAAACTCATGGATTTCAGGATATTTGATAGTATTCAAATATTTTTTTTTTTGCCTAAAGACGGAGCAAAAGGATTTCTCAAAATACTGAACCTCTTCCGTCGCTGGCTCAAACCTCCCATTTTCTAATTGATAATAAGCAGGTTCTCAAAAAAGCGAACTGTCAGGACCAATTTCAGCCTCAGCTTTGATGAAAATCAGACAAACAGGGAAGCAGCTTTATCTGATCCTCTCCTCCTTCTATAGTCCATGTGTGGCCGCTCCTCTGTGAGTCCTCAGCTTTGGCTTTCTTTTTTTTTTGCAGCTTAAACCCCACGAACTCCCTGAAAACATCTTTAACCTCTGACTTCTCTGGGAGTCCTCGAGTGACGTCAGGAATGAGATCATGCAGCTGCAGAGCAGAACCAGAACTGCAACTCTCTGGAAGCCAAAACATGTTATTTTGGTCATTTGGAGGGTTTCGCTTCCACCATGTCAGTACATTTGAAAGCTTATTCCATAGAAATGTTTTTGTCTTATCAACTTCTTCATGCTGTGACAGAAGAAGATGGCTCTGCCGGTTAAACATTAGCTAGCTTTTATTCAGCAGAGACAGAAATGTGCTCCTCAGTGTTTGAAGCACTTCTGGATGTGCGTCAGGTTTATGGCCTGTCCTCCTTCTGAGGATCAACACGAGCGAGTTAGCATTTGATCTTCAGCGAACGGGCTGCCGTGTTTTCCTCCTGCCAGGACGCGTGTGGAGAGTCGGGCTGGCCATCGGGGAGGCTGGCATCACGCTGGGCATGGGGGGGTGAAGCAGATGGGCCATCTGGTGATTCTCTGGCACGCTGCAGACTCCCCCCGTTTGTGCGTGCACGCAGCAACAGACCGGACGGCGTTGGGAGACCACCTGTCTCGTCTTTCATGCAGCATCATTTCGGTCGGCATAGCTGCAGTGTGAGGATGCTGCCCTGCCTTTCATTTTAAACCCTGTTCTAGCTCTAAATGACCATCCCTCGGGATTGGCGTGCGTGAGATGTTTGTGTTTGCAGACAGCTCCTTTGGTACCTTTCGACTCTGCCCTTCAGGCTGTAAATTGCATAAGCGGCCATCTTTTATTGCTTTTATGAAATGTTTTCAGGTCGAGCCAAAGACAGGAAGTGTTTGTGTTTCTGGAAACAGAATGAACCATTTAACTAAAAGGCTCAGGGAAAATACACTCCTCCATTGATGAGGACTTTTGGAAACAGCATTGAAATAACATTGAAATAGAGAATTAAGTTTTTGTTTTAATATGACTTAATAAATGCACGATTGTTTTTGATAAACAGCATTTCACAGTAGCATCCTATGAATTAAGAACATCAGTGAATGGATATTTTCATTTAAGAAAAATGTTTTTTGTGTTCAGTTTTTTATAATGCAATTTGCTTTTTAGGAAAGTTTGATGTTTTTAAGTTTTTGCTTTATTTAAAAGAAAAAAAATCCATTTTTTTTTCTAACTTTTTGACTACTTTTTTTTCTGGGCTACTTTTTTTTACATAATATCATAACTAGGATAAATTTTAATGCAGCATACAGACAATGTGTTGTGTTTTTTTATTCCAATCTAGGAAATGTCACTTTTATTTTAATTTTCCACATTCTTTTTGGAGTTTTATATTTCTTTGTTTTTTTTCCCACTATATCCTTTGCACATAACACTTTACTTTGCTCTGCTTCACTTTGTGTCATTTCTCTTTCTCTGTTCGGTTTTTCCTTTGAATGAGATGGCCCAATTAATCAGGGGCTGTGTGGTTTTCTTCACCACAAAGTGAAACATGAAATATTGTCCTAACTGTAGAACTGTTGCCTTTTGCTGCAGCTCTGAATTATATGTCACTGCTTTGGCTGTGATTCTCTTGTTCAGTGTGAGCATAAATCATGATAGCAACAACACAGCTGAAAGACCGACTCGGATCAAATTGTTTTTGGTGTATTTAACATGTTTTTGTGGCATTTGTCTGGTGATGGAGGACATATATGTGTAGAAATTTAAGCTCAGAGAGAGCATTTCTGTCCACTTGTGGATGACTGGATTTATGTACGCTTTTGTTTTCCTCGTCTGAGCTGACACCAAAACGGAACGGCTGGATAGCTCCGATATATAACTGTTAGGTTGGGGCTTTGGGGGGCTGTAAGCTAACAGAAGAGCGGACTTGACAACACTGACAGTCAAAAGCAAATTGCTAATAAACCACAACAACATTTTTTATTTTATTAATTTCTGCTAAACGCTCTGAAAACTTTCAATGTCTCAAAAAGGGGATTGGAGTGGGTCTTGTATGGAGCCCCTAAAGGGACATCGAAGAAAAAAAAATTTAAGTAAAAATTTTTTTTTTTCTTGAGACAACTTTTATTGTGAAATTAAACCTGCATCTGTCTTCCTGCGGATCCTGGAGACTTACGGCGTCTGTTCGTCCACAAATGCAAGAAATTCCCTCACCGGCGTCGCATTCGAGTTCGAAAAACTTTCGTTTATGTTTCACAGAAAGGACACGTCAATCTCAGGAGAGAACGAGTTATGGAAAAAAATTAAACTAACAGCACAAATGGGGGGAAAAAATAAAGGCTTTGTGTTAACGCGGCCACCTGCGTCCTGTTTTGTCCGTGTTTTTGTGTATTCGCAGAAGGAAAATGGCACAATCTGGGATGTTGAAAACTTATTTTTTTTCATCTTATTTGCTCTCAGGGTGAAGTTTTGCCGTTCAGAGAGAAGTTGAGCTCTGCGCTCGAGTTCAACAGGCCCACTTCCTGATGATGACAGTAAACATGGGTAAGTAGCATTAGAAAGCAAAGTGCTCTTTAGCAAAACATGTCAACCTGCCACACTTCCTCTTTCACAAACCATAAAAACACTTTAGATGAAAAATATTGTGTTGTGTTGTTAGTGAAAGTAAATATTTCTCAAGCTTAGATCAGATTTCACTTGTTATGATGACTTAGCAGCTTTAAAACTGTCTTTTTTTCATGTTATTTCCTGTGAACAGTCAGAAAAGCCACAGAGGCACACACAGTTTGTGTTCTCCTTGCACAACCATGTCAAATAAAATTTTCCTCCGCACTACATTTGCATGCGGACTGACCTGAAGGCTTCAGATCAGGATCTTTTGATAGGCTTTGCAAACAGAACAAACCGTTGATCCGAAACTTGTTTCTCTTTATTCCAACCGTAGATGACGGTCTCCAAAATGGACCCGGACATCACAGAAACACACAAGGTAAGGTGCAGAAAAATTATTAGTATTGAAGAATTTTTAAGATCTACTGGCATAAAATTGTATTTTTAACATGTTCTTGTGGGATTTTTCTCATGAAAAATATTCCGAAAATTAAGCTTAAAATTGCGTTTCTGAGTATTTATTTATTCAAATTGTAAATTTAAATTAGATGAAGTTTGTGAAAACTTTTATTTGTTCCTCCAACCATATTTTTTGTTTGCTATCGTAAAATCGTTCCAATGATCTTTTAGTTATGATTATGAAGTTTTTAGCCAAATTCAAAAAGCGTTTGTCGTTTTTAAGACATTTATGCACAGCGGCAGTAGCTCATTAGAAATGCAATTCTGGGTTGAGAGCGGGACTGTTAACACAGAGCAACCCGCCCCTCTCCCTGCCACTAAGAGATAACATTAGCTAGCTAGCTAACATTAGCTAGCTAGCTAATGTTAGCTTCAATATAAGTTTTCGTGCTAGCATACAAACTTATTTTAATATATTATATTAACTTATATTAAAGCTCACGCGGAATTTATATTAAAGCTGACATTTGCTAACGCTAATGTTAACTTTATTATAAGTTTGCACGCTCACTTAACCTATATTAAAGCTTATATTAACTTGTTTTAAAGCTAACATTAGCTTCTTTATTTTTGCACCACTAATGTTAGCTAGCTAATGTTAGCCTTAATATAAGTTTGCATGTGAGCTTCAATATAAGTTGATATAAGGTTTAATAAAAGTTTGCACATGTGTGCGCAAACTTAAATTAAAGCTAACATCAGCTATCTAGCTAATTTTAGCTTTTAAATAAGTTAATACTCTAGCTAATGCTAGCTTTTAAATAAGTTAATACTATAGCTAATGTTAGCTTGAATATAAGTTTCCACGTGAGCTTTAACATAAGTTAATAAAAACTTTAATATAAGTTTGCACGTGAGTGAGCAAACTTACATTAGAGCTAACATTAGCTAGCTAACATCAGTGGCGCAAAAATAACAAAGAGCTATACTGGATCAATCCAGTTGTAGTTTGCGCTAGCAAGAGTGTTGAATGCTTACCATTTTTCACGCACCTAAGCATGAGCAAGCCAGGGTGCGCGGAGGCGGGGAGGAGACTTTGGTACACCCATTTCAGTAACTACGTCATTGGTCTGAGCTTTTCAAAGCATCCGGTTTTCTAATTCAAGGCGACTTGAATTAAGAAATACTCAGAAACACAGTTTTTAAACAGTTTTAATTGTAAATTGGTCCTCTACTATGAGAAAAATGCTACAATATTGGAGTGGATCTTTAACATCTTCATTTTCCTTGTCTGACCTGGCTCAAAACTGTACAGCTGGATAGCTCCAATATTGAGGGGGCAGGGCTGCTCAGTGCACAACTCAGATCTTTAATTTCTAATGAACTACTGCTCTGCAGAAACTATGTCCTAGTTTAATTTTAGCTTAAACCGGCCTAATCATAATTTAAAAAATGTACCTTTACAAGCTATACAATTATTAATTTATAACCAAAGCAATCCTGTTCAGCTTTTCCGTAAATCTACAACCTTTTCCATTGCTGTGTGAGTGGTTAGTGCAGTTTGTTGCCAGGAGTAGGAATGTCTTAGGCTTTAGATATTAAATGGAAACACTGACTGACGAGGCTTTGAGCACAGCCCATGTGCAAACATTAATTGCACAACTCTTGTCACACATCTGCCTCGCATTTCATCACAGGCACTGTGAAAGATTCAGATGAATGGTTTTAGTATTATGCTTCCATTACATGCCGAGCGAGGCGTGTCCCGCTTTCAGCAAACATCGGCCATTGCAGGAGTTTAGTGTTGGTGTCGCCGGCCGCCGCTGCGTTTGCATGTGTCACGGATCGGGGCCCGCTCCTGCTGAAGGACGACGTTTGGCTCCAGCTGCTCGGTCTGCTGGATGCCTTTAGCATGATGTGTCCCTCTCAGCGTCAGGAAATCCCCTCCGTGTCTTCATTCGGCCTGCCTTGAACGGCTTGAAAGCTGCAGTTAAAATAATTTTTTGTGGAATAGCTTGATATATCCTCCGGCTTTGCTCACAACTGCCGGCCAAGAAAGTGAGCGATAGTTTTTAGCAAAAAAAAGAGGAGAGGGGAAAGCTGCCGACCTATGATGCAACAGCCTGCAATCACTTTTTCTGTGAGCTTCTTGGAATTTCCCTTTTTTTTTTCTTAATTTCAATCACATTTTGCCCAAAAACTTAAACGAATTACAGGTATTAGAACTCGTTGAAAGGACAAAGTGTTGATTCTATAGATGTAGAAACATTTTAATTTAGAGGTCCATTTGCTGGGTTGGTGGAACACCAGGGCTTCGCTGCGTGGGTGGCGAAACCTCGGCTGGCCTCGGCTCGGCGGCACAGACCTTTAGTGATGTAATATCTTATTTTGGAGAGCTGCTCTGTGCAGCACCACGCGATTCCCACACTGCCCCTTTCACCAGCAACCCCCCCCACACACAACCCCTCAGCCATACAGTGCAGCCACTCAAATATAGATGTGGGGCTTTCTGTTTGTTTTGTATCCTTGACTGTGAGTGCAGTGGCTGGTCTGAGCTCGGAGCGTGGCTGAAACACATCTTCCAAACAGGAAGCCCACATGGGGACGGTCATGAAGGACGTTTCAGGGGTTTTGTGGATTTTTTAGTGCCAGTTAAGACTTTTCTTATGTATTTATTGAACTGGAGAATGTCCTGTTTGGATAAAATTATAATTTGACTTTTTATACAGGAAATGATGAGTCACAAACCAAAAGAAAAATATTTAAGTCGATCCGCTATTCCTTTTAAAAGCATGTTTTTATTTTCGAAAAAAGGCAGAAAAATCACTATCCATGTCTTTTATGATCTAATTAGAGTGTTTGGAAATAAAAGGTCTGTATCTTAAATGACTTAAAAAGCCATTAAGTTTCTTGGCGTGCATAAATAACGTGGTTTGTCCAGCTCTGCCTTCAGAACAGCGACAGTGATTCACTTCCTTCCTCAGAGCAGTTATTCATCCACCACCTCTGCTGACAGCAAGAATTAAAGCTCACCCCGGCTCCTCTGTGTCACTTCACAGTGTGTAACTTTCATGCAAAGCACATTGTGTTGTTTTGCATGTGGAAGGAGGAAGAAGTGACCCACTTCTATTAAAATTAGTTTTCATAAACGGACTCACGTTCACTATTTATTAAAAGAGCAGTGTCACATAAATGTCACATCAGGGGCGCACAAACTCTTGGACTCGTAGAGCACAAAGGAAATTTAACCGAAGTGCAGATATTTAGAGTTTTTTGGTTTAAAAAAATATTCTATACATACATACATACATATATATATGTGTATGTATATGTACGTATATATATGTGTGAATACACACAAACATAGACATATATATATGTGTATATGTATACATATATATACACATATATATATATATATACACATATATATATATATATATATATATATATGTATATATATGTTTTTTAACAAAACAATTTGGAGTCTTATTTAAAAATTGTGTCTTTTGTACTCATTTTAGTGGCAGTTTCAATTATTAGAAAACTGACTGCCCAATTCAAGAAAAAAACAACAAATCTTCCAATTCCATATAAAATAACTTTCTCCACTTAGGCATCGGCCGACGTATCTGTGGTGAACCTTCTACGCGGAGACACCAGAATGAAGGAAAAATAAAACATTAATAAGGATTATCAACATCATTTAGTCTAGAATTAATAGTTTAGTGGGCCCCATGTGGCCCCTGGACTCTAGTTTGCCCACTCCCGCATCACATGGTGCCACCTGTTAATGACGTGATGTTTGTGATTTAAGAGCGGTTTATTAGGGCTGGGTCTAAAACATCTGTTTAACTTCACATAGAAAATGTAACATTTAAAGTCCCACTCCGATCATCTTTTGAGCTATTTTAAAAGCTCCCAGTGGTCTTTTCTTTATGTTTATGCGGTTTTTAGCCGATTTGCCTTTGAGTTGTGAGTGAGACTGTTGGTATTGAGCAACCCCACCCCCCTTCCCCTCCCCCGTTGCTAAAAGGTCTATGTTTATGCGCTCTCCCGCTAGCTTATGGCCCCTCACACCCATAAACTAACATTACTGGTGCAGCAAAAATAGCAAGCAATATTGGAGCTATTCAGTTGTACAGTTTTGAGCCAGATGGCAGCTCAGATTAGGAAAATGTAGTGTTTTGAGCATATTTTCTGGGCCACAAATAAGCTCTTTTTCAAACTGCGTTTTTTATCTGCTCCTGATTCACAACAATTTAAATACAGAAATGTACTCAAAAATGCAATTTTAAGTGTAATTTTTTCAAAGTAGATGTCTTCCATTGTCAGAAAAAGCTACAAGCACATGTTAAAAACACAATTTTCATCACATTTTATGCCTTTTTTTAATTTGTGAAAATGTTTTTCTTGTTTTTTTTTTTTAGGTAAAAGAAGTAGCTTTTCTGTTTGCTTTTATTAAGAACTTATATCTACAACTATATAAGTTCCACATTTAAGTTTGAGTCGATAATTATGTAGGAAATGTATTTTAAAAATCAAACAAAAGTGGTTTAATACTTTTTTGAAAATCTAATTGGCTTTTTAATTCAAATTGAAAGGTTTAAAAACTTGACTATACAATCTCCTAAAAGAAAGGCAAGTTTATTTAAAAGTTTAAGGTAAAAATAAATTAAAAAAAAAAACAGCATATTTGCTACATCAGAATGAAACCCATTTGGATGACAGTATTTTTGCTATTGCAGCACATATCATTGCCTCATCCCACCATGTGTTAAACAAAATAAAACAACACAAAAACCACAGAAGTCAGTTGGATGATGAATAAAAACATTTACAACAGCAGCGTCTGCTCGTCATTTTAGAAAGAAAATTGTCTGATGTGGTTCACGTCAAGGCCTGGCGAAGAGCTCCGCCATGTTTTAGAAACTCTCTCAACTCGTCTGCGGGGAGCACAAGTTCAACCAATGGATCTTTATTCATAACAGTGAAAATGTGCGTCAGAGTTTTCACTCTTACCTGATTTCTTTGTCTATCAAATGTTTCAAAAAGTGAGTTAAAAACTGTACTGTGCAAACGTAAACACATTTTATCGAATTAAATGAAATTGAATAGAAAATGACATGGAATGTAAACATTTAGCAAACACAAAAAGTCATTTGTTTCTCAGCTAACTTACCATGTAGAAACCTGTAATTTATATCTGATCCCACCTTCATGTCAGGCAGAAGCATGATTGCAAAGTGTGTGTGGCTAAACTACATTGTAAGAGTTTGAGTCTTGGACATGTCTTCTGCCTATTGGTACAAAAATGCATCAAACTTTTTGGCTCCAAAATTACCCTAATGGAACCAAAACTTAAGTGATTATTTTTCCATAGCTGGAAATAAATTCAGTAAAAAAGGTAAACTATTGAATAACCAGAGCGCTGATAAAAGCTGATAAATAATTTATAAAAATAATACTGATTAAATCAGTCAGTTTTTGGCTGTCCAGTTACATTTTTGTAAACAAAAATAAATATGTTCACAGTTTTAACTTTTACAGCTAGATCATTAATTTAACTGCACTTGTGTTTTTATTTGCATTATATTTACTTCTTACAGATTTATAGAAAAACCCTGGGCGGGTCAGTTCTAATATAATCTTCATCCCTGGATTGTCCCGACAGGGCATGTTCCAGTTACTGTGGGGTTTAAACTGATTTTATTGAAGTCATATGATGGATAAGAAATATTGACTGTATATGACAACTGGACATTGTGGTGTGAAGTGGCTTACTTCCAGTTCCAACCAGATGAAGTCATTTTATTCTTTTTGCAATATGGATGCCACCATTTGGAGCCAGACATTATCAGTAATGTGATTGGTCAGATTGGGTCATTGTTTCTCTACCAAGCTCTCCAATCAGAAGTGAGCTTGTTGGAAGTCTGTCAAACGTTTCGAACATTCAACCTGAGGCATCTGATTGGCCAGTTTATACCTTGAATACCTTCTATTACTGAAAAAATGTGAAAAAAATAGGATTAGCAAGAACGGTTCCCCTGACAAGTGTAATGACTGAGTAATAGCTGGTTATTTCTCTATTGAAATCTGTGGGATTTTGGCTTTTAGGAGCCAGCAGGTACTTCTTGTTTGGAGCGCCAGGGGGGAGGGGTCACTTAGTCCAGTTCTCTTATACAGTTAATGATAAAAAGCCAAAAAAACGGCTTCAATAAAAGACCAATATGTTGCTTGACTGTTTTGGTTTTTGTTCGAAACAGGAAAGCCTGCTTGACGGGAGACCAAATGCTTGGTTCGGGACTCGATCTGGATCAAATTAAGCAGACTCGAGCAGAGTCAATGGACTTGTCCAGTCTGAATTCACCCTTATTTTTTTCCGTACTTCATTTCACGGCTTTAGGGGAGTTATTAGAGGGAATAAAGAGGCACAAGCCTAGTGGAGGTAAAATTAAAAAGGTGTTTAGTTAGTATTTTTACCTGAATTTATAATCAGTTTAATTTAAATATGTTTTGATTTTGACGTTTGTATGAAGTTTAATTTATAAAGTGTTTGTCTTATAGTAAATTGGGTGTTGACACTGATATTAGAGGATTCCCCTCTCACCTCTCACACACAGGACCTCCCACTAATGTGGGAAAACGGGGGTGTCCGTCTGGAAAAACCGCATGGCACTGATGCAGGAAACAACTTCTCAGTGCGGCGTCTCGCTCATGAATCGTCTCTGTTAAACGAGATGAACTTAGACTCTCTTTAAACAGGCTGGCGGTCCAAGTAAGTGAGACACTGGAATGTCTCTGCAGCGTGTCCAGTATTTAAAATCAACAGGAAAGATTAGCCCCAGTGAATTAGTCATTGCAATTTATTGCACATGTCGGCGTTTATTCCTGGGAGCTCCTTCATCTACCCAGTTTTGTAGAAGCACAAACATTCAACCTCTTGGAAAAGCAAACTGGAAAGTACTGGATGATCAGACTGTTATTAAAGCATCTTTTACTTCCTGTGAATGTCAGTTATGAGGGTGAGAAGATCAGGGAACTTCTTTCTGTAAATGGGTGTCCTGCCACCCGCAGGAGAACCCGCTGACCTGGTCGGCTGCCAGCCAACAGAAAGAAGAAGATCAAGTGGCTTCACGCAGCCCTTTTCTTTTCCGCGCATCACTGCTCATTCCAGCAGCAATCCAGACATTCCCAGTGGTCCTTCGCACAGACGGATCAGGTTTAATTTAAAGAATGCGGTTTTTCCTGCGAGTGCTGTTTGTGTTGCAAGCTCCTCGCCTGGACTCTGAGAACGCGTGCGTGGAAGTGTTCCCATCAATCTGTCAGAGACTGAGGTCAACGACCTCTTCTGGCTGTCGTAAGCAAAGCACTTCGATAATTGGGCCCATTAAAGCCTTTTGATATGATAATGTGTGACACGACTGCTGTTTTACATGCGAGAGGTCGCATGCGGCTGGAGAATCTCCTCTTTCTGCTTGTATGAATTCAAAAACACCTGACGCGATGTGGAGAAAATATGAATCTGATTCTGAAATAGTCTGATTTTTACATAAAAAATAAAAGTTGGCTTTCCCTTTTGAACTTATTCCTTAAGTTTCTGCAGAGATGCGAGATTAAATATTGATGTTCTCAATAACCAAGCTGCAGATGACCATATCGCCCCATGTGACTGCCATAGATCCACCTCCTCCATTATTAAATGTCTTTGCTCCGTAGTTTTTGCATTCAGAACCAAACTTTGAGTTGTTTTAGATTCACACTGTTCTGATCTTAGTTTAAATTGTATGTATCTGGATTCACCTATCATTAAAAGCTCCACAGATAGTTTTTGGACCATCATTAAACCAGCTGATGACTTTTAAGTCATTGTGGAATCACATCAACCCCAATTTGAAATGCCTATTCTTGTTTAATCAAAGCACTTTTTTCTTTAGACGACGAGGAAGCGCTGAACTCCATCATGAAGGACCTGGCTGCTCTGGGCCGCTGCTACACCCAGCACAACAGCCATAAGCCCAAGATCAGGAGTTTACTCTACAAGCAGGTACGAACTGTCTGATCCTCCCTCAAGTTTTTTATTTGCAGAAATGGATCACTTGTAAATTCAATACTGGATCCATTTTTAAATTTGAGAGACATGTCTGCTTTGTAATTTGTCCTAACAATGCAACTACACTAGCAAACAGGAAAATTCCAAATGAGTCAAGAGTGCTGCAGTTGAAGTAGGTGAACCATTTCTAACCAGTGATGTGGAGAAACAAAGTTTGTTATGTTTTTTGTGTCAATAATCCTCTTTTCTAACATTTTTAAACAAACTTTCACTACAGATACTTACTTTTGTCATGTGATTCGTTTTTTGTGTGATAAATGAATTACAACCAGTGATTAATTAATTACATTTCAATTGAACCTAATAATTGTTGTAAAAAGTCTAATTTCCTGGTATTTTTATTAAAATTTTTGACAGTAAAGGATCAAAATAGAGTCTAAAAAAGGGATTTATTAAGTTTATATTATAACTTTACTTTACTTTATAACTTTTCTGAACAATTTTTAAAAATTTGACCCATAAAAAAAACAGTAGGAACATGTTTTAAAGCAATGCAAAAAATGTGAAGTTTCCCTTTGAAATGACGCTTTGTTTAACTTGTAATGATTTGAATATACAATTTTCCTCCACTGCTGCAATGAGGTGGTGCGAGGTCTGTAGCAGGTATCATGACAACCTGTTGAACCGCATAAGAAATAGTCCGCTTGTTGTGCTTATAATTGATTTATTTATTTTGTAAATGACCGTGGTATACGTGGAATATTGCTATTTAACAGATACGTTAAATGAGCGAAAGTAACAGTCTGACACAATCATTCTTGTGCGTCTTTTTTTAATTTATAATAATTAACAGCCCTTGTTGGGAATTATTATAGAGAAAATAAGATGCTAATTTTTCTGTAATTAATTAATCACAATTAACACGTTAATTTGAAATCCCTACTGATGCTTTTGCGGATACAGACAAATTCTGACAATTGGACCCAATTTTCATGAAGTAATCAGATTAATATGTAAATTTTTGTTAAACAGTGAAGTTTAAATCGGATAAATAATGATGCAGTGATCCCTCAGCTGAGTGCATGCTCATACAATGACAGTACATGCGTAGATTTAAGCATACCTCATGCCGTTTGAGCAAATCTGAAAACGTAAACACACCGCAAAGTTCAGATTTCTAAAACAATGTGAACGATCAACATTCAGCAGAAAAAGTGAAAAAAAACGACATGTTTGCATCCTACGAGGTTGGAAATCCAGAAAAAGTTTTTAAGCCCAGGGTCAGACATTTCCAAACAAAATCTCTGTTCAGGCTGCAAGTTTTTTGCAATTATCTTCAGTTTTGATGCACTTTAGCTCCAGAAACTGAAGGTGACACAGTTCCCACTGAAAGAGAAACACATTAATAGTTTTGCTGTGTGTCATACTATCATGCATGGTTTAAGCTTGCTGCTCTTTACTGCACGTAACATATCGCACATTATGTCCACTTATGTCCATTCCATCATTGTCAGAAGTCGTCAATATGATACATATCACGATACACGTCTCATGATACAATACGTATCGCGATATATCCCAAAACTTTACTTGTGTTATTCTTAACCTTTTGCTGTGAAGTTCAACAGAACTTTCAAGTTAGACTCAGAAAGACGCTCATAAATAATCATAAAAATTATAAATATTTACTCTTTATTTATCCAGGCAGGACAGATTAAGAACAAATTTCTTTTTTACAACTGTGGCATTTTTCGTAAAGCATCGCAAAATGAAATATTGCAATATATTGCCCAGTCTATTTTTTCGTGAATCCCTAATATAAATGATCAACTCGTGTTAACAAAAATTAAAAAATAATTTATGGATTTGTTGTCTATGTGAGACATGTTTGGCATGTTTTGTAGTATTTTATTTTTACCCTCAAACGTCTATGTTTGCTATGAAAACCTATATTTTTATTTTTCTCTTCATAAATTCGGAGGTTTGTGTTAAATTTTATCGCAAATCCATCACCTTTATGCAACTTTTTTAAACGAGGTCAAACAAAAACTAGGGCAAAAATGCAAATGCAGTTAAAAATATTAAAAAAACACAAATACATCAAAATTTACTACTAAAACAGCTTCAGAAAGATTAAAAGTGTAAAAATGTAGGAAGGTTTCAAGTCTGCCGTCTTTAACTGTAAATGTCTTTTTTGGGTTTCACAGATTATCTTAGCTCCTTTTTTTAAAAATCCTCTTATGCTGTCAAAGTCAGGTGAAGGTTTTGCTGCAGTTTTGCTTCTGATGAGACACAAAGCAGCTTATTGCAGCTTTCTTAATACTAGCAGAGACAGTTTTCATCACAACACACTCATTAAATGAGCAGAAGGTTGGAATCCAAACTGCAGCATTAGTGCCGATTTTGATCAGTTTTAAAAGCAACTTTTTCTTTTTTTTTCCTAATCGGTCTCGTTTGATATTAGTTCTCAGTCCTGCGTTCATTCCCCTCAGTCGTCAGAAGTTGCTCCACGGTGCATTTGTTCCCCGTCCGTGGAATGATAATTGGCAAATCCTCTTAAAGCGGCGATGTTTATGATGAGGTATAAACAAACAGAGAGGAGCAGAGAGAGTTTCCGCTCAGATCGCCTCCTTCCTCTGTGAGCTGGGGGTTAAACCCCCCACTTTTCACCCAATCTGCATCACTGATATGATGACAGTTTATCACAGTGACCTCATGCAGACTTACAGGCTCCTCCAGATTCCTGCTGGCTTTGGTAATGACTTTGAACAGAAGACATAAATTGTGTCATGTCATCCCCGGAGTGGGTTTGTAGGATAAAGTTGTTTTTGAGCCTCAAAATGGCGAAACATCATAATGAAATGAGTACTTTTATATTGTCGCTTCAAACCACACGCATGAACATGAATCATTTCAACTTTCCAATAACTCCCCTCTGTTGTTCTTGTTTCTATCAACAGGATTTAAGAGTCAAGCTGGAGCATGAGAGAGAAAAACGGTACGTTGGAACCTCTGCCTTGTTTTTTCAACTCCTCTGTCCAAGCCGTAACTGTGTCGTTCGGATCTTCTTTGTTTTGATTTGCCATCCCTGGGATTTTGTGTCTTTGGGAGGAAATCGGCTACATGCCAGAGTGGCATAAAGAGAGGGGAAAATTCAGCTTTTTGGCATTGAAGCCTTACTTTACTTTAAAGACCCACTCCAGGGAAAATCCTGTTTTTTTAGCATTTTCTTGGGGCAATTTTCTCACGATGGAAGACATTTATAAAGGAAATTGGGACTAAAATTTAGTTTTTGGGTATTTTTTTTAAATACTAAATCAAAGAGCATGTAGTTATGATGCAGAAGTTACGGTCCCTGCTCCATTCTGTTCCAGTTGCAGACAAATAGATCCATTAACGTCTTTGTTGTCCTCGTCCAAGCTGGCATCTCGGCGGGATAGCTCCAGTATTGCTCTCCTATGCTAGCTGTCTTTAGCTTGCCCTCACACGTTGTCTTTTTGTTTTTTATTATGGCTTCCTTCACTCTGAGTTCTATCTCACCGTCTCCAGTCTTCAAAAAGTTTCTCTTTAAATGCAACAAAAAGCCAAAGATTGAGCAGCAGGTGTGCCATCATTTCAAAGACCACACAACAGCTTTGTGTTACCTTGCTTACTGCTCTCTGTTTTCAAGCAGAACAACTTATAGTTCTATAAGTCGAGTGAAGCGTGACACCATTTTCATTAGTTTAGATTAAATATGTGATTTTCTTCCAACTCGCCAATACAAACAATATTACATTTAATTTGATAAGCATGATGTGGGAGCAGAGGAGGAGAGGCTCTTATTTTCCACTCAGTCATCACTCCAAACAAGCTCTCAGCAGGGAAAATGAGAAATGTTACAGAGGAGGAACACTGGGGGTAAAAGAAACCAGAACCTGCGAGTAATTGCTTTGATTTGCCAAACTCTAGAGCGGAGGAGCAGGGTGATTAGAAAGCCACAGGCGGACAGGAGCAAGAAAATGGAGGGAAACGGCGTGTTTCTTCAGCAAGTTTCAGCCTCACATCCAGTCTCTCCAGCCTTTCACTGTCCTAATTGGCCTCTCCTCCTGCGGAAGAGACACGTTTTCGTGTTCCTGTCTGCTCTCGCTTTGTTCCATCTGACAGTTTTCTTACTTGCTCTTCACTATCAGTTCACACTCTTATCTTATGCGGTTCACATTATCAGGTTATGCTCGAGCGTTTATCAACTGGGTAAACTATTAATATCATATTGTATTAGTAGTGTGAGGCCAGTTTCTATCTAAAGGTTGTTTGTGTTGACTTTAAAAACAAAGCATTCTTTGGATCTGATGTTATAGATTTTAACAGAACTTAAGTATTTGTAGATATTTATGTATGAAAAAAATATATAAATCTACTTTATTCATATCTATCCTTGAAATTGTATCCATTTTCTATGGCAACTACAGCCTCCAAATGTTTGAAGTCTTTGAAGAGAATCTGTCAATCTAGGTGGAGACTAGCGGGCACCACATGGTTTCAATGAGGCCTCTGATTGGTCAGTTTATAACATGAATCACATTAAAGAAAAATATTATGGAAAAAAAGGGTATCAGATCAAGAATGGTAATTCTTCCAAATAGAATGACTGAGTAACAGCTGTTTTGGCTTCTTGGAACCAGCAGGTACTTCCTGTTTGGAACACAAAGGGGGAGGGGTTACTCAGTCCAGCTCTCTATATACAGTCGATGGTTTTTCAATTCATTTTTAGCATATGGAGTTCAAACAGGTCTGTCGCTGCCCGATACACTAAAGCATGTCCCTACAATTGGAAGAAAGAGGCGTTTGAATGTCAAAGTGGGGCAAATCTAGCTTTTTCTTTGACAGTTCTATATGCAATAGGATCATAATTTCTCCTTCATGATCAATTTTTAAACAATTTTACTTCCGTGTTTTGAAAGGGACCAAATCCGAGTTCCTGATTGGTCAAAGTTAAACTTGTTTAACTTTAAATGTGCGTTCAAGAGCCTAAAAACTTGTGTAAACATGAGTTTTACGCGAATATATGTTTGTTTACATAGACTTTTCACTGGAAGTGGTCGCTTAAACCGAGGTTTCCGTGTGAACGAAGCATCGCTGACAGAATTTGGACTTGTGTACAGAAGACCACATTTGGTACCACCTGTTTCCCCGAGGAAACTGGTTGGTCAAGATGGTTTGTTCAAAGTGGTTTTCAGGCAGGAACATTTTCTGCTTTAACACCTAACAGTGAAGAAATAAAGAAAAACTTATTTTCTCTGTTTGTACTGTGATTTTGTTCATGACAGAAGGAGCAGAGCACAGACATGTAGGAGACTAAGCTTTTGCTTTTTTCTGTCTGTCTGAGTTTTTGTCCTTCTGCTTGCTTACATGTAGAGGAAGGAAAGTCATGTCTGTTGGAGCAGCATCCTCTCACCCCTCCTCCACGTCCCTCCAGCTCTTTATCGTCCTCATGATCGCTGAATCTAAACAGAGACAGAGAGCATTTAGCCGCGTTGCTGCTCGCCTCTGATCTGCAGAAGTCTCTCTTCCCAGAATCCTCTCCTTAAATGAGGAGGGGGAGACATCGAAGAGTCATTAAGATAGGCTCAGCTTTGGCCTCTGATGAGGAAGCGATGGGACGAAAACAAACCCCGTTTATCAGGATACTATAATGAGAGCAGATTCTTCAAAAGCAGCGAGTGGAGCGGGATTGTTGGAAGAGAAGAGGCAGGGAGACACTGGAGGGAATCTCTGCCTTTATTTTCTCAGGCTGTCTCCTTTATTTTCTCTGTGGCGATCTGTAAATATCTCCATGTCCCTGTATCTTTCACTCTGTCATTCTTTAAAAGAGGAGGGAAAGACACACATCCTGCCTCTTTTGCTGCCGCTCCAGATTTTTTTCCCCCCTCTCTTTCCTCTCAGGAAGTTTCCCATCTGCCTTTGTGCTGGCTTAGTGGAGAGGCCCAGTGTTGAAACAGAGGCCGATGCACACACTGATTGGGAAGCACACTCATGCATGTGAAGTTTTACAAACTCAGACGGATCAAACGTGCACAGAGCAGCTTTCTCCACAGTAGATAAACACTCTTTCATTTGCATCTATGAGTTTCTTCTCTTCCTGCATCGATTATTCCTCTCCTAACTTCTCCTTGACCCCGCTGACCTGTGCATTTTTTTCCTTCCGTCACCATGGAAACAGAGCCTCAAAGTAACAGAGAAATGCATCACTTTCTGGTTATGCAATGCGAGAAAACCAGTATGATGAGGAAAAAAACAAAGCCTCTCCTCAGATCTGTGACTAAGAGAGCAGCCGCCGGTCACAAAGCAAACATGACTCTCTTTGATCTCTCACCTCCGGTTCTTTCTCCACTTTTCTAGAATCATCCCTTTTCAGAGGCCGCTGAAGATCAAGGAGCTGCTGCAGAAAGTCACCGAGGCCTTTGGCCAGCAGATGGACATGTTCTTTTTGGAAAAAGAGGTATGAATGTCAAGATTTGGCCACAAATGTTGCATCAAATACTGCAGTCATTAAGGTATTACACAAAATACAACCATTTTAAGAAACTATTGGTTTCTTAACCCCTTAATTCCTGTTGTCTCAAATATGAGACAAACCAAAATCAATTTTTTCACTGCTTGAAGTAACTATTGAAGGGGTTACAAAATATAAATGTAGCTTTTAAACATTAAAAAAGCATTATTTGGTGCCCAAAGCTTCACATTTGTGGAAAACATAGTTCCTCAATTAATATTCTGCTAAAAATTAACTATTGATTAATAAACATTGATCATTTACAATTACTGTTGTGAACCTTTTGCAGTTTTCCTGCCCTTTTCAATAAAAAAAAATCCTGTTTATTGAGCATTACTTTGATGAAATAATTAAAACATTTGTGCAACCTAAAAAGTATTGGTATTTTATCCCTTTCCATCCCTTTAATGCATTTAAATTCCATTAATATTTGACTTTAGAAAGATTTTATTTTGGCAGTCTTGCTCCTTTTAGTTAATATTTATCAGAATAAACCAATAATTTATTTTACATTCTTAATTGCACAAGAAAACAAATAAACCGTTTTTGAATTAAAGTGGTCGTTTAAAGCACACATTTAAATTAATATATTTTTTTATATTTTGATGAAAAAACACTCTCGGTGCACAAAGTTTGCAGAAACTATACATTCTTTGCTAAAAGAATAAGAATCATTGATTGAGCTGAAACTTTGACAACATTTTCCTTTAAACAGAGTTGAAAATAATTAAAATATGTTGCTTTTTGGAAGCATTTCAGTGACTTTCTGCAGGTTTCCTACCCTGTTTACCAAACATTACTTTGATGAAACAACAAAAACATCAGTAAAACTTATTTTTATCCCAGAAAAAACCTTGATTTCCCCTTTAAGGCATTTAAATACAATTTTTACTAGATTTTTAAAAGATCCTGTTTTGGTTTTATTACCCCTTTAGTTGGTATTACCTCTGAAGACGCAGGAGGACCTGGATCAGGCGGTTCTGGCGGGAAGCTCTTCTGTGACTAATGGGCTCCTCAGGATACTGCTCAAAACCCCCCAAAACAATCACGTGAGTTCTGCCGATGCCCGTAACCGTGGTAACATCATAGCAAAAGTCCTGTTTTACTTGAGTCTAACAGGACTGTGTCCACGTTCTGATTCTGATTTGTTTGCTTTGCAGTATCTACAGGTGAACAGCAGAGACAAACAGAGCGAGATGAAGTCATCGCGGTCTTTAGGAGATCTGAAGGGCTCTTTGCTGAAGAGCTCGGAGAGGGTCCGCAAACACTCCACAGGTGAGGCAGCACGCCACCTCTGCCACGTCAAATACGGTCAAATCTGGCCTGTGGAATTCTTAGAAATGTCCTTGTTCCATCCCAGTCAAAAGTCAGAAGTGTGTCATTTTATGGAGGAAATTGTGAATGCTTCATGTTTGATATTTAGGAGTTGTTAAGTCGTTTTGTGTCAGACACAGCAAAGCAGGAAGAGGTAGACATGCAGATAAGTGGTGACAGGAAAGCAGTAAGTGCTTGGTTGACAGAAGATGTGATCTGATAGATCACAAAAAAGATGGAAATAAACTATTCTGAGAAAGGAAACAAAGACATAACTTTCATTTTTCACTCAGATTAGAAGTTCTTGGTAGTTCTTAAGTAGATCTTTTTATCATGATGAAGACGAGCGTCCAGTGGCTTCTTCAGCTCAGCCAATCATGTTTTATAAGTTTTTTTTTCTTCTTCTCTTCATTCGGTCTTCCTCAATCGCCACCCGTCCCAGGTTCCATGCACACCGGCCGCACGTCACCTCCTCCCGGCAGCGTCCCTGAAGAGCAGCAGCAGATCGCCCGGCAGGGCTCCTACACCAGCATCCACAGCGAGGGGGAGTTCATCCCAGAGAACCCAGACCAGAATGTAAGAGCTCAGGGTCAACAAGAACACAAAAAAAACATATTTGACATATTTTAGGATCTTGTTAGCTTGAATCTGTCTCAGGTTATTTTAACTGTAAACTTCACCAACAAAACAAACATTTCTACAAATGAAGAATTAATTAAAGCAAAACTTCTGTATTTTAGGGTGATTACAAAAGGGATTTACGTTCACTTTTATGTTTTTAAGTCTTTTTAAGGTTATTTTTATCGAGCCGGTCGTTAAAAATGATTAGAAAAAATATAGCATAGAGTTGGAGTTTGACAACAATTCCGATTCATATCATAATTTGTGGCTAGCGATACAATTCATTGTCGATATTGATTGCATTTGAACGACAATCACTGACTTAAAATCGATTCATCTTTAGCCAAAAATTCAACCATTTATGGCTTCAGCTGTGATGGCACTTTTTACGTCATAGTAAGATAAACCTACCCTGCCTTAATCCAAATGGTATTTTTTCAATATCGATATTAATTTATTTCATTTTGAAACAATTTTATCATGTTATGATTTGATTAACAATTTACCTCAGAAAAATCAATCTGGTTTGATTGTAGAAATATAACTTGATTCCTAATATATTGGCTTTTTCAGTTCACTTGTAGGACTTTCAGGGCTTTTATTTTGAAATCCAGATTTGGCTAACTAGAATCCTGCTTCAATTCTTCCAGTATTTCAGGATATGTTTTTTTAGCTGTTAATTAAAGTTTAGTGTTTATTTCAAAAGGTTTGTCTTGATAAAAAACTAAACTTTTATGATTACACTCAGAATATTTCCACGTTTCACCACAGTGCATGGGGCGTGAGTGTCATGGAGACCATCCTCCACCTGCAGCTTGTGATATCCTGATGATTGCCAGCTTTCTGACCCTCTCTCTCTCTGTTTTGTTCGTGTCAGATGCTGGATCCGTTCGGGAGTGCCGGTAACTCGCTGTCGAGCAGCTGTCAATCCATAGACCAGGCGCTGGACAGGTGAGTTTTATTTCCAGTCACATCAATTTCCTTGTACGACTGAGCCGAGCGGAGAGCTTTCATAAAGTTGTTAAGGAGCAGAGACGTTTGACCCTTCTCCTGGCCTCACTGCGAGGAAAAGGAATCAGGTCATTCTGTTGTTGCCATAGCGACTATACTCTTATCTGGACGCCTGGATTCCTGTTATCATAAGAGCGAGCGGCTGAGTGGGAGATGTGTGCACACTGCACTAGAGGAAAATCTGAGAGGAGTAAGCGAGGGAAAAGGCTCAATCTGAATCAAAGCAGGGGGGGGCTGTAAGCAAGAGCGAGGGTTAGAGAGCAGGACGGAAACCGTTCTACCTGCACGAGGCTTATCAGGGCTCCGGGCTGCAGAACAATGGCAGGAAACGAATGCATGGAACTTTTCCCTGCGAACAGGCATGCGTGCCCCTTATCCAGGGTCTCGTGGCCCCGCGCCGCCCTTCGGTCAACAGAGACGTCACTCCGCGGCGGGACGAGGGTTTAAGTTCTTCGCGGCTGCACATAGAGCCTTCTCCAAATTATCATTTTTATCCAGCTGTTGCACATAGAAGCTGCAGAAACCATTTTGAAGGTGCATCCCTGACTAAAAGTGATTAACGTCTTTTTTTCTCTTTGTCATTGCAGCCCTCCTTTCTCGCAGAACAACCGCGACAATAATTACCTGAATCTCAACTATGAATACAAAGGTAGGAGGGGTCTAACCTGCAGCACTCACTGCAGTTCCTTTAAAAACGAGCTAATTCTCTGCACAGAACAGATAAAGAGAGGAAGCTATTTTCCCCTGTATGGTAATTAAACCTACAAATGAAGTACAGGGAAAAGGGTGTAGAGATAATAATAATTGTGTTGGAGTTTCAAATATATACCAGAAAATGGGATATAGTGGTGATAGTTTATGTCTTAGTTGTAAATTTTAGGAAAACCAGATGTTTTCCTGTCGAATTTTGATGTAAATCTGCTTATATTCCTAAAAAATATGAATTATTTTCCCCCCCTTTTTTTGAGAACACCATACAAGCGCTCATAAAAAGAGCAGGTGTCTCAATCAGCCCGTTTCTTCCCGTTCTGCTTCCCTCTGGTGTGCATTAAAAAAAGGGGGTATGTTTAACAGGCTCACATAAAGCAGCGGTGCTTAAAGACTCACTTGGGCGCGCACACGTGCGCTCCCCTCCTCAGATGTAAAAAAAACTGTGTGGCCTTTCCTGCCGAGAGCTACAGTGTTTGTTTATCATTCCCCGTGAGTAGATTTTTCCTCTCCATCCCGCGCTGCCAAACACAGAAAATAACTGCCGTCTCCCCGGGATACGGCCGCAGAAACACCAACGAACGCCGGCAGCCCTCCGACCGAACAGCTGCTTTCAATTGCGAGAGGCTCCGGCCCTTCTCCGTGCGGTGCGTGCGCGCAGAGTGCCGGCGCTCTCGTGCGTCAGCAGCGCTCGCCACATGCCTTCAGTTACTGCTGAAGGAGGCTGGGCTTTTCTGTCTCTGATGCAGTTTCTCCCCCGCGTGTGTGACATGCAGATTCAATGGATTTAACCTCCGATCATTATCAAGCATCTGTGCTCAATTACAGCTGTTTTTAAGGAGTGTGTAAAGACGCCGTGTGCCTCTTCCTGACAGAATAACTGTTCAGGTTTAAATCATTTTGTTCTTGACACTCAGTTTTTGCCTGTTTACTCCCGCTTTTTTTAGGTCGCCATGGGAAAGGAGGGACTTTCCCACGCCAGTTCCAGTTGCCCAATCGCAGCAAGGATTATGGAGACCGTAAGAAGTTCCGCCTTCTTTCCTAGAACCTTGTTACACATAGAATTTACAAAAATCCGGTTAACGACTAAAGCCGCCACAAAGAACACATCAAATCAAGCTAAACTAGATACACAGCATTATCAGTGATAATGCAAGTTTAAAGGCTGTAAGCTGAATGTGGCTGCAGAAGATGCCAGAGTTAATAGCTGAAGCTGATAGCTGGCCAAAATATTAGCTTAAAGCTAAAATAGCCAAAAAGATTGAAAAAATGTCAAATTTTGCAAGCATGATGCTAAAATTTTAGCTTAACTCAAAGTTAGCCTAAAAAACTGGAAACATGTCTAAATAAGCCACAAAAAAAAACAGCTAGCATAATGCTAAAATATTAGCTTAAAGCTAAAATAGCCCCCAAAAATTGCAAAAATGTCTAATTTTGCCAGCATAATGCTAACATTTTAGCTTAACTCAAAGTTAGCCTAAAAAACTGGAAACATGTCTAAATAAGCCAAAAAAAACAGCTAGCATAATGCTAAAATATTAGCTAAATGCTGAAATAGCCAAAAACTGGAAAATGTCTACTTTTGCCAAAACAGCTAGCATAATGCTAGAATATTAGCTAAACTCAATATTTGCCTAAAGAACTTTTAAAAAGTCATTTTTTTCCAAAACAGCTAGGACATAATAATAAAATATTAGTTTAAAGTTAGCCTAAAAATCTGGAAAAAAATTCTAAATTAACCAAAAACAGTGTAAAAAAAATAAGAATTCCAGATTAACCTACAAAATTCCAGTAGCTGTACCAAAAAATGTACAGAAAGGAGCAGGAGGATCATTATAGCATATACAGAATTATTAATAATTTGGTCCAAGCAATTCCAATATACCCAATTTATCTAATTTGTATTTATTTATACCTCATATAAGTGACTGACAGATCATATCCGAGAGTTTTCATTGTAATTGTCCCATATTGGGCAAATAATTCTGTAACTATGAAGAGAAACACAAATATCTTTGTTTAATGTGCTTTGATTTATTTTAGTTGATTTAGCGATAGGGGGCTTCTTTCTGCTCCTTTTTATTTATTAGTTGTTATTTCATTTTTTATCATTTAGATGTTATTAATTGTTATTAAATGAAATAAATAATTATACTCAATGCAGTTTGCTTCTGACTGTCAAGTTTTAGGGTAAAAGACAGAATTAACCAACATCGTGTCAGATAATTCCTTAAGTCCATCACCACATTTTTATGAAATCTTCTAAACGTTTGATCACCAGTTTTTGCACTTTTTGTGTAGATTCTGTACATTATGTTCAGGTTTCCACGCAGCTGCTATTTACTGTTTTACTCAGAGGCTAACCTTGGCTAGCAGTGATTTACGTTTCCCTGCAGTGAACCCGAACTTGAATGAAAACACTCCGCTGTACTTCCTGTCTGAAGGGAAGTGGGGCAGAGTTGGCCTGCAGTCTGAGCTGCTCTATGCTCTGCAGCACCTGTAAAGAAATCATGGAAGCAACTGTACGGCTAAAACAAAGACTTGTATGTGTGAAGTGACTCATGTGTTTGTGTGTCTTCAGGTCGCAGGACTCTTCCACGGAGCTTCATGCCGCAGGAGAACCTTTTCCAGCTGGTTCCTTCCAGTCGCACTCGCAGTTATAACGGAGAAAGCACGCTGCAGTTCACCGAGCTGCGCTCTCTGGGTCGCTCCGCTGACAAAGGTTGCCAGCGGGGAACGGCAAAATGTACGTTTTTAAACATGATTTAATCACATATCAATAATTGTGAAATAAGTGCAGAGAAATTGATTATTTTAAGATAGTTTGATAACCAAAAACGTAAATAGTTTGTATGAAAGGGAAGACAAAATATTTCTGTATTTGTTTATTAAATCTGCATCCTTACAAAACGATAATATATTTACATATATATTAAGCAACAAAGCATTAACAATATTTTCTATATTGGAGTACTGTTATATATTTTTCAGTATATTAAAATACTGCAATTTTTTTTTCATACGTGCTAATTTAATAACAATAATAAAAAAGTGTACTTGCACACCAATGGATTAGAATATGTGAATCAATAAAAAGAAATAGATTGTCCATCCACACTTAAAAATATATAAGTACCAAAAGTTGCTGATATCTTGAAATATATTTCGTAAGTATAAAGTAGTGCTGGGAATCGATTAAAAAAATTTAACTAATTAGTTACAAACCTGAAAAAAATTAACCGCAATTAATGAGTTGAATGAATAAAAATACTGAATTTGAATGAAAATGAATGTCGGTCCCCATCCCAAAATAAAATAATGGTCTGTTTCCTTTCTGTTGGATTTTTAATATCAGACAGCTCTGTTTAGCTCCGCCCACCACAGCGGAACTTTCGCTCTGCACTGCAGCCGTTGGCTCGATGTTCATCTTACGCTTCATTTATTAAAATGAAAGATCGCTTTTGTACAAAAACTACAATTGAATGCCTCATCATCTCTTTAATTTAATAAAATCTCAATCACAGAATTTATGCTTATCTCACACCACTTCAATAAATATTAATTATGTTTTGATTAATCGCGTTGGTTAACGCGTCAACTTTCACATCCTTAGTATAAAGTATATTGCCTTATATTTTTCTTTCTGGATTTTGCGCAGCGGCACCAATAAAGTTAAAATCCTGATTTTCCTAAAGGGTAGCAGAAAATCAAAAAAACTAAAATAACTAGTTTTGATTGGAATCTCCTGTTTTAAAATTAAAATTGTGTTTATCACATTGATATATAGTGAAATTGGTTGCACGATTGTTCGACAGAGTACAGGCCTTATAGCAGGAAGTATAAAAAAATGATAAAAGCTCCATAAAATATAAGGTCACAAAAGTGTAAAATGCAAATTGTTAAAAATATATAAAGTGGCTTTGTTTTGCAAAGATTTCAATATTTTTGATTATTTAGTTGATTTAAATCCAAATCTGAGAATAATTGTTGAGAGGATTGTAGACAAATCAAAATAACACACAACTGTTCAAGAGTTTTTTTTTCTTCATCAAAACACTTCAAGTGGATACAAAGTCAGAAACTTAAGTAGAAGTGATGTGCAGTGAAATTGCAGCAACATAATTCCCTGCCGATCAGTTTGAGTCACAGACTCGTGGATGGAATCTGTCCTCCTTCGGTCTGTACGAGCGTTTTTTTTTTCCCAGAAACTGTCTCGTTCCCGTTGTCAGCTTGGCTCAGCAGTCTGTGGCTGACGTCTCACCCACACAAAAACTTAACAGTCTAACACAACCGCAAAGCAGCCTGCTAAATCCAAAACAAAGACTCAGAGTCTGCGTCTGAGAAGACGGAGCTGCTGAGATGATCATTCTAGCTTCTGACAACTTTGTGTTGGTGGATAGCGGCTCCACTGCCTGACTGATATTTGGGGTTTCCCCGTGATCTGACAGGGTCTGCGGTGAATTATTTCTCAGACTGCGGTGGATTTGACGTCTTGTCTTGTGAGGTTTACTGCAGAAGTTTATTGTAGTTTATTGCTGAATCCCTTCAAATCAGCGTATCAGTGTTCGAGACTTGCTAACTCAGTTATTTATTGGTGGGTTTTCATCATCTGGCGTTGTTTTCTTGCAGCACCGCGGGCGCCAGTCAACTGGCGACAGGGAAAGCTGCTGGGGCGAGGGGCGTTCGGGGAGGTCTACCTCTGTTATGACGCGGACACGGGCCGCGAGCTGGCCGCCAAGCAGGTTCCCTTTGACCCCGACTGTCAAGAGACGAGCAAGGTGAGGGGCGAGCGTCGAGAAACCCTCTGATCTGGCGGGAACAGATCTCTGATTTCTAGATTTTCTTTGTAGGAGGTGAACGCCTTGGAGTGTGAGATCCAGCTGCTGAAGAATCTGCGACACGACAGGATTGTTCAGTACTACGGGTGTCTTCGGGACCTGGATCAGAGAAAACTCACCATCTTTGTGGAGTTCATGCCTGGGGTGCGTATGCATAAAACATTGTGATCATTCAACATTTTTAGTTACCACATTTTCTTGAAAATATCCTCTTTTGAGCTATTGCAGAAGCATTCCTAATTGTCTTTTAATTATGATTATGCCATTTTTAGTTTTTTTTTTTTTTTTTTAAATCTGTAATTATCTAGATCTGGGCTTGGAAATCTAACAGTAAAAGAGCCATTAGGGCTTGTTTTCTACTGATCAAAACCTAGAAGGAGCCGTATAGTCTTACTTTAGCATTAAGGAAATTTGGATTTGCATTCATGACAATCTTTTTTTTTTTTTTTTAATAAATATAAATTACTATAATTAAGCAAAAATATAAACAGAAAGTAGCATTTCTAAAAATTTTATTTTTTAAATGTTTTTACCTTTTACCTGTAGTAGATGCCAAATTAGCAAAAAATCTAGCTCGTTACCTAATAGCTGAACTCCACATTAGCATAAAATTCCTCAGTAAATTAAATCAGCCAAAAACGTTAGTATGTTGCTAAAATAAAAGCTAAACACTAAATTAGCCTAAAAACTCAAGTAGATAACAAGTTAGCCAAAAATTTTAGCATACAGACAAAATCTTAGCTTCAATAGAAATTCCCCTCTGATTCTTGGTGTGAAGTTAGCCTGCCCTCATATCCCATCATCCCTCTGTTTGCACTCTCTCCTGCTAGCTTACAGCCACTCACACCCCCATGCTAACATTAGTGTTACAACAAAAATGGCAAGCAATATTGGCAAGAGGACTTGGCCAAGAAAACGACTTGAAAAACAAGATGGCGCCAGTGATCAAGTTCAAAGCATTGACTGTATATTCAATGGTTCAAATGAAGTTCACGCTCTTCCCCTAGAAAAACAATGGAACCAACTTGTGGTTATGGTTAGGAATCCTCTAGTATAGATGCACAAATTCAGCTTCCGGCTACAGTTGCGACATTTCCACTTCCGACTAATTATGAGTTTAATGTTGTTGTTTGGGCGCCATCTTGCCTGCAACCAGATCCCTCTCAATATTGGAACTATCCAGCCGTACAGTTTTGAGCCAACTCAAATGAGGAAACAAAGACATAATTAGGGCATGTCCAAAGTCCGGCCAACGTTCAAATTTCTATTACGCTCCTGTTATAAAGTCAATAATATTCTACCCCCAGAACTTTTTATCAACTGTCTGTACAATTTCTTGACTGTGATTGGCTAAATTACGTCATAAGATTATGGTCGTGATTTCGCACAGGGGTCTAAATGGAAGTTTTAAAGCAAATTTGGCAGGTAGCATGGTGGCACTTGTAACCAGTCGTATTTTTACAAGCTGCGCGGTGGTCACAGAAGCTTTAAGAAAAAGTTACTACATTAGGTCGGTGGCAGGAGCTCTGATCGTATGATCTGTATATCTCTCCGGATGGCGGCTGTTGATATCAAGTGCCGTCCAGTAGCCCGTGGGTGATTATACCAACAATTTTTTAAAAAAATTGAGCGGCGGCATGAAATCTTAAAGATTCATACCCTCCCATTGCGCAGTGGCCGTTGTATTTGTGACTGTAGGAAAACCTTTGGCAACAACCTGTGACTTCTAGATATTTAAAGCTTTAAGGAGCAAACAAATCACAGTTATGTTTTTTTTCCCCAGACCAATAGACTTTTTCTTTTTTTTTTTCTGGTCTTCAAAGTTTGAAATTAAGAGTAATTTTGGTTTAAAAAAATATATTTAGATGTATTTATGTGAATATATGAAAAGTATCTTATTGCATAAAAAATGTAATTAGTTCTTTTCCATTTAACATTATTAAAATGGTTCAAAGAATGCAGGATGAATGGTTGGCCCTCAAACATTTTCACTTAATAAGATCAGGTCCTC
>NC_050531.1:8824982-8863993 GCF_002922805.2 Oryzias melastigma | reverse complement strand
GGATAGTTGTCAATTCATCTATTTGTTGCCTATTTTCTACTCCGTAATTAGAACTGCATTTTTCATCTGCTGCTTTTTCACTACAACTTAAATACTCAGAAATGCAACTTTTAGCTTAATTTCCCTAAAATGTGCCCTCTGTCCTCACAAGAACATGTTAAAGACACCAGTTTTATTGGTGTGGGTCTTTAACAGAGAACAGCTCGTTTTATGAGGTCATTTTCTCTCCCCCTTAATAAGCGACTGTCGCCAGAAGATTCCGTCCTTGAGCCTGTTTTCAATGTTTCCTTTTTGATGCGTCCGACCCCCCCGAATGTCTTAGTCACACATTGTCTAGATTTTGGAAATGTTCTCCTCTGCTGAGTTGGCGGAGGGGACAGAGCCAAGGTTTTGGGTAAAAGGCGGCACTCCTGCCGAAGACCGATAACGCCGCAGTGGCCCAGTGGGAGGGGGGGGCACTGGCAAGGTGTCTCTGCGAGTGAAGAGGGAGATGTTTTGTTTTCCCTTCAAGTACGTCACAGGTGTTACTGGATCAGGTCGTTGCTCCCGAGGTTTCCTCTCCAGGAACTCCAAACGGGAAATGAAAGGAAGCGCTGCAGATTGAGAGAGTTCAGCGAACTTGTCTTTGTTTACGTTCTTGGTTTGTGCTTCAACGTTGGCTGGAAAGCGACTTTTCCAGGAACTAAAATAACTCCACTTAAGCGTGGTTGCAGCCAGTGTGTTTTTCTTTCCCTTAGACCTTTTTTCCTTTCTGTTTCTCATCCTCCAGGGCTCAATAAAGGACCAGTTGAAAGCTTACGGCGCTCTGACGGAGAAGGTGACAAGAAGATACACCAGGCAGATCCTCCAGGGGGTCTCCTACCTGCACAGCAACATGATTGTACACCGAGACATCAAAGGTAACTGAAATGCAAAGGTCAGCCCGGGTTATTAATTGGATTTGAAAGCCCTAAAACCCAAACATGAAAGACAGCTTACAAGCATAACAGATCTGCCACAAAAATTGCTCCTTTTTTTTTTAAATGTTTTTTCCCTCATTTGGTCAGAATGAGTAAAAACTATTCTTGTAAGATGAATAGGATTCTCTGAAACTGCTGAAAAAAGCTTTAGCTTTGCCCCATGCATTTCTGAAAGTCGCTACGTTATTAAAAACTAGATGGCAAGAGTCTGGCAATATGATACGTATCGCGATACCTGGCTCACGATACAATACGTATCACGATATATACAATTTTTCACTCTTTTATTAAAGAGTATGACTTAGAATAAAACTCAATCAAATATTAATTCATTGCAATAAAAGGGTCAAACTCTTTTTTTCTAATGATCACAACATTAAGCACTGCAACTGTATCTCATTTACAAGTTGTTTTTACCCCAGAAAAATCATGGTGCTTTTCCTTTTCATAAATTACTGTTTTTGAAGGAAACAATCAGCAATGTCTGTTTCCACAATCAAATATTTTTCAGTATAAGAAAACAAAAAAGTGCAAAACAAGATGCTGAACAATCGATTAAATCGATACTAGTATTGCCGGATGAAGTATCGCGATATATCGCCGAATCGATTTTTTCCTACACCCCTACGTAGGACACAGCAAGCCTCCAGTAGTGTGGGATTTTCCACTTAGAAAACTCTGTATGTTTTAATATACCCCATGAGCTCACTCCACCACACAAGGACTTCTCTTTTTACAGAAAAAAAGAGATGTCAGCTCATGCGGTTTGAACTTGGCAGCCGGGACTTTGAGGTTCTGAAGTGCATGTTAGCACCTAACGATTTATTTTAGAGCCTAACATACTTGTATGTGCAAACACGTGCTGACAGTGGACCACAGCCTGCAGAGATTTGACTCCATCAATCATTTCTTTCCAGACCTTTGTGGGTGTGGAGTGTGCATTAGTCACCGATCATACAAACGGAGGGTTTTACAGCTACATGTCAAAGAACTACTAAAAAAGGAAAACCTTCAAGCTTGTATCCAATGTTTGATTTTCTGACTGGTCTCTGGCAAAACCAAGACCCCGGAATTAAGGAGAAGTAAAAAGTGGGTATGGCAGGTTCAAGTAGTATTTATATCTTCCTTTTTCTGTTGGTATTCCCCCTCTCCACACCTGTCAAAGCCTCGGAAAAGTTTACCTTTTACACCAATTTCTGGCACAGAAACTGACCTTCCAAACTCCCTCCGTTCATTTCAAAAGCTTCTCTAGAGACTCCTGAATAACTCTGACTTCATGGTGTTTGGCTCCACCAGGTGCTAACATCCTGAGGGACTCGTCCGGGAACGTGAAGCTCGGAGACTTCGGAGCCAGCAAACGCATCCAGACTATCTGCATGTCTGGTACAGGAATCAAGTCTGTCACTGGCACCCCCTACTGGATGAGTCCTGAGGTCATCAATGGGGAGGGATACGGCCGGAAAGCGGACGTATGGTAAGGAGTTCGGCAATTAAATTTAATTTAAATGACTTTTTTTTGATTGTGATGAACTTATTCATAATTTAAAGAACCAATTTGATGAAAGACCTGAGCCAGGTTTACCCATAGGGGACGTAACACTCTGAGTCTATATATGTTCAGGAATGATTAAAGATCTGCTTCATAAAATAACTGATTGGTTGCTCTTCTCTAGGAGCGTGGCCTGCACCGTGGTCGAGATGCTGACTCAGAAACCCCCCTGGGCGGAATACGAGGCCATGGCAGCCATATTTAAGATTGCCACCCAGCCCACCAAGCCCATGCTCCCGGAGGGCGTGTCCGACGCTTGCAGGGACTTCCTTCGCCAAGTATTTGTGGAGGAGAAATGGAGGCCGACTGCAGACATTTTGCTCAACCACCCGTTTGTCCAAGGCAGCTTCTGAGGTCCCGCAGAAGGCGCCCAAGGCCTCCGTGCCTCTGAATCTCACCAACCCAACCTGCTTGAGGGCCCCCTTACTCTTGTCGCCTGGTTTCAGGGTCAAGCGGCACTTCCGACTCCCTGCCTGATCACCAGTGTCTGCCTTGTCACCAACTATCTCCAGCCTTCCTGGAGAGGCGCACACAATGACTTCCAGAACCCTCAAAGTTTGGGGGAGGACTGAAGCTCCAGACTTCTATCCGGGAACGAGGACAAGTTAGCAGCATTTGACGGAGCCGCAAATCCGTCAAAAGCCCAGAACAGCTGCGTGGAACTGAGATGATAAAGTATTTTAGTAGGACAGTCACCCTAGCAGATTTTATGGCACCTTTCAAGAAAATGCAACCTATGACCATCAACGCCTTACAATACGACTTTGTAAGTCAGAATGTCCTTTTTTTCTAAGCATTTTAGAGGGTTGCCCTGCTCTTGCTGTCACTGTGTTCACCACCGTTTAAAGGATTTTCCGTCTTGCACTTGTGATACCACGTGCAAACTAAGCAGCAGACCAGGAGATATTTTTCTATTTGATGCATTTTTATATAAATAATTGTGTTCTGGTGTAAAAAAAAAATGCAAATGTGCAATGTCTCTGAAGCAATACAAACACTGCTGTTTGAGCATTCGTTATGTCGACTCGTGAGGAGTCTCGTTCCAAATTTTAAGTAGCCAAAGAAAACTGCCGACAGAAGACTCAGAAACTGTGCAGTATTAGTCCTTGTGGACTTTTTGTCACCTCAGAGCCTTGAAGATTTCTGTTTTATGGCAGCTTTGTACACTGTTTTCTGCACAATTCCGATGCACCAAACTGAAGGAAGCATCTCGATTTTTTTTTTTTTTTTTTTCATTTCTTCAGTATAAATCAAAGATGCCTTGGGTTTAGCACGCCACTCTTTTCCCACTTTTCGACTTGGCAGCACTTTTTTGCTCCTTGTAACGCCAACAGAGCCGAAGCTTGGCTTTCCAACTCCTCTGAAAGCATCAGGACGGAACTGCATGCTGTAATCTCTGATGTAGAGATGAAAGAAACGTTAATGGGGGAGGTATTGATGTTGGCGGGGTGGCGGCTCGCCTGTAACGCAGCAGCATTTAGAGGAACGATCAAATCTTTTTAGCCCTAGTCAGTGCCTTATCTAAATCTGCTTGTAAACATTGACTGCCAAAGCGGAGAGCTTCCTGGATTTTGCGAGCAGCTGTTCAGCACCGAGCACACCCAGGACTTGCTGAAGTTTTTATGTGGAAAAAAGATTTTGTATATACATAATGTTCTGCACTTTTGTATGAGATTCCTTTTGCATTATATACAATTGAAATAACTACATTATACAGTAGACATTACTGTGATTTTTTTTTTAAGAGAGTTTGTATGATTGTCCCTTTCAGAGCTGGCAGAAGAATGAAAGACTGAGAGGCTTTTGATTGGGACAGAGTTTATTTTGTCTTAATGACAAAGCCTTGAAACATGAAATGTATCAAGTTGTTGATCTTTTGTACATTTAACTTAATAAATCAAAGGTCTAAGACTGTTTTTTTTGTCTTTTTTTATTCAGTAGCTCTTGAGATGGTAGTGAAAATTATCGTTTTATTGTTTTTTTTTTATTTTTAACTACACCACAAATGTAAAGTTTTAGAACATTTTGATGCTTTTTATTGAAAAGCATCTGTAGCTCCAAAAACAGAATTTATAGATCAAAATGTGTTCTAAGTTTTTAATTTATCACATTAACCACTTTTTTTCCCTGGATTCTTTACACTTTTTTCAGTTTCTATTAATCTTTGACTCCTAATTATTTTTTTTTATTTTACTCTTCCACCCAGTTCGTCCCAAACCAGCTCAATGGAGTTCAAACCTGGAGACTATGCTTACCGCCCTTATGTTTTTACAGTTACCAACATGTTCTTTTGTCCTCAGGTAGTTCTGGATATGAGTCATAATCTGATTAACAAGACCTACACCAGAAAAAAGTGAAGGAAGTTTAAGAACATGATGTTGGTTCTGGATGTATAAGTCATTGACTCGAGCAAAGCAACCATCCCACTTCCACTACCGTGTTTGAACCTTATTTTTTGACAATTCTGAACTAAAGATTTCAGTTTTTATTCATCGATCCACAACACCGTCATCCAGTCTCCCAGTGTTTTCTGATCCAGGTGTCGTACTTACTTTGACATCCTAACAACGTATTTCTTGGTGCTCTCATCCCGTCAGCCCTCCAGTCTTCTCTTTACAGTAAATACTGAAACTGACTTTCTCCAGTACAACCATTATGGAACTGTTGTTGCTGTAAGCTGCCTAGCATGTAACGTTCAAAAGTGTGTCCTCTTGTGACTTTGGTTCTGCCAGATCTCTTTGTGTGAAAATTTCTTAGCACTCACTTCACAATGAAAAGGCCCTGGTTCAAATCTGAGCTGGGACCCTTTTGTGTGGTGTTTGCATGTTATTTCCGTGCATGAGTGGATTTTCTTCCTCCCACAGTCCAAAAATATGCTTCACATGATAACTTTTGATGTTAATTGCTCCTAGGTGCGACATTTTTGTGGCCCTCTTCGATGGATGGATGGGAGATCTTCTTTGGATTTCTTTGTATGAAACCTTTATTACTCAGTACTATGATGGCCTGTCTCTCATCCATTGATAATTCCCTTTTTCTTGTCATTTATAAAACAACACATTACTTTCAGCTGTACAAGATTGATGAACTAAAGCTCATGCAGACAGAAAAGGCTGTGTTTAAAAGTGTTGCCACACCAGTAGGAAATATTAAATTTATCTTATTTTTCAGTTTTAAGTAACCTTACTAGTTTTTCTTTAGTTCCTTTGGCAATCAAAAAATGCAATTTCATGATGTTCATTCAATTTTCCACCTTATACAAAAAAAATAACTAAAATAGTCTTTCTTTGAGTAAATTGTTATTGTTGGTTTTTAATGTGACTCAAGCTGACTTTCAAACCTTTTTCAAAACACAAAAATGTAATAAAACATAAATACACATACATTTAATCTGGATGAAGCTTTGTGTTCATAAAATGATTTCTGGCTCAACGTTGTAGATGCAGAACAAGCACCTGCCAATCAACTGTTCATTAATTGATTATGTTGGAAAATGAGTTCTTAGTAGCAGTCAAAAATCTGAACCAATTTAATTTAGATTTCTACATTTTACAATTTCATTTAAAATTAGAAGCAACCTGAATATTCTTGATGTATTAGAAAATATTTCTCAAACCAATTTTAGCTGCTAATTTATAACAATTTTTAGGCTTAATATCAAGAAATTTTAACTGAGCAAAGAAGGGACTTTTATTTTAAAATATAATAATTTTTTAAATAATAAAAACTAAGCTGTGTGCTTAAAAAAATATTAGGAATAAAACAAACAAAAAAATGTTGGTTTTAAACAAAATGTTTGGGAATCATGGTGTAAATGAAAATATAAAGATAATCTGTAAAAGTGTTTCAATAATAAGTGGTCTTGTATTTATAATCATGCCATTTTGTCAGTTTTTAGACATAGTTTCTGCAATAGTTCATTAGAAATTAGCCTCTGAGTTGTGAGAACTGGCGTAGAGTAAACCCAGCCCCACTTCCCATCATCCCTGTGTTTACAAGTTCTCCCTCTTACGGCTTCTCTAACCTAAGTTGTAATAAAAATGACAAGCAACGTGGATCTAGCTATCTACAGGGGGATGCATCTGAATGAAGAGAAGCAGAGAGCCTGTGTCCATAGCATTTTTTTTGTTTGCTCCAGATTCACGATTTACATAAAAAAATATTCAGAAATGCAATTTAAAGCTTATTTTTTTCCTCATCATGAAAAATTGCAAAAGACCATGTAAAAGCACAATTTTCAGAGGAGAATGGTTAAAATTATTGTTTTAGTCTCAAATAGATAAATAATAATAATTTTTTTTTTTTTTACTCTTGCTTTATAATTTACCTTTCAGTTTGTGGAATACATAATAAAACTTTACATAAGAGGTTTTTCTGGTTTTTAAATCGACCTGACAGCTGTTGGAAACTCGGGTTACAAAAGCAGTGTTTGGTAACGCGCGTGCCGTGGAAACGTGACGGTCGGTCGGTGCAGTCCGACGGCGGCATCCGCACACAAACACCGGGAGAAGGAGGCACTTCTGTCCCCGGAAAAGACTGTTTTTGTGTTTACAGCGCGGCTTAAACACCATGGCTACCTCTCGTACTGTTATATGTTTACTGAGAAACGACTTACGCCTTCACGATAACGAGGTAAGAACGTGCATGTTATGCTGTTGGATGCTAAACCCGGTGTGCTTAACTTTAGCATTAAATGGCATGCTAGTTTCGATTTAGCTTACATGTTTGCATAGCATTTTAGAGTCTAACATTTGGTGTTTTCGGTTTTAATAAGTGGTGAGACATTTTATTGCTTCGAATAAACTCGTTTGAACACGTTTATCGCTTATAAAACGTACTTCCTGTTTACCTTTTTCAGAATAAAAGCTGGATTTTCAAATCAAGGAAGAATACATTATTTTGTTTTTATTGTGAAACAGCTTCAAACAACATCCGGTAATGTGACTTTTAATTGCAAACTGCATCATTTACTATTAGAAAGTAGAAAAATGACTATAAATACTTAATCCAAACATGTCTAATTAAAAAAAAGTTTTGGATTACTGCAAGTCTTTTATGTAAGATACAAGATCATTTTAACATTTAAGAACAATATGTTTTTTTTGGAGCAAGCAAAGTAAATCTTACAGTTAAATGGGACAAGAATTGCTAAAAAAGTGATTTCCAGATGCAGGTCCCTTGGCAAATAGTATATGTACTATGCTTATATTTATACTTAAGTATACCAAATAGAATACGCCACAAATATACTATTTGCTACAAAGGATTTTTTTTACCCTTTTTTTGTAAAACATAAAATGATTCTCCACTCTTGTAATCCTCGTTTTACTTGTATAGGAACCTTTCAAACCCAGATGTAATATTGAACAATTAAAAAAAAAATCATAAATTTATGGAGAAAATAAGTTACTGCTTATACAGTAAGTGGCTGTGTTTGACAAGTACCCCTCTAAAAAAGTATGTACTGTTACTCTAGGATCAATTGCAAATTTCTAAGTATTTTTAAATGGTAATAAAAAAATACTTTAAGTATTAAGTAATTAATTATTTAATTAGGAAAAGAAATTGGAAGTTTTACCTGGAGTGACTTCAAGTTCCCTCAGGGGTACACACACTGCTGCTGGAGAAGCTTTGGGGTAAATTATCATGCTGAAGTACCACCAGCCAATATTATTACTGAAGTAGAAGTGAGAAATATAATACTTTGTTTTAGTACCAAGGGTAAAAACAGTAATGGCAAGTAAAAAAAAAAAAAAAAAAAAACGATTTAAATCTCATATAATTAATGGAATCAGGTAAACAAAATATAAAAATTACTGTACAAAATCTGGTATTTCCCATATTTGTATTGATAACAAATTTTAGGAGATAAATTGTATCTTGAACCCCTTATATCACTGTTGCTATACAAGCTTAACGAAAACCATGTCCCAACATGTTGAAATCTGTTCCGAATGCACAGATACGTTTATTTTAGCTGTATATTTGAAGCTGAAGTCCTCTTTTCTCTCTTTTAGACCTGACAGGCAGAAATCTTAATGTTGGCCAATATTTATCTACCTGAGGCTAATAAGCAGCCGAATTGAGGTCAAGGTTGCTAACTGCTAATGCCCTTCAAAACTCTTAAAATAATCACCAATTAAAAAAGCAATCCATTTGCTGCCACACTTTCTTTATTACTGACTTGACTTTGCCCTTTTTTGCAGCTTTTCTTCTGGGCTCAGAAAAATGCAGACCACATAGTCCCACTTTATTGCTTCGACCCCAGACACTATGTTGGAACCTACAACTTCAATTTTCCAAAGACCGGGCCTTTCCGTCTGCGCTTTTTACTGGAGAGCGTCAGAGACCTCAGAAACACACTCCGCAGCAAGGGGAGGTAATCCATCTGCTTTTTATTGTTCATTCTACATGTCCTTTATCCACCTTTTTTCTTTTGAACATTTTGAAGAAGTATTCTTTCATGTTTCCAGTATAAAAAGAAATATGCAGCTTTCCAGGATTGATTTAATACACATATAACAGGATCAGGATGCACCTGGACTCACAGAGGTTGTGCTTACATTAACACCGCTGCTGCACAAATTGTCCCCATCACTCTTTCCGCTCAAATTCAGGATGCAGCTTGGCTGGCACAGCTTGAACTGTGACTAAGGTGTGTTTATTTGTGTGTGACAGCAATTTGGTGGTGAGACGCGGGAAGCCAGAAGAAGTAGTTGCTGACCTGATCAAGCAGCTAGGCTCTGTTAGCAGTGTAGCTTTCCATGAAGAGGTGGGCTTTTGTTTTTTGTGTGTTTTTTTTTTTTAATCACAAATAAAGCTTTTGGTTTAATTGAATCCACTTTTATTTCAACGTTTGACACTTTCAGGTGGCTTCGGAGGAGCTGAACGTGGAGAAGAAGGTGAAGGAAGTCTGCGCTCGGATGAAAGTGAAAGTTCACACCTGCTGGGGCTCCACGCTGTTCCACAGAGATGATCTGCCGTTCCTGCACATGTCCAGGTGTGACAGGAAATTGTCTCGCAGCGACAAAACAAGTCTTTAGGGAAGGAAGTAGTATTTTAGCTGAAGACATGGTGTCTGTAAAGGCGACTTTGAAAAAGTGCTGTGTAATATTTCCTCCCGTTCTTCTAGACTTCCTGACGTGTACACAGAGTTCAGAAAGGCCGTGGAGAGCCAGAGCAGGGTGAGACCTGTGTTCCCAACCCCAGACAGGCTGAGTCCTCTGCCCCCGGGGCTGGAAGATGGAGTTATCCCTACAGCAGAGGATCTGGAGCAAACTGGTGAATGATCAAATGGGCTGAAAACTTTTCGTAGAGTTGAACAAAATATGGCTGAGAAATGTAATAAACTGCTGTGAGTGAGAGCGCACAGATTAAATTAATCTTTGTTTTTAGCATTCAAAAGACAAACTACTAAGGGCAGATTTTCTTGTTGAAAGAAAAAAAATTAAAGTAATTTTTTAAATAAAAATAAAGTTGAGTGTTAAGGTGCATTCACACTGAATGGTAATCGCGCAGCATAGGCGGCCAGTTTCAATGTTAAATCAATGGAACGGACATGACATGAGGCGATCTGATTTGAGCTACGGGCACGGCGCGAAAGTCTGCCAGCAATTCATTTTGAGCGACAGAGCACAAATCGGGCGGCGCAGCCAAACTTTAAATATCTGAAGTTTGACAGGTCACCACATCTACCAATCAGGAACTCAGCTTTGGGCATGTGACGTTTTCAGTGACTCGATCAGCGGGTACAGTATTAGTCCAAAGCGAGTGTTTTTGGTCAGAACTTCCATCTTTTCCATTTACCCACTGGAGCCGCAGGGTTGCAACGCTCATCCGTCTAATTTGGGATGAAGGTTGGATATACTCTGGACAGATCGCCGGGTTTCGCTCCCACGATAGAGCACGCTCACTCAATATGGCGGCAGACAGAGAGCCACTACGGGTTGAGGAGGCTGCCGGCTCAGGCTTTATCGAGACATTTAAAAAAAAAAAAAAGGGTCCCCTAATTTTATTTTTTTTCCCTTGGGTTAACTCTAGACAGTCAGCCTTCAAGCTCAGCCATAGAGACACAGAAACACCCTGGAAGCGGCTGTCATACAGACAACCCTTCTACTGAGAAAATCTTTTAACATATAAATCCAAGCATGAAGACATGGTTATCGATGTTTTTGTTGAACTTTTAACAATAAATAAATCTGATTTTTTTTTTTTTTTAACATCATATGTGTCTTCTATACTTTCTAAGCGAGAAATCTACAAACACCGCTCCTTATAGCGATCATCCTAAAAACATTAGCTGGGAGCTCCTCACACATGGGGTTGTGGTGTCAAGCCCAGGAGCGCATTTTTTGACAGGCGATGAGCAGCGAATTTGTCGCGCACGTGAGCCGCTTTTCTCCTTCAAATTCTACTGGAATTATGTTGATCGTGTTACAGGTTAAAAAGCTACAGTAAATCAAATAACATAAACACTGGCGCTCTGGTGTTAAAGGGTTAAAATGTTTGTTTTATTTGTTCAGAGGCTGAGACTGATCCACGGTCAGCTTTCCCCTGCAGTGGTGGAGAAAATCAAGCCCTAGCCAGACTCAAACACTACTTCTGGGATACTGTAAGCACAAAATAAATCCAAATTCAATGCCGTTAAAAAAATAATAATTTATTTCTGCTTGGTCTGTTTTAGGATGCGGTTGCTACATACAAAGAAACTCGTAATGGATTAATCGGAGTGGATTATTCCACCAAATTTTCACCTTGGTGAGTCTTTTTTTTAATATATATATTTATGAGTCGGAAAATGATTAATCAATTTCCTAACATTGTGATGTTGTGGTCTTCAGGCTGGCAATGGGTTGCATCTCTCCCAGATATATTTACCATCAGATCAAAAAGTACGAGCAGGAGCGGACCGCAAATCAGAGCACCTACTGGTAAGGGTGCTATCACTCACAAACACTTCTTTTATGTCAAAAAAGTGCACACTTCATTTATTTATTTTTTCACGTGATAACCTACACAGGGTCATCTTTGAGCTTTTGTGGAGGGACTATTTCAAGTTTGTTGGAGTAAAGTATGGAAACAAAATGTTTTTTGTCAAAGGTATTTTTTTCTGTTAATTGTTATATTGCTTTTATGGTGAAAACAAAATCTGATGTTTATATTATAATTTCTGGTTAGGGCTACAAGACAAGTCGTTGCCATGGAAACGAGACACAAAGCTATTTGATGCATGGAAAGGTTTGTACTGAAATATTATTTAGGACTTTTTTGTTTAAGATGAATTACTTTGTTCAACTACAAGAAATTGATTAGAAATTCATTGAGAATCTTGGAATTGTGAGTAAAGTTTTTCTGTTTTGAAATGTGTGCCCTCACAGAGGGACGAACAGGGGTGCCTTTTGTAGACGCCAACATGAGGGAGTTGGCCATGACGGGCTTCATGCCCAACAGAGGGAGACAAAACGTTGCAAGCTTCCTTACCAAGGATCTGGGGCTTGACTGGAGGATGGGGGCTGAATGGTTCGAGTACCTGCTGGTATGTAGTGAAGAGCAAGGTTTAACTAAACTACAGTTTTTGGAAATGTTTTAACAAACCTCATAGTAATTTTTATTTTTAATTTCTAAAGATCGATCATGACGTCTGCAGCAACTATGGCAACTGGCTGTACAGTGCCGGTATAGGAAATGACCCCAGAGAGAACAGGAAGTTCAACATGATCAAACAAGCTCTCGACTATGACAGCAATGTATGCTAGTTTTATTTCCCTTTGGCAGTTTTTTTTTTGGATCATGTGCACAAAATTAAAACTTTAAATTGCACTTGTTCTGCAGGGAGACTATGTGCGGCAGTGGATCCCCGAGCTGGCGGCTGTCAGAGGAGCAGATGTGCACACTCCCTGGAACCTCAGCTCCGCCTCGCTGTCACATGCTCATGTGTCGCTTGGCGAGACCTACCCCACCCCTATAGTTATAGCGCCGGAGTGGGGCAGGCACTTTAACAAGAAACCGGTGGGTGTTTGAGGAAAAAGGAAGTAGATGATGTGACTAAAAGAGGCTACTAAAGTTGCTTCTTTTAGCTGCAAACAGAAGTGTTGACTTAAAAATGCATTTTCATGTCTGATATACAGGTTTTGACCTATTGAAGAGTTTTATTCTATGTTTTAAAGTTTTTTTTCCCACAAATATTTGGTAACATTCAAAGCTGACAGTTAAAAAATATATATATTTTGAATTCATGAACTCTTTTCTGCTAGTAAATAAACTTTTATTAGCATTAAGAGGTTAAGTTTGTGTCTAATTGCATGTTGAAAAAAGAGATTTTGATAGCATGCACACATGTCATGCTTTTTTTTTTGTCTTAGAGTGGACCAGGACCGTCACGGAAAGGAAAAAAAGGGCCTTCTCACACTCCCAAACAGCACCGGGACCGGGGCATCGACTTCTATTTCAATAAAAGTAAAAACCTGTGAAAAACCAAACACTAAGCTGAGATTTAAACAGACAGATGGCAGGTCTATTTATTTACATCAGAAGTTGTTCGGTGGAAGTTTTAGGAACTGTCTGTTTATTGGCTGTAAAAATAAATTTAAAAAAAAAGGAAGTGCCTCGTGATTTACTTTTTATAGACTCTGCAGCTTTTCCCCGCATGCTCACTTGCCAGTGAAAGTCAGTTGGATTTCTTTTATTTTATCTTTATTGCAGCCAAATTATTTTTTTATCAGCAGATCTGTATTTTTCTCTGTTGGAAGATTTGCTCTGTTTTTGGTGGTTACAAGTGTTTTCTATTTTTTTTTATTTTTTAAAGGTGCTTGTTATAAAATCTTGTTATCTGATTATATAAAGTTTCCTTTTCGCGCTCTAAACTGTTATTTTTATTGTATTATCTGATGGAAGGAAGAAGTGGAGATTTTGCGGTACACTGAATAAAGAGGAACTGAAATTACTGAGTTTGTCTCTAATATTCACCAACTTTTTTTGTTCAGTCAATGTCTATTACACAAACAAACTGAGTTTTGTTTTCTGATAAGTTTCCCATGTCACCAACTTGTAAAAAAAAATTTCATCGTTAATTTGTTGTCTAAAGGAGTTTTAAATTAAATTTTAACATATTTTTTTATTATTATTTTTATTTATTTTTTTTTACAAAAGGTGAAAAGCATATAAAAGAAAATTTGACATTTTTCATTTAAAAAAACATACATAAAAGAAAATTGAACGGAAATCCCTTCTTCCGCGTGCAGACGGACTCTCTACGTCACTTCCGCCTTCGGCCTCCAGCCTGTCGCAACTTCCACCAGCTACTGCGATGTTTTGCTTCATGTCGTCTTAGTACCAGAGACATCCCGTAAAAATGGCCGGTTGTTCTTCAGACGTGGACCTGTGGAAGGTCCCTCTGGTGGCGCTCAACGTCACCGTCAGGAGAAAGCTGGGACTTTATCTGAACCCCAAAAACACGGTGGCCGCCGACTGGATGACGGTGGCCGAGGAGATGGGCTTCACCTACCTGGAAATCAAGAACTACGAGGCGTCGAAAAACCCAACCAGAACGGTATTGGAGGACTGGCAGGCCCGGAGCAAAGACGCCTCGGTGGGGAAGCTGCTGTCCATCCTGACGGAGGTGGAGAGGAAGGACGTGGTGGAGGATCTTCGCCCTCAAATAGGTGGGACATTTACAGACATAAGAAGTTTACTTCCTGCGCAACAGATGTATTTCATGTGTGGTTAAGCAGAATAACAACAACCAGATAGATATTAGATTTGCACTTGTGACCACAAAAAATAAAAAATAACATAAAAGGTGCAATCAATAAAATAATATTGTAAAGAATTATAAAAAGAACTGAATTCAAAGTAAGATTAAAGTGAAAATGTCAGCTTTTGAATCAAATTTTAGGATCTTTAACCAGGATTTCAATACATGTTTAAGCTGATTTAATGTTTTCTGATAGTCTGTTCCAGATATATAGAGCATAGAAGCTGAATGCAGATTTCCCACCGTTTGTTTGGACTCAAGGGTCTTTACTGGGTCAAGAGGTCAAACTTAGAACTGTGTCACTACCAAAATCTAACCAAAACCAAAATCTACTAATCGATTTAATTCAGTTAGCTGGTTTCTGCTTTTGATTTTTTTTCTACAACCAAATTTGCTTGTTTACAAGAAATGTTTTTGCATTCATTTAGATTTAAAGTTAAAAAAGTGCAACTCGTGTGCATAAAATTATGATTTTTTTTTAATAAAAGCTATTTTTATTACAAAATTGCTTGTAAAATAAATAATTTTGTAGTTTAAAATAATCTGAATTGCAATCACCATGTAAAAATGGATTTAGTTAATTTTTATTTGTTTATTTTGTTAATTATTGAGGATTATTTTAGACTCCCTGTACTTTCACAGCAATGTTTGCATGAATCCAGATGCATCACACTTAGTAGAAGTTGCTCTCTTTTGGTAAGTTTATAAAAATGTTATTATTTTTCCCCAGATGAGGACGTCAGAAAGTACTTGGAGAGTTTGCAGAGGAAATCTGAACCTCCGCTCCAGGTACCTGAGGTTGACAGTTGCGTTCCTCGCACCCCAGAAAGGTTAGGGATCACCGTGGAGGATGACCCTGAAGGTCAGGATTTGAATTAAACTCTTATCACATATTTGCTAATGTAAAGATTGGCCCCAGACTACTTGAATAAACCAATATAAATCCATTTAAGCAAATCAAAATAAGCTAATTTAAATAGAAAAGGTTATGGATATAATGCAAATGCTTTTAAATTTAATCCAAACATAATGCTTCATTTGGTATTTAATCATAAAGTTGAATCTCTGGGTCACTGTTCTGCACATCATTCTGGTTTCCTGTTTGAACCTGGTCGGTTTTCTTTTACTTTTGAGTCTTGGATTGTGGAGGTTTTAATGAAACGTATGAACTGATGTGTCGAATTCAGGGGCGCCGGAGATGTTTGACGCCTTCATCTGCTACTGCCAAAACGACTTCCATTTTGTCTGCGAGATGATCAGAGAGCTGGAGCAGACGGACCACAAGCTGAAGCTGTGTGTGTTTGACAGAGATGTTCTCCCGGGTTCCTGCGTTTGGACCATTACAAGTGAACTCATAGAGAAGAGGTGAGATATCGTCTCGCGTTGCCATTCTAGTGTCTAATTTAGCAAATAACTGGATGTTTATGTGTGCAGGTGTAAGAGGATGGTGGTCGTCATATCTGATGAATATCTGGAGAGTGATGCTTGTGACTTTCAGACCAAGTTTGCCCTCAGCCTCTGCCCTGGTAATAAAATAGACATTTATGGTAAACCACTTTCATCATGGTAAACTACTCTAAAAACGATTTCTTTTGATGTCTAACTTATCAACTGTTCCACAATAGGGGCTCGGAGTAAACGTCTCATTCCTGTCATCTACAAGACGATGAAAAAGCCATTCCCGACTATTTTGCGGTTCCTCACCGTATGCGACTACACCAAGCCCTGCACCCAGGCCTGGTTCTGGATACGACTTGCCAAAGCTTTATCTTTGCCATGAATGTGGACCAAGCAGTCAACCATGTTTAAAAGTGCCTTGTTTTTAAAATAGCCTTAAGAAATAGCTTGTGTTGTCAAATATCAAGCTGTTCCATCTTCAGCTGCATCTTGTTTTCAATTGCTGACATTGAATCCCACAAAGGATTTCTCTTTGTTTTCATTCAGATGAAATAATTGTGTATTTTACAATCGAGCTGAAGACCTAATGGCGTTGTGACTGATAATTCCACATGTTTATGATCACTTTTGCTTTATCAATCTTTTTAATTGTTTTAAAAAATATTTTTGTAAACTGTAATTTTTTTCCCATTTTTTAATAAAAAGTTTAGTGTAATTTCGTAAGGAGTTATCAAATTGGTCAAAACATTTCTGAACTGGTGGTCCCTTGTGCACTTTCTAAGCATGCCATTATGTTTTCCTGTAATATCCGTCATCACCAGCAGATGTCTCTGTTTTCCAGATGGAGAACTTTATTATTTACTCATGAAAAACCATAGGTGAAAAACGAACCACAAGGAAGTAAAAGTCTCATCCAATCAGAGGGCTGGGTTCGTTCGGAGCATTACGCCCCCTTAAAAATATGCTTGTCATTTTCCCCTGAGTTTAGTCTGTCAGGGATTACTTATTGATACTTTATTCTAGTTTATTATCTTTGTAAATAGAAAAACAAAGAACAATGTGAAAATGAAAATATATATATATAATAGTAGTTTGTATAAGAATGAAGCTAATTTTGACTGCTGGGCTAAATTTAAGCAGCAGTTGCAAAATATATTCGGTTAATAGAGTCGAAACTAGTTTAGCCCGAGCTTTAAACGTACAAACAGCGATAATATCTTACTTAAAAAAAGAATGACATAGTTTTTGGCGGCTGTGGTCTCCGTCTACAAGAGGAAGTGATTTTCCCCTACCGACCACAGCAGGACTGCGGCGCTCGTGCGGTGCACCTCGCTCAATATGTCCGCCGTTGAGGTCCACATTTGCTCGGCAGGAATGCAGTAGGCGGGGCTGCCAAGCTAGTGTCAAACTTTGGGAATGACAGGAGTGCTGCAGGATCTGCTAAGAAAGGGAAGTGTCGCCTTTGTTGGCTGTGTTTGGATAACTTCTTTTTTCGCACCGTGTCTGGGTTCACCGCCAAACCGCAGACGCTACGGTCTCAGCAGACACTCGAACCATGTCGGAGGACCCGAGCTCCCAACCCTGGTCCATCAACAGAGATGATTATGAGCTACACGAGGTGATTGGTATGTGATCATTAGCCTGTTAGCTTAACCGGCAGTCTGTGAATTTCCTGCTTTCAGCTGCTTCTCAGCGCAAACTGAGCTCGAAAAAGAGGAGAGAAATGAGTTTTTATCGCCGAGCTGGGTCGAGTTATAGGCGGCCGACGAGTTGACGAGTCCAGCCGGTTTGTGTTTTGACTTGGTAGCAGTAAAATGCTCCGGTGAGAGGAGTCTACCGGCGTTTTGCTGGGGGCTCAAACGGTACAGGCTCTGACTATTTGCTGGAGAGGAAAATAAAACACCCATTCACAGGGCGATAGTTTGTTATTCTAATCTAGAGTTCTTATTTTAGACTGAACCACAGGACTTTTAAAAATAGTTATTTATGGGCATACATTTATTTAGTATTGTAAGAATTTCTAATACTTAAAATAGATATGTTAAATAATAATGAGTCAGACTATTTCCTGAAATATTTACACAACTGTGCACTAAAAATGTACTATTTTAATTAATTTTCCTGAAAAATAATTATCATATTGAGAGCTTAATCCAGTAAAGGGTCCTTAGGTTAGACCTTTCACACTGCTGCTTAACTATGTAGCCACAAGGGGGCCCAAGTCTGAGTTTCCCTGTGCCTGTCCCCAGCCTGGACAAAAAAAGGTTTGTTTCAGGAAAGAAGTGGTGACAAAATATGATAAATTTAGCTGAAGTATTGTCATATAAGTACTTATTTTTCTTTCAGATAAGTATGCAATATGAGTATCCATTAAAAGTTGTACTTTTTTGCCCTTAAAAGTAATTCAAATGTAAATACGCCATGTCAAACATTTAAAATTCAAACACTTTTAGTATTTTTAAGGCTGATTGTGAAATACCAGGTGGTGAGAATTCCTCATTGAAATGCGGAGGGGTGCGCTCACTTTTTCACCCCTGCGAGAGACTTTTTGCAGGCCGGTTCCGAGTCCAGAAAGTGGACTTCCTGCCGGTGGTTATTGCATTTGGAGGTATTTACTGCCTGAATGAATTCAGTTATGTGTGAGCTCTTTTGAGAGGATTACTGGATCCTATGAAGCTTTTAACCCCACAGAAAGCAAATTGTGAATCTGATGAGGGGAAGGGAAGTTTGCACAGAGCGCTTTCATAATTGTTCTGCAAAAAACAAAACAAAAAAAACTCTAGTTTATTAGGCATGTTTAAAGCATGAATGAATGCAGGTTGGCCAGTCTTGTGAAGTTTAAAGAATGTCAGATAAAAAAAAAAGTTTTCAAATTGTTTTGTTTGGTTTCAATAAAGGGTGTAGCTTTCACCTTCAATTTGTGCTTCTTTTTTGGCAAACCTGTTTTCCTAGAAGGAGCTGGCTCCGTATCCATTTTTTTCCGAGCTTGTTGAGTGCTAAAACCTTGTTTTAGAAACCCCCCCCACCCCACCCCTTATATAGTTTCTTGGAAAAATTTAGCCTGGGTCACCCCCTCAAGATAACACCCTACAATTTAGCTTGCGTACAGAGATAAAGCCCCTCTTGTGCAGAAACCAGTTCTGTCGCATTTCCCTGAGCTGCTGCGTTGAGTACAAAGTGTCCATGTAGGTTTGAAGCTGCTGCGGTTGTTACTTACTGGGCTGGACCGCATGCATGCAGCCTGCTTGGGTTTAGGGGGAAATTGACTTGATCAACTTAGTTTTGGTAAATAGTTTAGGCTAGTTTACTCCACAAATGTACCAGATCTGATTAAAAGCTGTTTCTAAATGTAGAAAAATGTCGTTTACATCGGATAGCAACTAAGTAAACATCTGTGTGAGGAACTGGATTATTTTTTTTATTTATTTATTTTTTTTTAAATGTGTATTGTTCAAGTTTCTTTTCTAAAATACATGTTTAGTCAGCTTTTTTTAAGATGTGAGAAAAATTATAAAAGACCTGCTTCCACTGGCAGGAAAGTAAAATGATGTAGTGGACCTTTTATGTGATCCAACAAAGCAAAAAAAAAAAAACATAAAACAGTTTCATATTTCTGTTTTCATTCCAAAACCTTATAAAAAATGATTTAAAAAGCCACTTCTCCTCCACACTCCGACACTGTTGGCTAAACACTCTATAAACTGTTTCATTGCAGGCAGATGTTGTTCCACTTTATGTGAGCGTGGAGGATGCCTCTGCATTCCCAGCATGCCCTCTGAGGCTTTTGTTTTGGTAGTTTCCCCAGGGAAGGAAGAGTTGTTATTACACGGCTCACACCCACTCGTTTTCACCCCACCGAGCTGCGATCGCACCGGGCAGAGGCCAGGAAAATAGTGATGGTGGACCGTGCTTTGGCCCTGGAAACTTAGCGTCTCCTCGCTCGTCTAACAATCGCTCAAAAGAAACTCCGCTTTTATGTTGATGTTGTTTGGAGATGTTGCTTCCCAACATTCACAGCCCTGAAAGCAGTGAGGTGTGGTTGCTAGTTGTGTGACTTTTTTTTTTTGTTTTGTTTTTTTTGAATAATGCGTGGAATGCTGGCACGGTTTGCAGAGGAAATGTAGTAAAAGATAAATGACGTCAGACTCCAAACTAGCCTGGTGAGGGCAGAAACAAGAGCTGCTCTGGTTTTACCTCATGAGGGAGGACGTTCACACGTCAGATAATGTCTTCTAGCATAAAAGAAACGATATTCTGATGAGCTTTTACAGCTTAAGATAAATAGATTGCTAATGTCATACATTTTTTATTACAATTCCAGTAAAAATCTAAAAAAAAAATAATCAATAATTAAAGATGAATATTTAGCCTAAAAGTAAACTTTATAGCACATGTGTCAAAGTCAAGGCCGGGGGGCCGGATGCTAAAAAAGTTGCGGTTTTAAACGTGGAATTCTGCTAACTTTTTGGATTATTTTTGCATTTACTTAGATTTTTTATTGTGTTTTGAAGTTTAGCTAATATTTCATCTACATGCTAGCTGTTTTGGCTAATTTAGACTTTTTTGCTGTTTTGAAGTTTAGCTAATATTTTGAGCTACATGCTAGCTGTTTTAGCTAATTTAGGCTTTTTTTTTTTGCTGTTTTGAAGTTTAGCTAATATTTAAGCTACATGCTAGCTGTTTTGGCTAATTTATTCTTTTTTGCTGTTTTGAATTTAGCTAATATTTAAGCTACATGCTAGCTGTTTTGGCTAATTTAGACTTTTTTGCTTTTTTGAAGTTTACCTAATATTTTGAGCTACATGCTAGCTGTTTTGGCTAATTTAGGCTTTTTTGCTGTTTTGAAGTTTAGCTAATATTTAAGCTACATGCTTGCTGTTTTGGCTAATTTAGGCTTTTTTGCTGTTTTGAATTTAGCTAATATTTAAGCTACATGCTAACTGTTTTGGCTAATTTAGGCTTTTCTATTTTTTAGGCTGTTTTGGAGTTAAGCTACAATTTCAGCTACATGCTAGCTGTTTTGGCTAATTTACGTTTTTGCTTTTAGTTTTTTAGCATATTTTGAAGTTTAGCTATTTTTTTAGCTGCATGCTAGCTGTTTTGACTAACCTAAGTTTTTTTTATTTCAGTTTTTTGGGCTAATTAGCTAACATTTTAGCTGACTATCAGCTTCAGAGTTTTCATCTATCAATTTCAGCCTCTGCAGAAGCCAAATTCAGCTTATAGCATTCCCACTGGCATTATTGCAGGTAATGCAACATATCTAGTTCATAATTAAGTTAAAATTTTACATTTTTAAAGTTTAAAAAGTTTAGTTTTAATGTGTTCAAGTTCAATTAATATTTATCATGTTCGCGACCTAAGGTGTGTTTTGGATTTTGGCCTCTTTTTCGATTGTTTGACACCCCTGTTCTAACAATCCACAGAGAGAATCGGTTGAAAAAATGTAGAGGGACTTGAAGAGCCTCTTGAGCTTCTTCGTGTCAACTGTCGACTCCCAAAAAAAGCAAACATGTTAATCTAAGGATTAAGGCCCTCGTCGGAGTGCATTTAGACAGAGAGGAGAAATCGACATTCTTTCAGAGCTCATTTACACGCAGCGTTACCCTCAGAGAGAGTTCATGCTAAGACGGATTTGTTTGGAGGAAACATGCTTACAGAAAACACTGGCTGCCTTTTCAAAAGATCACGGCTGTTTTGTCAATGTTTCTTCTGCATCAAGATGTTTCAAACAGTTTTTGTTTTGAGAAGCTCTGCTGGATATTATTCATTTTATGTCGGGATACATTTTTATCTGCGTATGAGGATAATAATTTTACTTTTTTTCATTTAACCCTTAATGCCTGTTGTCGCAAATATGCGACAAACCACTAAAAGCATCTAAATGTAACCTAAAAAGCACAAGTGAATAACTTTTGTAATTTCTTTTTTTATACCTATAAATAAATTCTGGAATAAATTAATGGAATAAGATCTATCATTATTATAGGAAGAAGAATTCTCCACACAGACTTTAGTACATGACTTTTCTTTTTCGTCATCTTTGATGTATTTGGATATTTTTGGCAGCAGTTCCAAAACAAAGATGAAGCCAGACAAAGTTTTGTACATGAAACAAGAAAAAAGGAAAACAGGAAACTCCGCCATGACGTGTAAACACGCCATATTTTCAGCTGGCAGCTGAAACGCCTTCATTAGATTTCGACTAACTCGATTTAAAAAGTTAAATTCACTTATCCACTTTCAAAACAAGTGAAATCTTGTTGTTTGTCCAGAAATAGAAAATATTAACTTTTATTTTGTCTGATGAATGATAAATTCGATCAGTGCAGTCATTTATTAAGATCAATTTTGGCATACTTTCTTTTTTGGTTTGTTGAAGTTTTAGGTGATTGCTCTTCAGTGTGGGTCTTTATGTGAGGGACAGATTGGGCATTTTTTTGGACTCATTTTTTTAAATCAACTTTTGAAAAAACCTTTATCACCATTCCAGCTGCTTACCAGAGCTGTCATTGTGCATTAATATCTGAAAGGCTTGGTTTGGAATTCATTTACATCTTCTAACATTATGCCAAACTGTTAAAAAAAATTAAAAAATGCTTGATCTCTGTCATTATTCTAGTTTCTTGGCAAACAAAGTGTTTTTACATTCAGCAGTTCCCTGAAATTTAAAGGCCCACACCAATTAAAAAATTGTGTTTTTTTTTTTTTAATATGTTGTTGTGGCTTTTTTCTGATATATTCAGAACAGTATTTCTTTATTCTAATTATTGTGAATCAGGAGCAAAAGGAAGAAAATATAAAATTTGAAAAATATTGTATTTGTGACATAGAAAATATAAGGTGGTCGGGCCACCAGCTCCCTGCTCTGCTCCTCAATTGCTTGGGGAAGGGGGGGTGGTGTTGCTCCATGCCAATCAACTCAGGCATTCCTTCTGCCGCTCTGCAGAAACTATGTCCTGAAAAACAACAGATTTTTTTTTTTTTGCACTTTAGCTAAAAACGGGTAATATTCATTCATAAATGACCACTAGGAACGCTTTTACAATTGATCAAAAGGTAAACAAAGTCGGTCTTTAGCACAGCAACCCATTTCTATATCAACACTCTGGTCCATATTCCCTAATCAAGCATGCCCAGTTAGGAAATTGATTTTTAGATGCATCAATTATAATCCATAAACAATTCTGAATTATTTAATGAATTTTAAATAATCGATAATTCATATGATTTAAAGCAAAAGTAACAAGCGGAACTAAACACAAATCGTTTTTGCCTCTGACAGTTTTGAAGAGCGCACAAACATGGCTGACCTTCCAGATCTCGTCATCCAACCAGCCGCAACTTCACTTAAAGCGACCGTTTGGTAGCATTTTGGTTTTCATAGTTTCAAGTTTCAATTGGAGAAAAAGTCTCACGGTGTGTAAGTTATGTCAGACCAAAATAAAATGTGTAGGGAACACAACAAATTTACAAAATTATGTGCATCTAGCAAGGCAATAAACATCATTTATTTAGTTTGACGGGAGTTGAAGAGCGTTTCATTAAAGCTGGTCTAATGTTAATCGATGACTAATCGACTATTAAAATAGTCAACGACTGATAGTAATCAACTAATTTAATAGTCGATTAGTCGTTACTTCATATTATATGGAGTCAGAGTGTAGTAAAGTGGAAAGTTACAATGGCATTATGCTAGTTTTTTGGACTGTTTTGGCATTTAATGAGGTTTTTTTAGGCTATTTTGGAGTTTAGCCAATATTTCAGCTGCATGCTAGCTATTTTGGCTAATTTAAGCTTTTTTTTTTTAGTTTTTTTAGACTAATTTGGCATTTAACTAATATTTTAGTTTGCTGTCAGCTTCAGCATTTTCAGCTATTAGCCTCAGCGATTCAGCTATCACCTTTAGCATTTTTAGCTATCAATTTCATCATCTTCAGCTATCAGCACTAGCATCTTCAGCAGCCAAATTCAGCTTACAGCATTCACACTAGCATAATCACAGGTAATAGGCTATATATCTAGTTTTTAGTTAGTTTAAAGCTAATGATGGTTAAGATGTGTGCTTTACATCGGTGATTAGTCGACTATTATAATAATCGTTTATGGGAGCCATGGTTCAGGGACAATTTTTGCTTTTGATGTTATGAATTTTTTTTTTTTTATTATCAAATGACATGTTATTCATGTCAGATTTTTTTTTCAAAAAACAAGTTTACTGATCCTGTCTTCTCTTAAAAATGCACTGGAGTGGGGTGGCAGGAAGAGGAGCTGGAGGGGAACCGACAGCCTCCCTGTCGGGCTTCCTCCATAGAAGAGGGCGGATCACTACAACGGCGCGGAGTTGAGCAACCACAATGTCATTGGAGGAAACCGGATCATAGTTGTTGCTCATGTTGGGAAATATTTTTGGCATTCCTTGCATTTATTTGTCAGATTGACTCTTTACTGTTTTTCATAGGAAATTACAACGTTATTAAATTATTAGAAGAAAAAAAAGTTGGAGTGCATGTTGAATATAGCCAGAAGGAGCAATAATCTTGGAGAAAACAGCTGGATAAAAAGGAATAGACAGGATTAAAAAAAAAAAAAAAATTTTAATCCCCCTGCATTCTCGACTTATTAAAGCATCTTAAACAAAGAAGACTTTGTTCATGTTCCGTGGATACCATTATCAGTTCTGACTGAAGGGCCAGAGCGGCGCTCACTCTTCCAGACGCCACAGCCCCATTTCCAGAGAGCGTGGCGCAGGATCAGGACTACAACAGTTGTTGTGGAAACAGCTTCTGCACTGCGAGTACGAGCAGCAAGGGAGCCATGAAATGACCTCACACCGCGCAGAGTGGTCGCTCTGCCTCGGAGGGTTTTACGAGCGTGTGGCGCTCTGACGTCAGGTACATCAACGCTGTGGTGTGTTTAAAGCCATTCACATCTTCAGCAATCTACACACTTGCTGACACACATGGATTTTTTTTTATTTTAAATAATTTATGGTTTAGTCTATCAAAGTCATGACTGAATGATTGTTTACTAAAATAATCCAGAAAATGACTGTAGAGGTGCTTTAATGCTGCATTATCTGCCATTTAGTTTTTCTATGATCAAAACCTTTGAATAATGTCGATCTATAATCCAGAAGAGAGATTTCCAAATCAAATAAGTGTCAACTTTTGCTTTTTCTGACGCAAACCTTTTAGTGATGAAGTGCTGCTGGCCTTGTGCTTCGTTTGCCATCACAGCTGCTTCTTCAGACAGGATTTGGAAAGTCTGGTTCATAGTCGATGACCATGTATCAGTGCCAACCAAAGAGGAAAACAGAAGTCTGTTTTGTTCTCTGAAACTCAGTAGAAAGATGTAGGCGGTAATCGTTAAATTACAAATTCTGAAATTAAATTGATGATTCTCTCACATTCTCTTTTCAAAATAAAACAACTCACTTATATTTTGACGTAATGATTTTAATAGAAATGGTATAGTCACCATTATGCTCAGATTAATTTGTGTCTATAATGTAAAATCAAGGGAATTGAACCCACAATCTTCCAATCAGGAGTTGACCACCCTACCGCTGCACAACGGCCCCCTGGAGGCTCCAATGAGCTACTGTCGCTGTGGATAAAATATGTCTTAAAAGATGACAAAGGCTTTTTGATTTTGGTTAAAAACGTCCTAATTCAAACATCACTGGGAACAATTAATAAGTAATATATGGTTTGAGTGGGACTTTATGTCAATCACTTATCAAAGTTAATGCTGTCTTTTGCGATATGCATATCACACAGACTGATATTGGGAATCAAGTAGGGGTGTAAGAAATTATCAATTCGGTGAAATATCGCGATACTTGTATTGATTTAAAATACTGCCAAGTCGATATTCAATTAATTATTCATAATAAAACATGCAGTTCAGCTTTATTTTTGATTTCCACTTAAATAAAAAAAGCACCATGAATTTGCTTGAGTAAAACCAACTTGTTTATGAGATACAGTTGCAGTGCTTAAGTTCTGATCATTAAATATCATTTATTTTACAATTTTACTTTTGTGAAAATGTATTATTATCTAGATAATTCTTAAGTCATAATTTAAAAAATAGCTAAATATTGTCTGTTTGGGATATATTGAGATATGTATTGTATAATGACGTGTATCGCTATACAAAACACACACCGAGAATCAAGACAGACTTACTATGTTCTGGCATAAGTCCCTAGTGGTTATTCAGTGAACTGCACCCGGCTTCAGTCAAGCATGTTTTCAAATGAGCTTCAATCCAGAAATCACAGGAATGCCACTTAATTTCATCTATAAGATGTTATTTTTTCCCCCCAACCTAAAGAGAATCATGGGAGAAGGGGAACTAAGCAGGATCACCATGGTGATGTGTCGCTCTCTGTTGCAGGAAGTGGGGCCACCGCTGTGGTTCAAGCAGCCTACTGTATTCCCCGAAAAGAGAAGGTGGCCATCAAACGCATCAACCTAGAGAAATGCCAGACCAGCATGGACGAACTCCTGGTAAGTCACAAAACCTCCGCCGAACAAATTTGGGCGAAAACTCGTCCCTCCCTTTTTATAGTGGACGATTTATCAAGTGTGTTGCACATGTGGAGGAAGTTAGTGCTACCTCTGCTTTTCATTACTGGGAGCCTTCATCCAATCATTCCTGTCGATTGAAACACTATTCCAGTTGTTCTCTGAAGGAGGGCTGCACTTAGCGCCAGGAAACTATTAGAGCGCTGTGGGATGTCTTCCTGAACACTGACTGTACTGTGTCTTCATACTGTCAGTGCTCTCTATACATCACTGAGATGTTAGCAGCACATAGATATATTTCATACAGAAACTCCTCACTACTTGGGCACTATTGCTTAGTTGTTTTATTTACTGTGGAGGTGTTCTTGTCCATGTTCTTAAAGCAAAACTCTGATGTCAGAGTAAGAACAGAAGTTTGTTCAGAGATTAAATATAGTCAAGTGTCCACTGGAGATGAGTGCCGTCCAAAGACTGATTGGCTTTGCTCTACCAAGAAGAGCTCCTTCACCAGCTCCATGAATTCTGCTGGATGAATCGGGGGAATGTTGCTCCCAGATTCTTGGAGGAGGCAGTCACATGGAAAAGAGCGCTATCGGATTTCCTGCCTGCGGTTTTTCCCTCCACATTTCCACGGCCTGCTGCGGGCCCACTTCGACTTCAAGGAAGCATTAAATTGAAGCCAGATTGCTTTTTTTAAGGAGAAGTTTTAAACTGTTTTAAACTATTTTAATATTACAATTGTTGGCTTTTTTGGCATCAGTCTCCATATTTTGGAGATTATAATGTAGCCTTTGTGGAACAAAGCAGCTTAAATCCACAAAACTTTAAGATAAAGTGCTACTTTAATCTATTTTAAAAGCTTTCCCTGTTTTTTTTTATTATTATTATCATGTTGTTTTTAAGCAAAATAAAAAAAATTGTAATTTTCTTGGACATAAATCCTACAAAGCAGCAGCAATTCTTTAGAAATTTGCTCCTGAGTTGCCACGGAGCAACCCCGCCCCCACTTCCCATCATCTATCTGTTGCACTCAAAGCAGGGGGCTTGTGGCCCTCCCAGTGTATTTTCTAGGTCTCAAATATACTCTTTTTCTTTTCTTTTTTTTTTTTTTTAACATCTGCTCCTGATTGACAACTATTTGAATAAATAAAAACTCAGAAATGCAATTTTAAACTTAACTTTCTTTATCTTTAAATAAAGATTGGAGTGGGTCTTTTATCAATCAAAGAAAGTGCATAGAGGCTGTATTTCTCATTTAAAAAAAAAGTAAGAAATATTGTATATTGTGTAAGAATACTATTAATGTTACTACAATGGCAAGTCAGCAACTTTTTTTTTTTGCTTCTCTACATTTTGCAAGTATGTGTGTGCACACTTGAGTCAGACGGAGTCATCCAGAACGTGTGTGTGAGGCCGGAGTAACCGAAAGTGACATAACATTGGCTCTACAGAGGCCTCTGTGTGTTGGCCATCCCCAAGGATGGGTGGCACCAGAGTGTGACCCAGAGCTCTGCTCAGCTTCTTACAATAGCTCATTTATTTATTTATTTATTTTTTGTTGCTCACATTCATACTTGTCAGAAATCACACATGCTCAAAAGACTTGATATGAAAAAAAAAGCACAGATCTTCTTTTTTCAGGAGTTAAAATGACTCTAAGGGTGGAAGCTTTACTTCAGCAGGTCACTCAGAATAGAAGTTTCAGTTCTGTTTTCTTAAAACAAAAAGTGCTTGATTGTCTTTTTCCTGATGACACAGTGATATTTCAAAGGATCCTCATTTTCTGTTTTAATCGTCATTTATTTCTGTTTTTGCTGAACCGTCTTATATTGTTATGGTTGTTTTGATTTACTTACAGTATTGTGTTGTGTGTACATATTTTTGTAAATGATATTCCTTCAGTTAAAGATCAACCTATGGCATTTTAATTATGATTATTCAAGATCAAAAATCTTTTTGTGGGGACATAAATTCTGCAGAATGGCAATAATTTATTAAAAATATGCGTTGAGTTGTGGGCGGGACTGTTGGTGCTGCAGAGTAACCCCGCCCCTCTGCCCATCATATTTTCTACCCAACAAATAAACTCCTTTTCAAACAGCTTTTTTTCCTGCTTCTAATTCATAATTAATTGAATAAATAAATAATCAGAAAAACAATTCTGACTTTAATTTTCTTCGTGTATGTCGTCGATCAACGGAAAAATGCAACATAAATATGTTAAAACCCCAATTTTCATCAGACTGAATGTAATTTTAAACAGTCTGATAAAGGTTTAACTGATGCCAGGTTAATATTTAATGACCATAATTTAATCTAACAATAGCAGTAGTAATTTCAGTTCAAAGGGCTTTGTTTGTATTACAGAGGTGTGTTCGATGTATGCAAAATTACTAGCTGGAAAGTCTTTGTGAGAGACCTGTGAATACTTTCTGATGATATGCCTTTTAAACTGTAAGAATAGTTTTATGATTTTCATAGATCTGTCTGATTTGAACAATTTTTTTATGTTTTTATTGCTGGAAAGTGTGCAAACGCCAGCTAACTGCTCGTGCAAATCCTCCCAATTATACCCTTTTCTGTTTCCGTCTACACAAAGCTCCAGTAACCTATTCCTTCACTGTAATTGGGATTTTTTGTTTTCAGGAGGTCAGAATGATGGGGAAAAACTTAAACCAGTCAAAGTTACTATTAACTCAGTGAGCAAACGTCACATTTAGACTCACCTGTTGAGGATCACATCTGTATACATACATTCATTAAATCCAGACATTTTTAGCATCAAGACCATTTAAAGTAACTTGACAGAGCTGAGTCATCACAGACTAATTAATAACTCTTGCATGACGCACAAAATTAACTCAAAGGCATTAACTCAAACGATTTAAGTCAAGCCCTTCCACTGGAATGTGTTGCTAGAAAAAAGTTGGCACACCCACACATGAAGGAAAATAAAAACTGCCTTTGGGTGATGGCTGGGTGGATCTTTCTAATGATACGAAATCAGAATTTGTGGGAAGGTGATAGCGTGGGAGAGACTTTTTTCCTCATTAGAGATAAACAAAAAAAAAAGATTTATTTTTTTGGCTTTGATCTGCACGATTAATATAAAAAAAAGAAGATGCAAACATGTTTTGAGAAAAGTCTTTTGTTTTGGCTGTTTCTCGATTCTTCCTGGCTGGACGTTAGACTCCCACTTTTGACATTATTAAGCTGTGCGTCAAACATGCCTTCACTACACCTCCTTTTATTTTTTTTTTGTTTTTGTGAAAGGAGTTGCAGTAAAAACTGATGTTTATTTTTGTTTCTTTATTCCTCGTTACCAGGGCTGGTATCACCAATAATTTCCAGATTCGATTCCATTTTTTTTTCCCCCCGCGATTCTTTTAATCCTCTCAATTCGATTCAATTTAATTTTGAGCTTACATGGTTTGCACATTTAGACACATTTGTTTATATACATTAATTAATACATTAATAATCTCTATATGTGTTATGAAGATTTTCATATTAATCTGATGGATTTCACATGCTGTAAATTAATAATGAGATTGTAAATAGCATACAGTGTTACATGGATTCTCAAACGGAGAAGCTCTATCGATTGTTCTGCTTCTCCTGGAGGGCGTTTCAGTTTAGCCACTAGGTGGCGACAGCTCTAAAGCATTACACCTTATTTCAGAAGAAGAAGAAAGTCTGAGAAAAACTGTTTTAGTCCACAAATGGTTACTTTAAAAAAGAAAAAAATCCTTAAGAATTTGAAGAATTCATACCTGTGACAATATAAAGATGTTCATTTAGTCAGCAATGTATGTTTAGGTCGACTGAGCGTTAGCATTAGCCGTCCTATGGGAAATTGCATTATACGTTAGCATCAAGCTAGCAGACATTAGCATTATGCGTTAGATCGATCTCTATTTTTATGCATCGATTATTGATCTATTAGCTTAGATTGACTCAGATTGATTTCATCAACCCAGCCCTATACTTGTTACTCATATTTCATTAGATATTTGTTGAGCTTACCCCTTAGTTTAGAGTCTTATAAGACCTCTGAAAGTCTGTTCCTCTTTATGTTGATAAATCTCTTCAGTCAAAAACAATATGTATGTATCTGTAGTTGTTGAATTTTCTTTTTTTTGCTTTGGTTTCCTTCAACAGAAAGAGATCCAGGCCATGAGCCAGTGCCACCACCCAAATATAGTGACTTATTACACCTCCTTCGTTGTAAAGGATGAGCTGTGGCTGGTTATGAAGCTGCTCAGCGGCGGTAAGTGGGAATCTTCTCCATTCATATTCCTTTCCTTCCATCATTTCATAATTAAACTTACCTGAATGGCTGTAAAGGGAACTGTGAGACTGATTTAATTGTAGTATGAATGTCTATAAGTCTTTGCCAAGACCGCTGATGATAAACCAGCTTAAACAGGAAGATCTGGCCAGTTTGCTGCTTGTGATCCGAGCTGTTATTACAGGGGATTTTGTCATTGTGTTCCCCTGCTGCAGCTCTCTCTGGGCTGTAAGCGCACACGGCGCTATAGCTAATGACAAAGCACAGGTAATAACAGCCCACATGGCAACCGTTTGGCAGCGCTGCAATTAACGAGCAGAAGGAACATGAAGAGGAAGCCGCAAGAAGAAGTCTTTAGAATGAAACCGAACAGCATTGTGGGTTTTTTATGTTCAGTTCGAACATTTATTTTAGCCCCTCGTTTTGAATTAAACTTTATTTTCCCATCTCCAGTTTGTAGACATTAAAAGGATGTTTTTATTTATTTTTTTGTGGTATTTTTTTCATCTCAGACACCCATTGAAGCTAGTTTTATAGAACAAAAACGGCTTCCTCCCTCCCCTGCTGAAATGGATTGTGCCCAGGTCTTCTTCACTTAGGTCCTCTCCAAAGGCCCTGCTCAAGCAGACGGGCGTCCTCCCAGCAGGAGCGGCCGTAGCCAAACACCGCCCGCACCGTCTTTGCACGGCGGGCATTGAGTTTTTATGATGTGGAGTAATTAAATGACGGCCACGGCAGCATCTGCCATGGTAACGGACTCGAATGAGGTCGAGGCTGCAGACAGGCTCTCCACAGGGCAGAGCAGCATGCCAGGCTGGAGGAAGCTGAGCTTTTGCCTGGCTGTCTGGCTTCACGACGCATGAGAAGCCCCGCCCTCTGACCCCCATCCCGCCGTCTTTCTTCTTCTTTTGAAAACCCCATAATTGATCAAACAAAGCTTGGGTGTTTTTTTTTTTTTCTCGTTTTTTTTAAGCTGGGAAGAAAACAAAGTGTGTTATCACCAACTACCCCGGCATATTTTAGTGGCAGACCTTTTTGTTTTGGTTCTACATAATTTATTAACAATTTTCTTGTTTGTCGAGAACACTGCATCAATCAGGTTTTCTGTGATGAAAGCACAAACTTCATGTCAAGCCTTTTAAAAGTTATTATGTGTGGTGAATTCTGGCCATACCAATTAGACAATGCATTTTCTGCAAACCTTACAAGGGCTTATTATATAGTTTGCATCATGGGCTTTTTAAGCAGATTGGTGCTAATTTTTAGTGGAAAGCATTGACTGTTTATAAGAACTGGACTGAGTGAGTGGGAAAATGACTTCTGGATCCAATAAAATGAATTCAATTCAGTGGCCATTGGAGCCAAGCTAACATTAGCGTAGCAAAAAACGGGCGTGCATTTTCAGAGCTATCCAGCCGTACAGTTTAGAGCCAGATGTCAGGAAAATAATGATGTTCATGGACCTATTTATCTGCAAGTGGATGCATCAAAATTGTATTGGAGCAGGGTGACTTTAACCCGCCCACGGCAGTCGCTACGACACAAAACTACCTGAGCTTTTTTGAACTGCAGGTTTTCATCTGCTCCAGATCGAACACGATTTGAATAAAGAAATACTCAAAAATGCAATTTTAATCTTAAATTATTTTATGCACGTTGTCTATTATGAGAAAAATGCTTCAAGAACTTGTTAAAAGCATCAAAAACACTATTTTCATTGTTGTGGGTCTTTAACAAATATTTCATTATTGCAATGGACGACCCAGAGAGTTGAATTAGTAGAATTTCAATGTGAATCAAATCACCACTGCTAAACTTTATGCTATCCAGCAAATGATCGATTGTTGAAAACAGCACATGAAACGGCTTAGTCAAGTTTTGACTCGCATGCCACGCCAACGGCACTGACGAGAGGGTGTGGCTTTGACTCCTGACTCACAAAATAGTTACTACATTTATATTCCCAAAGCCAAATTCTATTGTTTGCCAAACCCTATTTGCCTTTACATGTTGAAAATAAAACAGTTCAATAACTCGGTTTCTTTAAACGAACTGGATCAGCAAAGCTTCAAAGCCTGACTGCAGCCCTTCCCATGCCTCCCTCTCTGCTTCCTCCACCCGCTTGTATTGGCATTCCACACAGGCCTTTAGCACAGTTGGCACACAGCTCTCATGTCCTTCATCCACTTCCTTATCCTCCCCCGCCTTTTGCTTCTCTCATTGTCTCCCTTGATCTCCGAGCTCTGCCCTGAAGAGCAGAGGGACTGTGCAGAGGATGTTCCTGGATGAGGCGTTGAACCTCTGGCTTTTTAAACCGTCACTCTTCATAGTCCAAGTCTGAAGAAGTGAAGACACTTGCTGAATCCATCTTTTAACTTGGTGGGGATTGATCTGGCATCCTTCAGAGTGGTCTGGATAATCTGCGGTGTTCTCTGCTGTCAAGACTGACTTTACACTCTGGGATTTGAATAAACTTCTCAGCTGAGGCGCTATTCAAATGAAAACAACTGACTTCTCCCATTGAAAGTGCTAAGGCAAACTGTATACAGTTAACCTGCCAGTGTCGGCTTCTTAAAATACAGACATGAGAATCAATTCTGATTTTTGAAAAGGAATGATAACGCTGCAATTAGCGTACATCTTTTTCCAACACTTTTAACACTTTACTTTACATTAACTTGCATCAACTTTGATGAAAATCGTATTTTTAACGTAGCACTTTTCTGATGCTCGAGGACATATAGTGGAAAAATTAAGCTTAAAATGGCATTTCTGAGTATTTTTTTGTTCAAATCGTTGTGAATCAGGAGTTGTCAAAAAAGTTTGTTCATGTGATGTAGAAGCTACAACGGCTACCCACAAGCTCCGTTTCACTTTATTCTGACACATTCGCTTGATTAGATCCATGTGCGTCTTCGTTGACCTCCTCCGAGCTGGCATCTTACTGGAAATCTCTAAAGACCATGTGACACAGCCACTATGTACATTTTAAAATTGGTCGTACAAGAATAAATGTGTAAAAAGTTATAAAAGTTGTGGTCTTTTATGTGAAATTTTCACTGATGTATTACTATTGAACCACGTTAAAACAACAGAAGTACAAATAAATATTTGTGCTTTATATTCAATGATGATTCATGGGTCAATTACGTCATTTTAATACGATATGTGCACCATATACGCAAAATAAATGTTATGCATCAGCGATACTTGCGTAAAGTGCTGTTAGACATACGTGGAATGGTCGAGAAAAGCCACAGACTTACAAAAATCATGCACAATTGCAAAAGATTTACATAAAAAACTGCATAAAATAAACTGCGTAGTTATCAACCAACCTAAAATTTTTAAAGACTAGGACTGTCAACATTAACGTGTTAATGCCTTATAATTGCTTCCCATTTTTATTGAAACTGAAATGTTAGGTTGGGGTTGTTGGAGGCTGTAAGCTAGCAGTAGAGCATTTAAACAAAGGGATGATGGGAAGTAGGGGGCAGGCTTACTCTTCACCAACAGTCCTGCCCACAACTCAACTGTGAACTTTTAATGAACTCCCGCCACTCTGCAGAGACTATGTCCTAGAAAACGACTTTAAAAGACTAATTAAAAGACCACTGGTAACACTTTTCCAATAGATCAAAAGATAATACACAGACAGCCTAAAGCTCATAGTTCAGTGGATTCTAGATGAACACAAGTGAACACATTTTTTCAAAGTTGTCTTCAGTTGAGACATGTCTTCTTTCTGGTAACCCAGATTATTCCACATCATTTCATTTCCTGACATTTGTACAGTCATTAGGACCACAGTTCCTCCTGGGCTTTGCTCTGCTGTCTCTCTTCCTTCTGTTCACTTCATTCCAGTTCACACACTCGGGCTTTGATATCTTGACCTGCTATTTCACGCAATCGGATGCACACTCGAGAGGCCTTTTTCCATCTTCACTCATTTGTTCCTTGACAGCTCTTTCTTTCTTTCCTCCCTCAGTGCAGGACCACATTTTCTGCTGTCAGTGCATGCTGCACACAAGCTTTTCTGCTCTGCCTGGCTGCGTTCACAATCCTGCAACAAAGCAGTCATCAGAGTTCTATAGCTTTAATAGGCTGAGGTTCTGAAATCATAAAGAAAGTGTAGCCTCACAGTAAAATACTGGAGCAGTTATTTCCACTTTTTGTTTGAGTTCTTCAGCGTAGCAGTGTGCTGATTGTGAAGATGTGAGGGAAGTGACCTTTTTACTTCTCTGCTTTGTTCCCATTCACCAGTATTGCACCACTTTCAGCCTTGCAAATACAGAACCTTTTTTTCTTTTTTTCAGAGATGTGCTCTTTTCTTTGTAAAGGTTGCACAAAGGAAGTTCTATTCTGACAGCCATATGACTTTTCAACCAGAATACTGCTGTATGCAAATGCAGTCAGGCTTTGGGACACGGGTTGACCCGTCCTTTTGGCCCTGAACAGGTCAGGTCACTTAACACACTGGCTCTCCATTCAGTGAAGTCAAAACAGCGGTTTACCAGAACCAACACGCCGGCTTTTAATGCAATCCTCCGCATGGTCACCAGTTTTCTGCTGCAACGTTTCTAAGAAAACTCTTATAGTGAATTTTGAAACAAATGGAAATGGTGATTACATAACCATTGACAGTATATGAGAATTGGACCGAGTGAGTGTGACGACATCCATATAAAATTACTTATTTCTGGCTCCAACAAGAAGTTTCAATTTTTTTTTTGCGATGGAACCAGACTATGTCAGTAAGTACTGATTAGTCCTAACCAGTCTGAGTCATTGTTTCTATGGCAACCACTCTGGCCAATCAGGATTGAGCTTGTTGGAAGTCAGCACCCCTACTAATTTTAATCCGTCAATTGACATGTGAGCCAGAAGGCACCACGTACTTTTATTGAGACATCTTATTGGTCAGTTTATGACTTGAACAACAAAAAAAATATTTTAAAAAAATGATTAGCAAGAACATGTTAACTCCTAAAACAGGTTGTAGATCAAGAATGGTTAATCTGTCGAATATAATAAAATAATAATTATTTCTCAATAGAATTGTTTTACAAAGGAGGAACTCAGTCAAAACGGTGGATTTCTGTTTATTATCATTATTAATCAAAAATATCCTTTTTTTTAAGGACAGTTATGTTATTTTATGTAGTTTTATTTATTCACTGCACCCTTCAGTCAGAGGAGGGTGGAGTTATCGTCTGGTTTTTACCTTCCGCCTTGACATTAAGTGTAAAGTTAAGAGAAAATCCATGTCACATTGTAATGAGTTATGTGCAAAAGAAAGTTTAAACTGGCTGCAGATATTTCATAAAGATTTAATAAGATAAAGTTGCTGATATGTGGTTACTTGTGAAAGAGATAAAGATTTTTATTTTTACTTTTTTTTATACCAAAGATAAATGAGGCTTGTCCCTGTTTAATAAAATTGCCCAGAAAGTCTATAGTTTTCTCGTCAGACCTGGATAAAGATGGCATCAAAACATTTCTGTAATTTTGCCTTTAATAAATTTCCACAAATCAGCAACTCGTTTTATTAAATCTTCCTTCTCTGTTGAATATCAATAGATCTTCTTTACCTTAGATTGTATTTAAGACCATTTTATGTGATAAATATTTTTTTTCTCTTAACTTTTTCCCTTAAAAGTTAAGAGAAACGGGTAGCTTAAAAAAATCAACCGGTGACTTTAGCTTTACATGAGCTAATTAGGTCTGAATATTTTTTTTAATTTTGGTGATCTCTGGCCCAAAAAGAGAGGGAAAACTGCACCACAGGAATTTTAAGAATTATTACTAACCAGAGTATTTTTTTATGAAAATATCATCAAAATGTTGATTTTTAAGTGTTTTTCTACGGAGAAATTGCAGCTGGATAGAAACATTTATCGAAAAATTGAGCATAGTAACTTCCTGAATTAAATCACTGTATTTTTATTTAAATAAGTGCACTTTCATGTACATTTATGATTGGTTTTAAACGATAATTAAGTGAGGATACAGTCTATTTTCAGGGAACTTTGTGTACTTCTTTGTGTTTTTCTCCTACTTTCTCTTCTTTTCTGCTGACGGTCACATGCTTAACTTTTGGAAAGAAAAATGAAATTGTAGATTCTAAATGTAAGGGTTTTCTGTGTATTTGCCAGGCTCTATGCTGGATGTGATCAAGCACATCATCTCACGTGGGGAACACAAGTCAGGGGTCCTCGATGAAGCCAGCATCGCCACCGTGTTGAAGGACGTACTGGAGGGTTTGGAGTACCTGCACAAAAACGGACAGATTCACAGGTTAGCTGGCTTCCACTCAACACAACAAAGACTCAACTTTTCCTACTTATGTTGAGGGCTCGTTTAAATAACTAATGGAATTAGAGAAATAACATCCTGTCTGGAACTTTTGCTGGAGCTTCTCATCTGCTATTTTTTCCCACATTATAGAAGGTCTTGTATTTGTTGTTGTTCCCAAACTGATGTGTCGGTTTACAAGGTTGTATTTGTTTCTGTCTGTGTCCCGTTCCCGTTTGTTTACAACTGGACTCCCAACTGGACTGTAAAAAAGTGCATGCTAGGATTTCATTTGTATAACCAAAAAAAGGAATTTAACTTGAACACTTACCACTTTGATTCAAATGCTTAAACCTTTAAAACGCTAGATTTGATCATTCTGCGGTTTTCCATGTAAAACCTGCACACTAGCAGCTGCCAGACACAAGCCAGAACCCAGGAATTCTTTAAACATCTGCCCTGCAGTCTACCCTGCCATCTTTAAGAGAAGAAAAGAGAAAAAAACTTCACTGTTTACATAATTTCCTCTTCAAACATATCGACTTAAAAAGTGGCTCCCTCACCACACAAATGGTGCACGATGGTCAGGTTTGTTGGTTACATCCTCTTATACCAACCATGCCATGAAAAGGAATTTCATCGATTAAGATTCAAATTTAATGCTGGAAATATCTGTAGGCTTCCTGTTGGAGCATGTCTCTAAGTTTGCATTAGACACCATTTATAAACATTCTGTTTCCCATTTAAATCAACGTATGCCCTTCGTGTGGTTTAGTGCGGAACACGGATGACAGCCCTGAAGAACTATTTTCCAGATCACCTCTTTTCCATTTAAAGGTCATCCAGATTTACGGGGGATGAAGCTGTTCAACCAATGAGGCTGCAGCAAGTGGTCATCCTTCAGAAGAGTGTAAAGTGAAAATGCCCACTTCTGACACCAGTTCTCATATTTAAGAATTTTAAGTAACTCTGAAACCACTTCAACCTGCTGATGTTGAAGCATTTTTACGTGAAAGGCGTCAACGATATTAGTGGCAGATTTTATTGGCACCTTCAGAAAGTGATGGATGTAGTAATTGATTTGTTATCCGCTACTGATCTAAACAAATGGAAGTCGGTGTTTAAATGAGTGTGATACAGTAAAAGCCTCAGGATGCAAGTTTCAGCAAAATGTGGCAGCATTATTGATCTAAACAAAAGAGAGATGTTTTCCTGGACTCAAACCAGCCTTTAACACCATGCAGTCTGCAAGGAGCCATTAGCAAAACATCAATAAGTCATTACTCCACCAGATGGCTCCATTCCCTGCCTCTGAGTTGGAGATATGAGAGTAAAAAGGACAAAAGGGGGTTAACAAAGTGAGGCTCACTTGTTTACTGGTTAATTTTAAGCCCTAGTTGAGGCTCCACTTGGGGGAAGAAAGGGAGGAGGTGTCATATGAGGTATTTCATCCAGCTCAAGACGGCAGAAAAGCAATTAGAGTCTTATGGCGGGATCTGTGGGGTCAGTGGGAGACACTTGTCACAAGACGGCGAACTGTTCCACTTCATCTTTCACAGCAGCTCAGAAAGTCACGCCTCAGAGCTGCTACAAGTCTCCGAACTCTAACAGTTTGAAGGCCGCTTTTCTGACTCCGGCTGCGAGTTCATAGCTCAAAGCAACTTTTTTTTTTTTTTGGTTTCGTCCATCCGCCTCACTTTGGCTTTGAACTTGTGTTGCATTGTATCCCCTCCTCCCTCTCTTCTTCCTTTTTTGTGAATGTTAATGAGGGGCTGCACTCTGCAACCTTATCTCAGCGCATTACATGCTGCTGCAGTGATCCTCAGACTCCATATTCTGAATGAGTGCAGGAGGAGGGGGGGATTCATCACTTCTCTTGAAGGATTCAGCCTCACACGTTTGTGTTTTATCACCCTGAAGTAGATTAAGTAGAGAAAGTCTGTCATATAGATTTCACTTTGTTCTTTGAATTTTAATGAACCAAAGAGCTCGTTTGGATTGTTGCAGGGGTGATGTCATCTCTAAATGCATGCGAGCAGTTCACTCTGAGGAAATAGTGGCAGAAGGTGGGGGTGCAGGGAAAACTGAATAGGTGATATATCGCAATATTGTATTTGACGATACTTATATCGATTTAAATGTTCGGTCTTATTGGCTTCGTGTTTTTTGTTGTTATGAAACTTGACTTTTCTAAGTCATAGTGTTTAAAGACATGGACGAGCTGGTTCGGTGT
>NC_050531.1:8809103-8824368 GCF_002922805.2 Oryzias melastigma | reverse complement strand
TGGGGGTGCAGGGAAAACTGAATAGGTGATATATCGCGATATTGTATTTGACGATACTTGTATCGATTTAAATGTTCGGTCTTATTGGCCTCGTGGTTTTTGTTGTTATGAAACTTGACTTTTTCTAAGTCATAGTGTTTAAAAATAAGTTAAAAATGGTTCCAGTACAGTCTTGGGATAAATTGGGATACATATTTTATTGCAACATGTGTATTGCGATACATATCGTATCGTCACACTCTTGCAAATGCACACCCCTACTACAAGCCAATGTCTCAGAGCTGATTTACATTAGAAATAGAAGTAAAGACATGGACGAGCTGGTTCAGTGTTGAAGAACTTGGTTCATTTCAACCAGACCCAGCATTTTCAGGACCATTTAGAGCACAAAGAGGGTAAGCCAGGTCCTCTCCTCCCACATGAGTGTGTGAGTTCACAGATGTGCTTCTGGAAGAACCATCAAATATTCCCATAAACGCTTCCCAGAAGACTCCCAAGATGTGCCTGGAAAGGTTGTGACTCAAGTTCACACAGTGTGGGTTCATAAATAGTTTTTTTCTATTTAATCATTTAATTTTATTTATTTAGAGTTGAAGGAAGATTTATATTAAACCAATTGGGACCAAATGTTGAAGTACCCCAAATGACCACTAGAGGCTGGGTTCGTAAAGTCAAAACCAGCACATTTTCTCCCCAAAAAAATAGTTACAAAAAATATTGCTTTACTTTTTTATTCAAAGCGAGCCACAGAATCTTCCTCTGGCAGAATGATTGCAGGTTCAGTTCCCCCTGACTGCCCACGTGTTGGACAGGTACACTCAACCCCACATTGCTCCTGCTGGCTTGGCCAGGTCTGTCGCTGTCTGAAAGTATATGTGAATGGTTAAACGGGACTGTGACTGAAGGTAGAAAAGCAAAAATAAAAGCTGATTCTATTCACCATCTGTGTCAAAACTGCGCAGAAACCTTTGTGTCTGATTTGGCTGCAAAAAAAAAGATTGAAAATGATTATTCTTTTGTTTTAATATACCTGAGACAACACATACAAACATGGTTCTAAAACACTTCTTTTGTTAATAACACATGCTCATAATCAGGTCGTTTTTGGCAAAAAAAAAAAAAAAACTTGGCTTGATTTTTTTTCACAGATTCTTCCACAAACTTCCCAGTTGAATTTTAATATCTGAGCCATAAAAATTGCTCTGGGAAACTTCTCTGTTTCTTGCTGAAAATGTCATTTTTTGAACACAATTATTTTGATGAAATTATGTAAATAAAAGTGACAAAGCTAATTTAAACAGAGGAAAAAGAAGTGTGCTAAAGCATCAGGGCACAGACCACAAACAAGATAAGAAGCTACAGTTTTGATCATAAAATGGGAAGAAATGAACTAAATAAATAAAATGGGAAATAGACTAAGAAACTGGTAATTTTTCACATGAATGACCTTAAAAAGTCTTAAATTTAACTTGAAGAAACTTGTAGGAACCCTGCGTTAGCTTTTCTTATCTTTTCATCTTCAGAAAAACCAACAGTGAAGGTTTGGTGATAAATCTCCTTCAGGAAACTAAAGAATTCTTCTTCTTTTGCAACTTTTTGTCATAAATTTTGAACTACATGGCTCAAGGAAAAGCTTTTAAATCATTTTTAAAAATTATTTTCAATTTATTGAACAAAAAATCACCATCCCAGCCAAGCTTTCAAGAAAGCTGAAGGATAATTCTGTTCTATAGGGAAGATGTCGGAGAAGTTGCTCTGACTTGATATAGATCTATAGATCTCATCTGTCCATCACACAGCTGCGTGGTTTTTCAGATCCCCTCGCCACTGATTTTTATGGCATCCTCACAATAGTAGCAACTGATTATAAATAGATTGGAGAACGCAACAAAGTTTCACCGCATATAGTTCACAAACAGCTGTTTCTGTCCGAGCTCATTAGTAAAAGCATGTGATTTAGAGATGTGAGACAGGCTGCCAACGTCTTTTGTTACAGTCTGACTTTCCAAGGTTGCACTGTTGCTGCAGTGGGACTCCCCATCTTTCCCTGTCAGATCATACTCCTGATGTGTCACATATGCCGCCTTCATCCTTCTGGGATTCAGCGTTAACCACTCAGTTCCAATGGAATGTGATGGTTTATGGAGTCGTTTACTGAAATTCTTCTCAGTAGAAGCTGCCTGTTCTGCGTCTATAAACACTTTTCTCTGCGTTTTATGACACATGTGGCCTTCTGTTATGGATTTTCAGAAGCTTAATAAAAAGTCTGAGATTTAATGAATATATTTTAAAACTTAAAATGAATTTCAGGAACTACTTTTTTCTTTTTAGAATGTGTTTATAGTCCTTTCATTTAATTTTATATTCCATTTAGGTTATTTAAGAGTTTTTATGAGCAGTTTATTTGCTGTAATAATTCAAGAGCAGTCATCTGAGCTGAAAACTCTCTGCTTTGTCCTCTAGCGCCCTCCTCTGGACGGCATTATTAACTACTCTTCAATTCACTGAATTTTTTTATTTTTTTTTAAATCTATAAATGGATTTTAAAAAAGGTTTTTTTATGTTAAATAGAATCATCCAAACTTACTGGTTGATGCTCAAAAGGGGATTCTGTCTGTGGGTGTTCTGATCCTTCAGCTTCATTATTATTATTATTATTTTTTTTAAAGATGGATTTATATTTCAGCGGGAAAATCCTCCTCTGTGACTCTGTCCTTTTATGTCCTCGCCTATTGCTTGACCCCTTCATCTGTGGTACCAAAAGTCTGTTGCCATGACGACACTGTCTGGCTGGTGAAATTTGCTGCATGCACTCTGTGACAGACATGACGGCAGCTGAATCCTCTCATCAGCTGAGCCGGGGCAAATAGTTAATTATCTCTTATTTAATGCGGAAAAGAAATGTGATAATTAAAATGCAATTTAAAAAAAAATACAAGCACAGTTTTAACTGGCACGTCACAGCTTTGCAGAAAATAATTTCCAAATTCCTGTCATTCCAGAGATCTAAAGGCCGGAAACATTCTGCTTGGAGACGATGGGTCGGTGCAGATTGCAGGTATGTTGTTCCAAAGATAACATCAATGTCATAAAAATACCTTACTGTTGATCTGGTAGGCAAACTGATCGTAAGATACAACACAAACATGATTAGGAAATAGTACTTCATGAGGAAGCTCTTTCAAAGAGGGTGAATAAAATGAAATCGGTTCATAATTCCTCACTTTTCTCTCCTCAGACTTTGGCGTCAGTGCCTTTCTAGCTGCTGGCGGAGACATGACCAGAAACAAAGTGCGGAAGACGTTTGTGGGAACCCCGTGTTGGATGGCCCCAGAGGTCATGGAGCAGGTCAGGAGGGTTCACACTGCACCTGCTTGAACACCTTTTCACACTTTCAGAAACATAACTTTTTTGTCAACCCCCACAGGTGAGGGGCTACGACTTCAAAGCAGATATCTGGAGTTTCGGGATCACCGCAATCGAGCTCGCCACGGGAGCTGCACCTTATCACAAATATCCCCCCATGAAGGTGAAAACTTTGTAGAAATGTTGAACCAAAAAAAAAAATCTACTGGAATGACATTGATTGCATTACCAATAAAAAAAAATTACAGTATGTTAAAGATTTTATGTTTAAGTGTCACCGACGACGCCTCAGGTGTCGTAGGGTTAATAACTGTGTTCTGGTCTTTAGGTCCTGATGCTGACTCTGCAGAACGACCCGCCAAGTTTGGAGACTGGCATCCCAGACAAGGAGATGGTAAAAAAATACGGCAAATCCTTCCGAAAGATGATTTCTTCGTGTCTACAGAAGGACCCAGAGAAAAGGTAGTTTCCGAAAACTCAATTACCGTATTTTCCGGAGTATAAGTCGCAAGAGCAAAACATGTCTTATCAAGAAGAAAACCAGATATAAGTCGTACTTTTGAGCGAAAAGTCTGACAATTCTGAACAAATCCGCCAAGCGTAGCTATAATTAAAAAAATAAATACATTCAATAATAATAATCTTTTGATCTGTATAAGAAAAATATCAAAGTTTAAGAGGAAAACAATCAAATTCTCTTCCATGTTTGTTTTGGACAACACTTCTTCTTCTACTGTCAATAGCAAATACTTCTGATTCAGCGCCCTCTCGTGGTTGTTAGAGGAAACAACCGCTAAAAGACAACCGGTGTTTACTGGGAAAATAAATATATGAGCCTATTTGTGTCTTAAAAAAAAAAAACACCCACATAAGCCCGAGTATAAGTCACACCCCTTTCTAAACTATGAAAAAAAAATGCGACTTGTACTTCGGAAAATACGGTGTTGGTTTTACTGTCTGACAGTTTTTAGTGAGAGAAAAAAGGAATTAACTTGACTTTATTGTACTGTATATTTTTGTAAATTCTGATTCACTCTGTTGGTTTTCAGGCCGACGTCGTTAGAGTTGTTGAAGCATAAATTCTTCCAGAAAGCCAAGGTAGGTCCGAAAATATACCACCTTTTAAATTCCTTTGCTTATTTTTACTTTTTCACCTTTGATTTAATCAAAAAATGTCACAGATTTATTGTGATTTAAGCTAAATATTTCAGTTCCTGAGAGTTTTCTGTGTGGGAGCACGGTTCTTCTGGTTATTTTGCCACACGGAGCTGTTTCTAACAAAGACAGGGATAAACCGACTGACGCCAGCCTCTGGCTGTCCAGTGCCATAGCAACCAGAGAGCAGGCTCAGCAAGTCTGGATCAGTGACTGAAATGCTTAGAGTGAACACCAGATGGCAGAATTCATCACAGAAATGAAGAAAACAGACATGCTTCTCAAAAAATAATTTTATTTCTGTAGTTTGGAGAAAAACCTGCTCGCCTTGTGAGAATATTTTTATTCAAGCTCAGTTAAAGAGAAACTTTTGTACGATGCAGAGGTCTTCTTCTAAATCAGGGGTGTCAGACTTGATTACAGAAGGGGCCAAAATCCAAAACACACCTTAGGTCGCGGGCCAAACAGGATAAACATTTAATGGACACTCTAAAACTAAATTTTTAAAACTTTAAAACCGTAATTTTTTAACATAATTTTGAACTAGATATATAACGGTCTGCAAAAAAGCTAGTGTGAGTCCTGAAAGCTGGGTTTGGGGGTTGAAGATGCTGAAATTGATAGCTGAAATCACTGAAGCTGATAGCCAGCTAAAATATTAGATTAATACCAAATTTGCCTAAAAAAAAAAAAAAAAAAAAAAGTTATTTAAAGCAGCTACCGTGTAGCTGAAAAATAGCCAAACTTCAAAATAGCCTAAAAAACAAACCAAAAAATAAAGCTTAAATTAGCCAAAACAGCTAGCATGTAGCTGAAATATTAGCTAAACTTCAAAATAGCCTAAAAAATTCTTAGTAATTGCCAAAATAGTCCAGAATGCAAATTTTTAAAACTTTAAACCCGCAACTTTTTGACGTAATTATGAATAATAAAAAGGCAGGAATATCATTTCAAAATAAATCAACTTAAACCTTAAATATCTCTGTAAAAATGTATTTTGTCAAAATGATACAAGTTAAAAATAAGTGCAAGATAAGATCGGGCCATTAATAACAATAAAATTAAATGACCTGGAGGGCCGATCCGGCCCCCGCGCCTTGACTTTGACACGAGTTCTGAATCAATGACCTCCACTGGAGTGTTTTGTATCTTAGTTTGTTGTCTTGAGTTGATTTTGGGACTTTCTGGTTTGATTTTTCCCACCACAGAACCATGAATACTTACACGACAAACTACTGCAGAAGGCGCCCACAATAACGGAGCGGTCCAAACGGGTAAGCAGGGATCCAGTCTTGTGCTCTGCTGCTGACGATCACAAACTCAACTCTGCGCCTCTGGCGTTCAGGTACGCCGGGTGCCAGGTTCCAGCGGCCGCCTCCATAAAACGGAAGATGGCGAATGGGAGTGGAGTGACGACGAGCTCGACGAGGAAAGCGAAGAGGGCAAAGCAGCTGTTGCAGCTTTGAGGGTGAGACCCGTCCCTCCGTTTGCCCTCATTAACCTTTTGTTAAGTCCTCATCCCTGTTCTCTCGCTGAAGTTGTCGTGTCTGTGCGGTAGCATGTTCGTTGTGTCTCTCCCACCAGTCTCATCTCTGTGTGTGTTTGTGTGTGTGTGTTCTGACGGCCAAGGAGCAGCAGGTGAAGCCTGTTAGTGCCCCCAGGCGACAAGTGCGCTTCTCCTACCCACTCGAGCTGCCTGCACCCAGGGTTGTTCACTTGCCACCACGATACAGATGGCATTCCCCTAACAAGGAAGGACTCCCAGAGCTCTGCAGAATGTGGGAGAGCTGAGGAAGGCAGTTACAAAAATGCGTTCAATTGCTAGTAGTCATTGATATGAATGTTAGGATCCATTGGTTATAGGTCTGCAACAGGAGTCACGAACAGTAGGACAAAAAAATATTTAGTCCGCCTCTAATTGTGCACCTAAAAAGATGAGAAATGCCTGAATTTTTCATCATAGGTAAACCTCAACTATGAGAGACAAAAATGAAAAAAAAAATCCAGAAAAACACATTATCTGATTTTTAAATAATGTATTTGTAAACTATGGTGGAAAACAAGTTTTTGCTCAATAATAAAAGTTTAACTCAATACTTTATTACATACCCTTCATTGGCAATGACAAACGTTTTCTATAAGTCTTCAGAAGGTTTTCACAAACTGTTGCTGGTCCATTCCTCCATGCAGATCTCCTCTAGAGCAGTGAGGTTTTGGGGCAACACAGACTTTCAACTCCCTCCAAAGATTTTCTATTAGGTTGAAATCTTGAGACTGGCTGGTTTCTGTAAGAGTGTCCGTTACAGAAGAAGTTATAGGTCTGTGAGAGCCAGAAGTCTTGCTTGTTTGTAGGTGACCAAATACTTATTTTCCACCATAATTTGCAAATATATTCTTTAAAAATCACATAATGTGATTTTCTGAATATATTTTTCCCATTTTATCTCCAATAGTTGAGGTATACCTATGATGAAAATCACAGACCCCTCTCATCTTTTTGAGTGGCGAACTTGCACAATCGGTGTCTGACTAAATACTTTTTTGCCCCAATGTACGGCTCTCTTACTCCTCTATTGTGGCTCTTTGGTTGAACTAAAATAAAAGGTACTGAATTTCAAAATTGAACCAATTTTCTGGAATAAAAGGTACATTAAATGAAACAAAACAATCAGGGGTTTGATTATTTTTTAAAGTAATCAAAGGATAAAAGTGTGGCTTGAAGGTTAAAAAAATATGGTATTGGTAACTATTTAGCTCTGATTTACTTTGGGTTCATTAGGTTTACAAATTTATGGCTAAGAAACTGTTAAAAGTTATCAACTATAAGAAAAAATATCTATTTTTATCTTTGTTTTATTCGTGACATAATCACAGTAGTTCATTCATTTTTATCAAAATAAAACTCTTTAAGTGGTAAAGATTGCAGATCCTTTTATAATAAAGATTATACATTGTTAGAATTTTTTTTATTATATTTTAAAGGAGGCGTGGCTATTATAGCATCCAAGTGTTTTTAGCTTCATGAATTTAATTATTACAAAGTTTGACCATAAAAAACACATTAGCAACACTCAGGAAGTGGGAGATCCCGTTCCTGGAAGCCATCTGTATTTCCATTTCTTTTTCTCAATAACTTTCATCAATACTCACCTAATCATACAGACTGAGGATAAGCTGGTTTGCTCAGCGACCTTGTAAAAATGACACCTAATGACCATTAAGGACTTAAAATCGCTTCTCTTCTCTTTGTGACTGCCTCCATGATGGCAAACTGAACCAAACAAGCTTTTTTTACAGATCCACTCCGATGAAAATTATTTTCAGCATGTTCTTGCTGCCTTTTTCTGATGTTTGGGGGACATATATACAGAAAATTAAGCTTAAAATTTCATTTCGGAGTATTTCTTTATTTAAATTGTTGTGAATCAGATGAAAAAATACAGTTAGAAATGGAGCTGGGTGGGGAAAAGTCCCGCCCACAATGCAAAGGCAAATTTCTAATAAACTTCTGATGCTCCGTTTATAAACGGCACAAATAAAAATGATCAAAAGATGAACGGAGTGGGTCTTTATAGACGTTTAAAAAATTCAGAATTTCTCCTGAAATGAAGAACCATACTGAATAGAAACAAGCAGGAGTTTATCCTGTTTCCGAGTCACAAACGGACTCATCGATCAATCACTTCATTGTTTCTTGGCTCAGTTTGCCCACAGCCATTCGTATCTGTGTTTTCCTGCATTTCATGGAGATAATTTCTTCCTTTTTTTCCCTCTACATGATCACTTTGACTGCATAACTGTGTGGCTTACCCCTGATTCTCTACTGATTCATTTTCCTCACTTGTTTACAACTCTACTATAATCCTTGAAAATGTTTTTTGTTTAGATCGCAGTTTTAAAGGTAATTTGGTTAATTAAATACTAAATGCGTTGAAGCAGTTGTGCTTTTTTTTACAAGGGTTAAACCAAATATCGTCAGATTTTTCGCTGATATTTCAGGGATAGTCGCTTTAATGTACATCAGAATAAATGAAGTGAAGCTTCACCAAAGTAAACGAGTGAGCCTTTTTGTGTGATTCCTTGCTTTCCTGTTTGCGCGTGTGCTTGTTTTTGTGTTGCTGAAGTCTTCTGGGTGGAGATCCTCTCTGAAGTTGTGTTCATTTGTCACCTACAGTCTCCAAGAGTGAAGGAGGGATCGCAGAACTCAGAGGTCAGAAACTTTTTCTTCCAAAATCAAGCTTATTTCTTGGAGATATTTTCATCTTTAAGGAGATTCTGAGATCTAGTTTGGTAAGAGTCAAGTATTTTGTTTATTTTCCAGATTTTCCAGACTCCAGAGTCTTTCAATAGTCAACTGCAGTTGGTGGATGCAGGTCAGACTGAACTACCTCAGGCTGCAGGCCAAGTTCCACTGCAGCCCACACCCGGCAACACTCAAGCCGCTGGTGAGGCCTCGCTCAGCGTTCCTCCCACGCAGGTCAGCCTCTTTAACCTCCCTTCAGTCGACAAACTCTTTTTAGTTTCATGATTTGATATAAATCAATCGCCCTCAACAGATTTCCTCGTCCTCGGGATATGTTCAGTCTGCCATCAGTTTGGTCCTGAGGTTAAGGTGTGTGCCATTATTTTTCGCATCAACAAAACTTTTTGGACTTTGTTTGACTTCTCTATTCTCTCGTGTGCTCAGAAACTCAAAGAAAGAACTAAACGACATCCGCTTTGAGTTTATGCCAGGGAGAGGTAAGTTGTTGATGCAACAGTTTTGGTTAGACTACGGTCACATATCCCATAATGCCACTGCGCTGTGATGCAAGTTTCTCAGTCAATTGGGAGGCGGCGGTTGCTTTTTTACATGCCCACATAGATTTAAAAAGAAAAAATTCAAAATTTTATGGCAACCTGACAATTGGCCTCGCGGTCACATTTCAAGGTCACTAAATGACAGGAAGGCCTTTGCTGGGTTTCTCGGGAAGTATGTTGTCTAAAAATGTGCAAGTTAACTAAATTACAATGAATGATCAAAATCTGACCAATGGTGCAGAATTGCCCACTTTTTAGATACCATCAGCCTAACGGGCAACTGGCGGCCAGTGACACTAGATACGGACGCCCGCCGTCCACAGACATTTACACATCGTGCAATCAGAGCCCCTCTGTGGCCGCCCAGCTGTCACCCAATTTCATAATGGCGTCATCCCCGCCTGACTGACGCCTGATTACGTCATCTACATTCATGACAATGCCAAGGATTTTCAAAAAAGCTGAGCTAATCTTGAAGATTGTGCCTCCCCGTCACGCAGTGGCAGGTGGATTTGTGACCGTAGCATTAGGAGATAATAAAGAACTATTCTACTCTCTTGTCTGTTATTTTTAATTTATTTTTTTATGGTTGTCTTACTCTGAACCTTCAGACACAGCAGATGGTGTCTCTCAGGAGCTGGTGTCAGCAGGCCTGGTGGATGGGAAGGACGTAGTAATAGGTCAGTGGTGCAAACGCTTCATCTCTGGTTAGCTACTGAAGGATAAAGCTGGTTTATGTTACTGAATACTCATATTAGAGAGAAAACTAGCTATAAATCTTTTAGAAATCACTTTATTAAAAAGATTAAACATACAATCTCAATCCACGATTAATAGTTTCCAGTAAGCTGTTACTTAAGGTGCATACATTATGTTAGCATCACTGATTCTTGTAAAGCTGCAATATCGATAAACACGATTCGTGTAGTTTTATTGTTAAGTCAGTGTACGACGTTGAGAGGTACGGCGTGATGTTTCCTGTGTTCAAATATCTGAACCTTGGTGAAGAATTTGCATCACGTCAGCCAATCAGGAGCTCTGCTTCCCCATGATGCTTTGATGATGTAATCAGTGAGTGGAGTCCAAAACCAACATGGAGGAGAATCGGATTGTTGCTGTTTGTTCTACTTCTGAACTTTATGTAAAAGTGAAACAGCAAGTCATCAAATTGAGTCATGGAGAGATGAAAGTACAACAGAAAGCATCCGTCATTCAGACACAGCTCCTGCAGTGGAAGGTGAACCTCACCGTACCGGGAGAATCAGTCACTTAACGTCATCCATGTCTCTATGCATTGACTGTATACGACACGTACAGATATACAGTCAATGCTTCCATTCAAGGATTAGGCTTAAGATGTTTACCATTAGTTGTTTCAGAAGCGAATACAGTGAATTCGACGTCCATCTAAAGAGAGCCGTCAAATACGAATTTCATTTTTCATTGAAACTGGACGCTTAAACGCGAGTCGATGCATTGTGTGTACCTTTAGGCTAATGAGAAGAAGGTGACATTAGGCGTCTTTATACTAGAAGGAGGTCCGTCCTTCTTGAGTAGTTGTCAGCTTTTGTCTGCCAGAGAAAAAAGCTTCTGGGGAACATCATACAGAGGTGTTGAAAAATGTTGAAAAAGAACCAAATTATTTGTTAATTATCTTGTGCATGAATTCTATTCCCAGTTTATTCAAAAAATAAGGTTTTTTTGGACTGAAAGCCATTTTTGTCTTTTTTCAGTTGCTGCAAATTTGCAGAAAATAGTTGATGAGCCTCAAAGCAATAAAAGTGTCACTTTCAAACTGGTGAGTCAAACACATCCTTAAGATTCTTCCTGTCATTCTAAAGTCTGGATGGAATTTAGAAATAAATACTCAAGAAGCTTTTAAAATAAGATGAAATAGAGTTTGGAAATGTTGGGCTGAATCCAAATAATCCCATCTTTCTCCTCGTCTTCCAGGCCTCCGGAACCGAGGAACTTCCAGATGACGTCAAGCTGATGGGCTTCGCTCAGCTCAGCATCAGTTAAACTGTCGTTCTACCCGGAACCGTGACTTGCCTAAAAAATGTGAAAATTAAAAAAAAAAAAAAAAAGACAAAATTAGTTTCATGCATTTTCTTTCCTTTCCATGGCTGTAAAGAAACCACTACTGCCAAAGAAAAACCGAACACCACCTGGTCGGAGTCAGCAAATGTTTCGTTTGTTGTGAGAATCACACAGGAAAAGTTTACAGTGTACTTGTAGAAGAGTGAAAGCACCTACGAGCAACTATTTTATCATTCTGGCTTTCTTCATTCTGTCATTTTCTTTCTAACATGATGCATTTGCACAATCCGAACTAAAGCCCTTGAATCCTGATAAATGTAACAATGCCTTATGTTCATCAGAACTACTAAATGCACGAAGTGGGAATATTCCACGTTATCTGTTGTGTCCACATGTCCACATGCGAGTGCTGCTGCCAAACATTTTACTTTATTTTGGAAGGTTAAACCCTTTTTACAGGATGTACAGATGGGTAATGACTTTTAGCTTAAAAATTAGTTTCAAAATTTAAAAAAGTAGTATTTTTTTGTATCAACATTATCACTACAAAATTGGTTTAAAAAAGTAAAAATGAATCATGTTGATGGTTTTTCACATCAAAAAGACAAAATTGTAGCTTCCCAAAAATTAAAAAAGTGTGTAAAAACATAACAAAGGAAATCCTAGTTATGTTTTTTTAAGCATTTAATTGGTGCTCATTTGCAATTTTATGTCAAATTAAAGGTTCCATCAAAAGTGGTTCCTGAATATTAAAAACTAAAGTGAAATGTGGTGCAGCAGCTGAAATCTTGTTTTCTGTCTGGTCTTTGTTAGGAGACATTTTCACAAAATCCTAATGAGAAAAAATGTTTTTTGTGAATGAAAAGATCTGACTTCTAGTGTGTAAATAAAAGCATTAAGCTTATTTTTTGGTCTGATTCAGTTGCCAAAGCTTCTTTTTTTTAATATTTAGGACATGAATTTCAGCCCTCTGTTGTCACAAACTGGTGCACCACTTCACAAAGTGTTGGACTTTTTATCCTTTTGCCTTCAAAAAAAAAAAAAAAAAAAGGTTCTACTTTGGTGCCAAAGTTGTCCTGATGCACCTCCCTGCAGTTTGAGCAAACCTTCAAACAGCTGTTCTGCCTTTTTTTTATTATTTATAAAAGCTTAAAAAAGCCCATCCATGATTGTAAACCATATGAATGATAGATTAACTTTGAATTGTGATGGAAAAAGGGCAGTTAAGAGCGCAGATGTTGTTCATAGCTGCCTTTTATTGTGAAAGTAAATGTGTGGAGATTCATTTACTGTTCCGCTCTAATGTGAAAATCTCAGATCCCAGCAAGGTTTGAATATTTGGTTGGTTGAAGTGATAGTGTCATAACTCTGCAGATGCCATATTAAATGAAATGTAATACTTTTTTTGTCTTGCAGATGAGATGTTTAGGAGGGAAATGTTGTATTTTGACTCTGAAGATGTTCAAAGCCTTAAACAGACAATGGAGCCCCCCCCCCCCCAACCATTTTATTTTAAAGTTTTGTTTCAGACCTTTAATGTCTTCTTATCACATGTATGGAATAAAGATCTACAGATTGAGCTTGTGTTTCGACAGAAGTAATCTGCGACCACTTCACTCCTGTCTTTTCAATCCGCAGTATTGGGTGGGATTCTCACGATGTTGATTTTGTTCTGCAAGCTAAATTTATCAACTGAAACGACACTTTGTCTGAGCGATGAGTCATCACAATTATTTTCCCACCTGTTGTTTTTAAGTTTGCTTTTCTTTACTGTTTTGAAGTTCAAAGAATGTTTCTTTTAGTTACTTTTAATCAATAAAGGATGAACATATCAGAACCATTCGAGGAACTAAATCTGTATTTTACTTTAATAGTAGTAACTAGAGGTGTGTATTGGTAAGAATCTGGCGATACGCATTGTATCGCAATGCAAATCTCACGATACAATAAGTATCGGGATTTATCCCAGAACTATATATACCAGAACAATTTTTTTTAAAACTAAAGCTTCGTGCATGACCCGCTGTGCAACTGCACTGCTTTACTGCACTGCTTTACTCGTTTATATCTGAGCCCTGAACGAAGCACAACAACCCGCGTTCTTATGATACTGGCAGCAACATGGCGCAGAGTTTTGGTTTGGTACCCATCCCAAGTAAAAACATAAGCAGTACATCTCTCATTGCAAAAACTATAACTGAACATTTTACACAAGCTGGTTCTCGGAAGATCTTGTTGTTTTGGTTGGATGTAGCTGCTCAAAGAGGCTCTGTGTGCTGTGCTTCCAACTAGTAGTCAGGGGTTTAAGTGGAAAACAATAGTAAGACACTGATCATAAATAAATAAATAAATAGTTTGTCAGCATTTTAAATCGATACAAGTATCGCCAAATGAAATATCACAATATATTTACGAATCAGTTTTTCTCTACACCCCTAGTAGTAACACTATTGTATTTTAATAAGGGATGTAACAATTAGTTGATTACATTTCCTACCTAGGAGATGAGAAACCTTTAGGTTACTTGCGTAAACCCGGTTCTCTGAGTAGAATTAGTTAAGTGTCTCAAGGTAGAATGCGCCCCTATGTGTTCCTTAGAAGAAATTATCTTATTACCCCAATTCTGATTGGCTAGTGATCACGACGCTAGCGTCACCTCTCTATAAATAGACAGCACTACACTGCAGTGTCCTTCAAGATGAGCAGCTTCTCTCGCTTCACCCCAGCAAAAAGAACCGGGGTTACTTAGAGTTAGGTTACCTAAAGTTTTAGTTTTCAACATTTTTATGTCTCAATATGGGATATGGAGACTACCATTTTGCTAGACAAGCTTATCTCAAGCAACCACCAACAATCAGGAACTGCCTATCTGGTTCTGTGAAAGCCCAGAGGCAAGAACAGTCTGGCCCACATCAGAATTTAGTTAAAAATGGACAAGTTAGAGGTGAAGACCAACTTGCTGGCCCACAAATGTCCTGGATAGAAACACCTTTGTGTAATGCCCGGGAAGCAGCCATACTCCTAGTAGGAGGCACTTCCAGGTCAATGGGGGCCTGATAATCGCAACTGGAGTGAGAGAGCCTCTGTTTTGTGATGAGTTTATCCACAAGAGGTTTAGCCCAAAAGTTGATGTTTTTTACGAAGCTTCCGTCTTCTGTTAATAAAGATGTCTCTTCTGCTCTTCTCTCTCAATAAGGTCCACTGCAGCTCGACCGAAGTGGGCCAATTTCTTATTGCAAAGTTATGGACAAAATGTATTGTATGAGTTACAAATAAAGAATTACGAGCACACAAATCCGGGTGAGTTAATTTTCTCTCCATACAGCCCTACCGGAGTCCAACATGTACCGCGAACACGTCCGACTTGCTGCCGGCTATGCAAACCAAGCAACTGCTCTGGTCATACAGAGACCGGACAGTGCTCAGTAAGTCTCCCCGGACCCCCAAACGGAATCTTGAAATGTGTTTCTCATAAAGGGGGTTAAGAACCGCTCTTAGTCTGGCTTGTCACTCAGGACCTGTCTGCCATGGAAGACCCTTGACAGATTAGCTCCTGGGATCACTCAAACACTCAAACCCCTCCACCACGTTAAGGTGGCGATTCACGGAGGGGAAAAATGGGAAAAGCAGGAAAAGCACTTAGTCCTGCTTTAACAAATACAATCTATTTCAAACAGCATTTTTGTCAGCTCCTCATTCACAGCAATTTGAATAGATAAGTAACATGAAATACAATTTTAAGCTTAAATTTCTCTATCATATAACTCCTGATATCACATAGGCAATAAAACACCTCCAAGGAGAAATCTGGAATAATGTGAATGTTTTAATGTTTTTTTTCTTTTTTCTATTATTTATTTTATTTATACTATTGTAGGCTTTGGAATTAAGGGAGTGCCTTGGA
>NC_050531.1:8783258-8808706 GCF_002922805.2 Oryzias melastigma | reverse complement strand
AACTACTAGGCCTACTACTCTACTCTACTACACTACAACCCCCCACTCCATCCCACCACCCAATAAAAAGAAACGTACAATACAAAAAACTTAATTGAATAAGATTAAAAAACATTTTCCTACATGTGTCTACAATAACTGTATTGTCCTGTGCATAATTACTAGATTATTATTGCAAGGAAATACTACTAGGCCTACTATTCTACTACTCTACTACTTTTTTTTTTTTTTTTTTGGTGTAAGAAAAAGTAGAAACTTAAGAAGACTCTGAGGAACAACATAGAAAAAAATTTAAGAATCTTTTCACAGCATTCAGCTTCCGTGGTTTAGTCAGATACTTTTTATAGATTGCCGCCGCAATCGTATTGACATTTTGGGGATCAATTTCCATCAATATGACAATATAATCTGGCTTTTCCCACATTTTGATCAGATCCTTATAAACACGCTTATAAAGATCTGTCAAAATGTCTTCACAGTCTAACTTAATGTTTTCACATTCGACTGTCTCCCATATTTTTTCAACAAGCTGTGTCATGTCAAAGTCTGTCTCAGTTAAGGTGGACTTTGAAACAACATGTGAAACCAAGTCAGAAACTGACCATTCCACGGCTGTTCTTAACTCTTGCTCCTTGTGAAGGATTGGAGTTTGTGGAGGTGTTTCTCTTTTCCTCTCAACAGTGAAGGATTGTTTGGATTTTTCCTCCTCAGAACTTTCACTGTTGACAGGTGGCTTGATTGAATCTGCAACACTTGGACTTGTGTGTTCAGCCCCAAACTGTGACTGTTTGGCCCTCTTCTGAATTCCTTGTTTCATCTGAGCACATATGTCCGATTGTTCAGCTCTTTCTGTACCCTCGGGCTTACTTTCTGTGACCGCTGGCTCTGTTTTTCCCCTAAATAAATTGTGCTTTTGTGCGTAATTTATTAGGGTGTGAGCAAGTGATTTTAGCTTTTTTTGCTGACTTTTGAATTTCTTTATTCCCAAATTTATGGTGAAAAATGGGGATTTTAGGCACTTTGATTTCTGCTTTTTATTAGCAGGGCCATTTTCTGTGTCCTTTGTCTTTAGACTTCTGACAAGAAAACTTAAACGAAATACCTTTTTTATTTTGGCTGCAGCAAATGATTTTAGCCTTTTTGCCCAATTTTTACATTCTTTTACTTTTACTATTGCCCTTGAGGGAATGCACGATTTTAGGGTCTTAGGTTTTGTATCAGGATCCCTGACTTGCCTCTCAGTAGCCTCGAGCTTTTTTTGTCTGGCCGCTGTCTTTTCTTTTTTGCTAAGTATATTTCGTTTAAATATATTCTTTATTTTGGTTGCAGTGCATAATTTTAGTTTTTTTCCCAGAGCTTTCATTCTTCTAAATGGTGATCTTACGATGGTGAAGCATGATTTTAGGCAATCCTGTATCGGTTTTATAATAGCAACACCAAGTTCACCTTTAGCTTCTTCCTTCTGGAGCTGGGGTTTTTCATCCAGAAGTTGCTTTTCTTTATCCTGGCTTGGTGTGACTTTACTCTGGTGTATTACTGGATAATAAAAACGTTCTTTCCAAAGTTCAATATCTTTATAGTAGAGTTGTCCGACTTTCCTATGGAGTTTTGTTGATCCATCAAACTTTTTGGACGTTTTATCATCTAGTTGTGTGTCTGCACCTTTTTGTTCTTCAGTCTTTGGTGATACACTGTCAGACTGAAGTTGTGTGTCTGTAACATATGTCTGTGTTGCTACTTTTGCAGGTGTTTTTAGGCTTTTAGTTCTCTTTTTTGGGAGAACCACTTTTACCTTTTCCTTCTTTTCTTTGATTGTTTCAATCCCAGATTTCATAGCAGGAATCCATGGTTTTCGATTTATGTCAATAGGTATCAAATTGGCTTTATTGACAGTTATTTCTTCAGGTTCCTGTGCTTTTGTCTGACCTGCATGCTGCTTTTTGACCTTTACAGCAGGTGATTGGGACTTTTCAGTTGCTGGTTTGGGTTTTGCAGTCTCCCGTTGAATTTTTGGAGACTCCTGTGTAGTTTTAGCAGCTGAAAGTTTTGATTTTTTGGTTTTGCGTTTTAATTTGGAAGGCCGGAGTTTTTTCTCTGCTTCTGGCAGTTCTGTTTTATCAGAACGTCTGCGTCGTTTTCTACGTTTTGCCTTTTTCTGTGTAACAGAGGGACTTTCTTTACATGTTTGAGCCTCAGTCTGTAAAACGCTTTCCCTGGGGGTCGCCTTTTTATCTGAGGATTTTCTCTCAAGCCCTGCTCCAGCTTCCACTTTTCCTTTTGCTTTAGTTTTTTTCGTTTTGGGCTTTGGCTCAGCCAAAGGTCCAGTTTTGAAAATTAGGTGAAACATTTCTTGCAGATACAACAGCTTGCTTTCTGTTTCATCAATGTAAACACCCTGATGAATGTCACCTGTGCTGGGACTCCGGATCTCCTTTCGGGGGCGGGAAGAGTCGTCCGCGGAGGGATACCCGAGCCTTTTCCGGATTTCCATGAGGTGAGAAGATTTTCTGTACGACTCGCAGTTTTCGTCGGTAGGTAACACGATTCCGTCGAGAAGTGTCGTCCTGTTTTGACGAGGGATAATGTGCTGAAAAACCCTGTCGAGAAATTCCTCCATGGGCATCGGCTTCAAATCCATCCGCAGCAGAGCTAGTAGTTCCGCCACATGCTCGCTCAATGTGTAGTTAGCGAAGTCGGACAGTTCTTTCTTCGTCAGGCTGCTTTTAAAAGCAGCAATTTTTTGGTTGACTATGTGTTCCAGTTGGGCCATTTTGCCAGCTATTTCTTTTCCGGCTACAATTCCCTGCGAAATATAAATCTTGGGATTACACTTGAAATGAGTCCAGGCTTTTCGCCTCCCTATTACGGTTTTTCTTGCTAATCAGATGTCGTCATGCCTCATAATCTCTGCGAAAGCTGACGTTGGCGCTACACTATTATACATAATATGATGTATTAATACGACGCTCAATTACTTGTTAATACGCATTACGCAGTACGTAATACGTAATATAGACCCTTTTCACGTGACGTCACTCAAAATGGCGAGTGTGCGGAGTGGCTTCCGGTTTATGGTTTAGAACAGGGGTTGCAACCATAGACTGTATATAAAATAACTGGACGAAGCAAGCCCCCTTACTTCCGTGTTCCATATAGGAAGTACCACTGGGTTGCAAAAAGGCCAAAGTCCCATTGACTTACATTGAGAAACAGACAGTTATTTCTCAGTCATTTTATATGTCAGAATAATCATTCTTCCTCTGCTGCTTTCTGCTTAACTTCTTTTTTCTAATCCTAATTTTTTTTTAAAGATTTTTTTCCATTATCACAAGTTATTAGAGTTATAAATTGACCAATCAGATGGCTCAATAAGCGTTTGTGGGTCTGACGTCGACCGTCTGGGGGGTTTGATTGACAGATGACGGGTAGCCAATGGGAGCAGACTTCATCAATGGCTCCGTCAAAAGACCCTTTAACACCTACTTTACAATTCAACAATGTACCTACCAGTCATTGTTCTACTGTTGTTTTCCTCAATGGAATGTACCGATGCAGCAGTTTTAGATGAGGATTTACTCTGGAGAAATAGATTTCACTCGGAGGTTATGTGGTTTGGACTTTATTGTTTGTTTAATGTTTGTTTTTCTTTATTTCACTGTTTTGATTGTAGCTTATGTAATCTAAGTTGCATATATGCGCATAAAATCACCAACCAAAGATTTATTTTCGCCGAACTTTAGAGCTTCAGCCTGAATTAGACGCAGCCGTCCGAGCGCCAGAGAAACATTAAAGGACCTGATCGTATTTTCAAACAGAAAGAAGATCCAGCTGTTCACTTGTTAGGATGGTTATTTATTTTAAATACCGCTGAAAGCACTTCTCACGTGCATCTGATCAGACTAACGTGGCCGCATGTAAAGAGACGAGTTGCGGCGCGGGCGCGAGGGGGACACGCGCCGGTCTGCAGCAGCGTCACCCAAATGCTCCTTTTATCTCGACAAAAAGGAATAAATGTAAGTAAATCCAAAAGGACCGCTGACAGAATCAAACGTTGGAATGGTTCTTCCTCAAAGGCTTCAAGAGTGACTTGTACAATCAGCCCAGTCTCAGTAAAATGCATACATATTCCACGATTTGGGAAATACCGTGTATAATATACGCCAAAAACCGGTTTTTGCGTGCATATAATACGCGCGGTCCTAAACGTGTTAAAATGTGTTTTCCACGTTTGACACGTCCCCTGGTGGAGGCCTGAGCATCACAGACAGCCCCGCAAACGAACAATTTGCTCTTCTAATCCTAACCATAACCGTAATCCTAACCTTAACCGGGAACAACGTCATTAAGAAAAGAGCCGGAGGATTTCTGACCACGTGATCAAAACGAAACCTAAAAAGCCATTCTCCCGAGCCGCCGTTATTGAAGGTGTTTAATCCGTGTATCTTTCGTTCACGGATTGTGTTTACATCCGCGGTCGGCTACATGGTAAAGGCATGGAAAGAGGCAGACGGTTGCAATAATCTCACTCCTGATTGGCGACAGTACTTCCTGTAGATTCCATGACTCAGCTATGACTCAGACCAATCGCTGAAGATTGTTTGCAAATGGCGGTATCCATTTCAGGAATTGACGGTGAAAGCGGCGGCCTACTTTCGCGAGGAGAGGAAGTAATGCATTTCCAATGGGGGACCTCAGTGCTTGCTTTGTCCATTAATTTTTACAGTCTATGGTTGCAACCTGTGGCTTATTTCTCCCTCTGTTGTTGCTCTCTGGTGAAAATAAATACATTATTTTTAATTCAAGTTAAAAGATAAATAAAGAAACTCAACTCACTAAAAAGCAGTTGAAGGACAGTAGTATCACGCCGTGAGGCTCCTTACTACATTACCCACAATGCCCCAGAAATAAATACATCAAGCAGTTCTCATAGTTCACCAAAGTCAAACTAAAACAGATTTCCTAGTGTTGTTTACCACAGAAAATCAAAAGGGAAATTTTGTAATTAATATGCACAACAATATAAAGTGGATTTGGTATTCCAAAATACAACAAGTATTACTGAACTAGCTCAGATTTAATCTTGGTTAGATGTATGAATTGCTGGCAGAGATGCACCACAAATAATAAAATAAACTGTATATTAGAATTTTTTTTAATCACCGTCATTACTTGCTGCATCGAGATAAACTTATGTGATACAGGGTGTCTTATTTTGAAAGGAGGTGAACTTCTATCAAAAGTTCTGTAATATTTTGGGAAAAAATACCTTTTTTTCTGTTTTTATTTTTGCCAAAAAGGAGAAAAAAACAATAGTTAATTTGTATTTTTCATAAGACTAACGGACAGCTGAATGCTGTTTAAAGCAATTTTACGTAAATAAGGAAAGGTAATTGTAACTGTAATTTTTATATTTATTTTATTTTATGTCCTACCTGGTTGTATTTGTTTTCCCTTCTAAGATTGTTCACAAATCAAAGTACAAATATCAGTAGTCCTGCCTGCATGCTCCACAGCTGCTTCCCCAAACTCCTATGGATGATATTAAATGAGTCGTGGATTATTTTTCACTGACAACCCGGTCATAGTTAGATGAAAAGTTAAAGGTACTTCACTGAAGTACTGCTTCTTTGATAATGAAGGTATTTAAGGTGTTCTTCTAATTTATGCTAATGCTAACGCTATAATCAGGGAAAATAGAACCTATTAAAGTAATATCTCCTTAATTGAAAGGTCGATATTTTCAATAGAACCTCTAATATTGAATGATTATTCATATTTTTATTTTGATTTGTGAACGATCTTAGACAGAAAATGAATTTATGAATAAGAAATTTTCTGTTGAATGTTCTATTAATAGTTGACTGCTACTGAATATTAAAGAAAAAGCAGGGGTACATTTGAGAGAACATTGAGGATGAGACTGGAACACCAAAATCAGGAAGTCATTAGTGGTAAAACAGAGCAAAATTCAATTCTGGAAATGTTTTATAATCTCTGCCATCCGGCGCATCCCCAAATCCTCAGGGAGTTTAACGTTGCAAGAAGCTCATATCTTGCGTTATTCCTTGTTATGATGACTTTTCCTTGTGAAAGAAGATAACAGTCACGTCCAAAAGTACTTGGAAATGTTGCATTATTGTTTTGGTCTGACACAAAAAAACTGAAAAGACAAATCAAATCTGGCAAAAATGAACACAAATGGACACTATTGTTGGCGCCCTTAATCTTATATTTGGCTAAGACAAAAATTTAAGCTTTGAAGGATTTTTTTTCTTCCAATTTAGATCTGACTGCAGGTGGTCTACGGCACCCCGGGCCACAATTTGGCACCCGTCTGGTACCAAGCTGTTCTCCCAGAGGGATTGTGGTTTTGTCACATAAGCTTGGACAAACTCCAGCTTTGCTTTTTTCTTTTCTGTGTTAATGGCATTGTCCTCCTATAGCGTCTCTTCATTTGGAGACGGTGTGAGCCAACACTGATGTATCTGTACACCAGCGTGTTTGGAAGTTAATCGTGGTTCTTTAACCACCATTTAACCATTTTAGTCTTCCATTAATTCCATCCAGATATAGAGAGTTTACAGTACACTAACAGGCTTTAAACCTCTTGATATTGCGCTCAGTGGACATGGTGACATTAATATCTCTGGAGAAGGCCTTGTAGGCCGCTTTACACTTCTTTCTTTTCTTCGTAACACACAACATATTGCAAACTGGCTACAAGTGAGATTGCCCATACCTGTTATTTTAATCCAGGGGTGTCCAAATCCAGGCCTCGAGGGCCAGCCTCCTGCTGGTTTTCCAGTAATCCTGCCTTATCTGGTGCTAATTACCTGGATCTGGTGTGTTTAGCCAATAAGGAGCTTTAATGGCACATTGGTTTTTAAAACATATAGGACACCGGCCCTCAAGGCCTGGATTTGGACACCCCAATCACATGAAATTTGGAGTAACAAATTTCTCTTGTTCTTTTTTGTCAGGTTTCACCTGTGTTTTTTTTTTGTTGTTGTTGTTGTTTCAGTTCAATCAAACACAATAAGCTTGTAAAAACCAAAACGTTTGTATAGGGAGCAGTCTTCTGATATAACTGCAAGCATGCCAATACTTTTCTCCAGGACTGAAGAGTCAGTAAAGTTAAGCTCAAGAATTCCTAAAGTGAGGACGACCTGCGCCACCTTGTGACGAGTTTTAGCCTAATCTGGACGGTTCAGACCTTCCCAAACCATGAAGTTCCAAATATCCCATTTTCACCAAAGACTTCTGCAGGTTGTAGAAGGAAGTATTCACATCAAATATAAACATATTTACATTCTGATTTCAATAGGAGTGTGGATCTTTCCCTCTCACACAATTCAATAAATGTCTTGATACTTTCAACAAAAACGCTAAAATCTAGATATTTCTTATTCATATTAGATTTAAAGATATAAATAATAATGCATGGTATTTTGACAGAGAAATGTATTCAGATATTGACTTGGAAAAAGCAAGCTTATGATTGGGCATCCGCTTTTTTGGATCCCATGTACATAAAACAAAGACGGTAACAAAATAAAACAGAAAGAGAAACTGCAGTTTGCCACAAATTGATTGATTTTATACCTTTTTAACCAGCATAATCTTGTTCATATCTGTGGTTTTTAAACGATACTGCAGTTGCTCGGTTAATTTTTGATACATATCGAATATCTTTTACATTCCTAGATTTCAAGAATTAAAAAAACCCCTGTATTTTCTACAATGAAAACAGTGTGAGAGATAATTTTGATTTTGCTCAAGTTTTTGCATATTTATTTAAGGATCTGTTTTTGATTGGCAGGGAGGTGAACCCAATGGAGCTTCAAGCTTCTCTCTGTTTGGCCCAATTCCCAGAACACTGTTGAGGTGAGTAAATTAAAGCCAAGGTGCCAAGCTTTACTTTAATCTTTCAGAATGCAACCACATGCATGTCTATGAACAATTCCTAAACTGCTTTAGTAAGAAGCCATATACACCTTTTTTCTCCAATAGTTATGCAGGATTAACTTATTTAAACGCCACAAAGACCCAGAGAAACAGATTTATTTGTAAAATAGTCTGGATGCACAGAAATAAACGCACAATAATCACAAAGTGAAGGAAAATAACTGTTTTATGTTATGAAAGTGGGCTGCACGGTGGAACAGCACTCTTGCCTCAATGAAAGTTTGCAGGTTTTTCTTGTGCATGGATGGTTTTCCGGCTTCCTCACACAGTCCAAAAACATGCTTCATAGGTTACTCGATTACTCTGAAAGTCATGTGGGAGTAGTTGTCCGCCCTGCAACAAGACTGGCGACCTGTCCAGGCCCAACAGTAGCCAGGACAAGCTCTGGCGACCCCGAAAGGGATATTGCAGGTTAAGAAAATTAATGTTATGAAACTTAAACTTTCACTAAAAAATAAATATACCACAAAAATGGGTAGATTTTGGAAGCTGAAAGATGAAAATGTAGCAGAAATTCTCTCAATTTTAGGGCGGGTTTTTAACCAAGCTAAATCCATCTTAAACAGTGACAAATTTGGAGTATTACCCTCAATAAATTGACTATATATGGGGTTTGTCAATTTATTCACCTTAGTTTTTTTTTTATACAGAAGAGGGTGACAGAAATAACAACAAGTGTAACAAAATACAGTTTTGAAAAGGCAAAACCAAATCACATTTTGGTGCTCTTTTCTTTTAAACTTTTTTCTGCAGTTTCAGCGATAGGTTTGCTGAAAAAGAAAAACGTTTATTGTTATTTTTTTTCTTAATTTAGAAATATGTGTGTTGAGAAATGATGTAGAATCTCACCTAACTTCAGCAAGGTCCTGTAGTTCTGCGTTGCAAGTTTCAGGTAACATTGCACAGAGACCTCCAGCGACTATAGGGATGATGCCGTAGATTAGCATGGGGATGGTGAAATGGTAAACCTCCAGGAGCCGGATCAGTGGAGCGAGGATTCCCGCCACACGAGCACACATGGAGTTCAGACCAACGCCGTTCTGCCTAAGAATAGAAACATTTACAACCTCAAATTTAGTTGATAAATAATTTTACATTTTTCCGGTTTACCTTAAAATAGTTGGGTACAGCTCTGCAGTATAAACATAGACTGTGGCGAAACTGGCCGTGGCGGCAAATTTCCCCAAAACAGCTATGACTGTTGCTACGATGGGAAGATCTGATGGACCCGGGAAAAAAAGTGAATTTTGCTTTTGATTAATGAAAGAAAAGTACATTTAGACTGAGACATACCTCTCGGTACAAGGAGAATCCCAAGACAAGCTAAGCCTCCAAACAACAGCACGCCCCCTTGACAGATTTTTCTCCCAAAGCGCTGGAGAAGCGGCAAAATGCCGATGCGTGCAGGAAATTCCACCAAGCCGAAAATGAATTGTGTGAGGTAAATATCCAGACCAAAGTTTCCTACGTTCAGACTCAGTCCGTAGTACATGAGGCTAGTTGCAAACCTGTTGAATGTTGGGGACATCATTAGAAATGAGTAATGCTGGAAATGTGGTTACAACCCAGGAGTCTGCAACCTTCAACACTTGAAGCCACATAGTTTTATTTCACCCATAAGAAAGTTTTACACTAATTTGTGTATATGTCGTTATTTTCATGATAATAATAAAGGAACTTTTGTGTTTTTGGCATGTAAGGACAAACGTAAAGATAAAAATTGCAATTTTTTTTGTTAAATATGAAATATTTTATACATTTTGACAGTTTCTTTGGTATAAATGTGTTAACATAACACACTGAAATCAAATTGGAGCTAACCATAAGTTACCCTTGTGGTATTTTTTAAACGTTAAGGCACACTTAAAATGATTTATTTTCAAAAATGGACAGTCCACCTTAAAATCCGGCACACCTTATGTATAAATTGATGAAACTGGTTTTCTATGCAGTGCTCAAAAATCCGTCAAAATATTTTGGTACGACCTTGATCTATGTCAAAGCTGCACCGCTTGATGGATTTTTGGACCATTATGGCTACCGTAGTCCAGATCCTGACCGACTGAAACTTATTTACTTGTTTGTGAATGACTTGAATAAAGTTTGACGTATCTGACTGTTTTGTTTTGCTTAATTAATGCGCCTTTATTGCTAAAAAGTATGTTCCTAAAGGGGTAAAAGAGCCACAAGTTGCAGAGTCCTGGTTGGTACAAGCGAACACCTACCAAACGGTGCTCATGATGACCGCTCGTTTCCTCAGATATGATATTCTGAAGATGTCCAGCATGGCTCCTTTTTTGGTCGTCACTTCATCCTCCAGCTAATAAAGTCAAGTGTTGTTATAAATCCAGATAGTTTTTTGAGTTTGTCAGCGTCTGTAGGATGCAGCTCACTTTGTCTAGGAGATCTTCAGGTACTTTCCTCTTGTTCACTTTGGCAGCTCTCCGTACTGCTTTGATGGCCTCCTCCTTCTTCCCCTGAGTGATGAGCCAGCGAGCTGACTCCGGAAGGACCCTGGTTGACAGAGAACCCTACAATCAAAAACTCTGAGGTGCATTTTAGGTTATTTTATCTTGGAAGCATGTTTGTGACAGGAGTAGCTGCTGACCAATAGAAGATGGGGAGGACTAGAACCAGAGGGCTGAAGAGCACAATCTGAAGGATTCTCCAGTTGTGAATTAAATAGGCAAGACCCGATAATAGGATCAGCCCAACAGGAGTGAAAGAATGGCAGATGATGGTGCAGAGGGCAAACTTTGAGGAATCACTCCATTCTCCACCTATTAAAACAAAGAAAAACGTAAATTAAAGGATAACCAAACCCTAAATCAACTTTCTTTGTCTGTTGATCTCTATAAATGGGGGTTTAAAAGTCTATCAATTGGCACATTTTTGACAAATTAAAATAAACTTGTTTAACTCTTAAAAATAGTTAAAAACTGTTGGTATTCTGCCCCCTACAGGTTGAAACGAAGTATTACAGTTAAATTTTGTGATTAGTTAAACTAGGGGTGTCAAACTCAATCACACACAGGGCTAAAATCCAAAACACACTTCAGGTAGGGCACCAAGCAGATAAATCATTTTTGATTAACAACAAGATTTAAAAAAAAAAACATAACTATGAATACAAACAGGCAGGTAGTTCCATTATACCAAAATAAATCAACTTAAACATTAAATAACTTTCAACATTTTGCTGTCTATAGAAAAATATTTTGTCAAAAGTATACAAATTAGAAATAAAGTAAATTGTAAAAGAAAAAAAACCTCGCATTTCTTTACTTTTGTCATTTTATATAAGAAATTAAACTTATAAATATCCCAAAAGGTTTTGCTCTCCATAAAATGTATCCTGTCAAAATGATATTTTATCTATTAAATTGCATATATTGGCAGCAAGGCAGCTGACGCACTGTATGATGGGATTTGTAGTAAATTTTGTAGTGATGGCCACCGACACAATGGGCCTGCTGTCAGATCTGGCCCCCAACTCACTGTAAAGACCTAAATCAATGCAAATTGTGTTTCTTTTTCGGTGTTTTTGCTTTTTAAAGGACTTTTCTCATGATTGAGGACAAATGTAAAGAACATTTTTTTTTCTTTTATCAAATTTCGTGAATCTGGAGCAGACTATACAATGCTGTTTAAAAAGTTTGCAGTTTTTACATTGAGAGGCCTCAAGTTCCCTGTTTCACTTGATCCCATTTCATCCTGTCAAATCGATCCATTAATGTCTTAGTTTTCCTCGTCTGAGCGGGCATCTGGCTCCAAACTGTACGGCTGGATGGCTCCAGCATTGCTCGCCATCTTTGTTGCACTCTTAATGAAAGAGTGTAAACAATTAAGGTAGGCTAACTTTGTGCAAACAGTGACACCCACAACTCGTAGGTTCATTTCTGATTAGTTGCTGCTCTGCAGAAACTATTTCCCAGAAAATTACTTTTTTTTAAAAAGAAATTTAGACCCACTGGGAACGCTTTGAAAATAGATCAAAAGATAATTGGAGTCGGACTTTGAAGTCTTTTTGTAGTTATAGTAACTAACCAGGCCCCCAAATCAGGCGTCCAGATCAAATATTTTATGTTTTTTAATCAATTTCATTAATGGTTTGAATGTAGCAATGGAATTATTACATTTTTGATGGCTTTACAGCAGTTGTTGTACTTGTTTTAGTGCCTGCATAGCAGAATGGATCCGACCTTTAGACAGTAAAACCCATGAAAAAAAGACAGCACATCATTCTTTGGGGAGTCAACCAACCAGAAAGATGACGTCAGTACTAAACATGCTTGTTTCAGGTAAATAAAGAAAAATGGTTTCCTCCAAGTGTGAGTGTTTGTAAAAAAACGCTGGTGAAGGTGTGACTATGTTACTCACCTATGACAAAAGCATTGACCACAATCCCAGAAATGGCAACGCCGCAAAAAAACTTGAGTACGATGTATACGTAGATATCAGGTGCAAAACCGCAGCCTACGCCGAACACCAGCAGCATGAGCAGGGAAAGCAGCACCACAAAGCGCCGGCCAAACCTACACATTGACAAAAACAATATAAGCAATATTTAAAAGGCACACAATGCATTCTTATTCCACTGTGTCAAAAATGTGTTTTTTTTTCTTTACCTGTCAGCCATCTGCCCCAGGATAAATGCCCCGACTAGAAGACCAGCCATGTAGATGGACTGTGAAGCCTCGATAAAGCTGCTCCTTTCACACACTAGATTAAACTGACAGCAGGAGAAAACACATTCGTCTCATATTATTTCACCTAAATCTGAATCGTTGTATGAATTTTACATAATCGATAATTTAGACATTTATATGACTTAAAGTCAAAGTAACAAGCAGAACTAAGCATAAAGCGATTTTCTTGCTGACATTTTTGAAGTGCATCTCGTCATCTGACCGGCCCCGACATCACTTAAAGCGACTGTTTGGACGCATTTTGGCTATTATAATGTTGAGGATCGATTGGATAAAAGTCACGGGGGGTGAAAATTATGTCACAGCAAAATTAAACAAATTTGAGAAATCACAATGTGCGGTTAGCTAGACACTATTTCATTTGTTTGACGTAAGTTAAAGAGCGTTTCATTAAAGCTGGTCTAATGATCACATCTTATTTAGGGTTGTTTAGTTGAGGGAAGAATTGATTCTGTGAAAGAATTTTGATTATCAAACAAAATATTTTTTATGTCAGAATTTTAATAGAAGATAAACAAGTATACTGGTCTTGTATTTACTTAGAAATGCACTCAGGTGTGAAAAGGAAGTCATATTAGCCTAGTGTATTTTAGTAAAGAGAAATATTTAAAAAATATATATATATAGATCTGGGGTGCATTAATAATCATTTTATAATCCAGTTGTTGCCTTCTGAATCATAATTAAATACTGTGGTAACTGAAGATTCCCACCTTTAATGTTGGCACCAGGTATTTATCCCTAAATCCGACTGGTTGAATATTCAGCTAAAGATGTCCTGGATTGATTTTTTACTGATCAGACCGTTCTCAACAAACCAAGATCGAGTGTGAAATCTGATCGACAATCACAAATCACGATATGAATCGAATCATTGGTAAAATGAATTGTTATACCCCTAATTTCTGCGGAAATTAGGTATATTTCTATCCCTAATTTCTAAGGAAAATTAAACAAGAAAAACTGTCAAAGACAGAGGTTTGTCACTTAAATGCATGTGTTAGCTTTATGGCTACTTTATGATTTATTCACGGGGCTTGAGCTGACCAAAAGTGCATTCAAACTGGTTTTAGTGAGTTAAACAGGTAACATTTTTTAAAGGCAAAAGTGAGGCTCTTTAAAAAACGCATTGTAGTCATCTCCATTTAAAGCAAGAGTACAATCATTAAAAAAAATATATTTAAAAAACTGGTGGCCTTTTAAAGGTATCAACAAGTGAGCTTCACTGACAAGTTCCTCTTACCTCTGTCACAATACTGGAGCTGCCTTCTGGCGCCTCAAAATCTGTTCCATTAACGCAGCTCGTCGTGCTGTTGAGTCCGTACTTCTCAATGATTTCTAGATCCAGGTCTACAGGTGTGAACATGCTACAACTTTCAAACTTCCCCTCAGTGTTCACAGGGATTGTGAGATTTCGTTTTCTCTCATCGGTCAGGTTGTGTCCCCCCTCCAAGATCCAGTCGGTGTTACAGTGGTGAGGAAAGTTCATGCCAGTGAACACCTGGCAGATCACATCAAATGCTACAAATACGCTGGGGATGCAGAGTGCAGCCACCAGACGCTTCTGAAACAAACCAAACGCTCCGATCTCCTTCAGGATTTGCTCAAATTTGCTCATGTTGAGCAGCTGATTGTCTCCACGGATTTGATTCCAAGTGAAGTTCGATCACTGACTCTGCATTTAACTCTCATCCTGCTGAGTTAATGTTTAAACGAGCAATCACTGGGCTTTTATGACTTGTCAAAGTGTAAACAGACTGCCAAGGTACAATCATGCACAAAAGGTTAATGCTCTTTCCTTTAATAAAAAAACAAACTACTAAATTACATTAGCACAGCCCTTATAACCTTTTTTACAATACAAATATTTGTTTGATTGAATTGGAGCCAGAAAGTTAAACATGAACGTTTACCTGACAGTCTGGAGACACTTGTCAGAGAAGAACCAAACTTTTATGCTGCCAGGTATCATAGCTTCATAGCTTATGGGATTTTTTTTTTAATATTTTTTTTTTTGCTATATTATTAACCTGTTTTTGGTAGACATGTACTTTTTAAATATGTAATGAGTGCAGTGGCATGCCTGCTACTCCTTTTTGGACAGTTTTCCACCACTTCTGGGTCTCCGAGTGTATCGTTTACAGCTGTCGTCGCTTGGCAACAACAACTTCTCCATCTTTTAGAGGTCCTTCTGAGTTTGCAGAAATCTTAAAGCATTTTTTAATGATTTCGTTGTTGCATCTGTCCTCTTCTATGGACTGAGCTGCTGGGAGGGTGGAAGGATCAACGACAGACTGGTGCAGACTGAGATCCGGTTCTGTTCTGGAATGTCCTCTAGAGTCTGTGGTTGGGGAGAGGAGGATGTTATGGAAAGCGGAATTCCATCATGGACAATCCTCTTCATCATCGTCTTCTGCATTGAGGAGACTTTACTACACACTCTCATCCTCGACTCGTCACATATGGTTTTCACACATTCTGCATCACTTTTCGACATTTTTGGTGTCCCCAACTTGTCGTTCTTTGATGTGCTTTGATGGTCTTATGAAATCTCGGGTTCCGAACACTCAGGAAGCGGTACTTGATTTGGTAACGGGTTAGGGTACCAGTTGGGGACCCCAGATTAGAGTATGCATTTTTTCCCTGTCTGTGGCCCTCGGACTGGAACCGGTTCACAGCCTGGAGGTTGGAGAACCCTAATTTAATGGGAACAGCCACCACGTCAAAAAACGACAAGTTGGGAGTCACTCAAAACGTCGGAGGGGGCCCGAACCAGTCGTCCATATATGATGAGTTGGAAGTGAGAATGTGTTGGACTTTTACCACCTCGCTGCAGGAAGGAGCGCCTTCGCAGATCTTTCTTCAATTCAGCTATTAGTCTCTACATAGACAATAATCATTGTTGTCATTTATATTTTAAGTGTTTTTTTTATTTTTTTTTTGAATTTTGTATTTATTTGCTGTGATTAATAAAGCTATAGTAACAAAGTAACTCCCCCTTTTTTGTTTTTTTTTTCTATTTTTTTCTATTCCAAATCTAATAACGAGACTTCTTCTGTTAAACTCCTTTTATTGTAAAAAGAAACGTGAGCTATAGATCGGTGTGCAATAAAATGCATTCTAATGGGAGTGCAGGTCGTCATGAAAATAGAACGCTCAATTGTCATGCATGTGATATACGTGTATAGTGAAGTATTTATAAGGGTTATGGAAGTCACACACACTTGAGACGTGCGGGTGATGCTGGTGGCGACCACGCTCAGATTGTCTTATTTCTAACAGTCACTTGAGCAACATTAATGAACTCTTTGCAAAGCGTCCAGGATTTGGGAGTTAAAAGAAAAAGAGAAATCCGTATGATACGCCTGCATCTCACCTACTTTAAATGTTCATTGCAACATGATAGAAAAAAATGCTCCTTTTTTCTTTACAGGCTGAGCGGTCTACGACTCTTCGACAGTTGTGACTAAGACATATGATGTTTCCCTGAAAGTTCAATAAAGTTCCAAACTTGTTTTCTTATTCATTTAGCTTTTTAAGTCTGAACTTCGTCTGTCTGACCATAAAACAGATTGGAATAATAAAAACTAACTTTATTTGGTTAAATTTCCTTTTTATTGTTTAAAGTTATTAGTCAATTTCACATTTCTTGAATTTATGACAACATAAATTATACATACATTTCATTTTTATTACACAAAAATATAAAATTACATCAAAAGGAACTATTATTTTCAGATTCTTTTTTTCATTCTGGTTAAACCAAACCTCCAAAAACCTTTATTTAAAGTTGTTACAGTAATATGATGTTGAAGCCAACCAAAGTGTGATTTTAATTTTATAAATCTTACAAAACCAGAATTTTAAATGTGTAAACATCTGCATACATTTGCAGTTCTTAGAAATTCTTAGAAATTCTTGACACTCAGCTGCAGTGAAATAGCTAAACATTAATGATCAGTCAGTATAAAAAGCAAAGGCAATCATTTGACAAGCTCCTTCCTGGTCCCAATCACATCATCTGCTGAATGAAGCACAACATGCAGTCACATACTGTATAAAGAGGAAGATTACTAAAGTATTGCCTCAGCCAGCGTACTCGCCTCTCTATGCTTCAGATTCATCCGTCATTCCGGGGGCTCCATTCCTCAAAATCCAGCGGTTTTTGTGCTGAGTGTGTCCAAAGCCTTCATCGTAATTCCCCTTTTCTTTGAACAGTTGTTGGTAGTGAAAAATGCAGTAGAATTCTCCATTTAAGGGAGCGAAACTGTACATGCTACAGATGAGTACACTGTTAGTAACACTTTATTTGGAAAGAACCACAACTTTCACATTCTTCAGAAACTTCTATTATTAATCAGGAAATCAATAAATTGATTGAAGACCATGCAAATTTGTTTTTTAGATAATAGTTTTCAAGGCAAGAGGTGTTGCTTTTAGCCCTATCCACACACTTTTTGTTTGACTTTGATTAAAAAAGTCTTTCTTGGATAAATTTTGAACTTGTTATTTTTTTTTAAGAATTTAATGACTGAAAACATCTGTTATACTTTCATTAAAATGTATTTTAGGAGAATATTAGAAAAAAATATCAAGAGGACATGCAAATAATCCACCTTAATGTTCCTTAAAGTTATAAATCAGTGTTTTCAGAGTATATGTGAGCTGTCTATTAACAATATGAACCTGCAAGCTCAGCAGGGAACATTTTAGCTTAATTAAAGGGTAACTGTTCCTAAGAGAAACGTGCATGTTGTGTCATTTCATACTGATACTAGAGGATTCATGTTGTATGGTGGTTTATAGTTGGAGGAAACAGAATTTTTCACCTACAACGTTAAAAAATGAAATGTATATTTGGAAAATGAATTTTTATTGTTCACTGTACCATTATTCATTTAAAATACTGTTAGGAATTAATGTGTGTACACTCATGATAGTCTAGTGGCTTTGAGAAGTTTAATCGTCCAAAGATGTGATATAAAAACTAATGAAACCTAACTAAAAAGCCAACAATGGATTAAGTATTTTATGCTTAAAAAAATAACCTCCTTTTATCTCTCATGGTACTTTCTCTGTAAGTGTACAACTAAAAGTCAGTCTTTTTGCTAAATTAAGTTGATGATTTTCAGCACTATTACTTGAACGTGTTTTATGAAGCAGCACAATTAATAATTTATACATTAGTAATTCTGGATGTTTTCAGCTTCAAAGGAATCTGCAAAATTTAAAATAAAATGCTTAAGATACTCTTCTCACTGTGTAATTTCTGCATTTTAAATACATTTATGAAACATTTGTTTGAAGACGAGCAGAACATTATGAGAAGGTGGTGTAAAAAACTGAAATCATTTAGTTAAAAATGTGTAAATGTACATTATATTTTTGATTTAGTGGTTGCGATTTCACTTTGAAAAAGCTGTCTTTTTTGTAATCACATTTGTATAAATTGTTTCATCATTAAAAACAAATCATAAAGGTTTTGATTAAATAATTAAGCAGCATTTAAGTCAATATAAATTTATAAAATCTGAATTTTTCTGATTTGAGTGAAGATATCTTTTCATCCCACCTTAGTTTTTTCTTGCATTTTTTACAGCAGAAGCAGATTTTGTGGAAAATGTATTTGTCCGCAGTGATTTTTTCCATCTGATAAACGGGCTTCTGACAGGCAGAGCACATCTCATGAGAGGCCGATTGGAACTAATAAGGAAAAGAATAAGACAAAGATGAGACGGGAAAAATATGTATTTTTTAACCAGGAAAAAGCACGAATCAGAAATAAATAAATAAATTTAGCTCCTGAGTAAGATTTTTAAAAACTACAATTACGGAGACTCAATGTGGGAAATGTTACATAACACAGGCAAATAATACACAAGCAAAAGTTTATTACACTCTCAAGTACTGTATAAATATGGCGAAATTCTGCAGGTGTAAGTCTTCACTGGGGTTTAAAGGTGCTGATCTGGTTTCTTGGCAGCTGAACTTCAGGATAGGTGGAAACTTGGTGTGTGGATGGACTGAAAACTGCCTGACTTGTGGCATTTATGGATTCCGGCTGAGTAGCCATGACAGTTTTTGAGGAGTAAAAGTGGGTTCCTGAGCCGTTCGTCTTTTCGTGATTTGAGTTTGCAGCGACGCCGTTCCCATCACGGTCAGTTTGCACTTCCAGCACGCTGACCTCTCTATTGGAGATTGGTGTGTCTGGATTTTGCCCACTTTTACTGCCGTTCATTCTTCTGTCTTGTGCGGGGCTGTTGCATATTAACGTCTTTGCTGTCCTAAATTTCTCCTCTTTTGAGTTCTGCTGACAGGTGGGGCACAGTCTGGTTTCCTGTGACTGAATAGCGATGGACGAAGGTGTGGATGGAGGGCTTTGTTGATGGGATGCAGAGGATGTTTCAACCGGAATTTCTCTGATGTTGTAACATTCATTTGCTCCCTGTGACCCCGTCCTGCCAGCAGGAGATGCTTTTCGCCCAAAAGATTCCCTTAAAAGACACGACAAACTTGCAATGTCGGAGTCAGATTTCAGCGTGGACACTGAGTAAAGCGCCTTCCTGATAGCGTCTTCTATGTCCAAAAGTCTCGCTATCGTCTGCTCTTTTAAATTCATGATTTCTGCACTGGCTCGCTCAAGATCGCCGTAAACATGCGCCATTGAGGAGGAGCTGTCAGTTTTCTCTCGAGGCACGGCGGGCCTTTTGTCCTTGTTCTCAGCTTCTCTGTTTTTTTCTTTTCTCTTGTCAGGCCTCACAACCCAGTCAGGGACACTCTCGAAGGCTCTCCTCAGGGCCCTGACATCGACCTCGCTCGTGTCCTTCTCTATTTCTTCAACCCGACTGAGAATGCTCTGCAGCTGCTCCTGCTTTTGCAAGTTGTCGAAAATCTCCATGGCGGCCGTTATGTTCCCTCTCACGATCTCATCCAGCCTTTCACGGCAGTTCTCCTCTGCTTGGATTTGTTCTGCCTTTTCTCTCATTTCAACTTTGCCTTCTTGTTTAACCTCCGCCTCCTGCTCGTCTTTCTTTATTTCTATCAGTCTACAAGTGTCAGGTGATGGGTCCACATTACTTTGCGCTGGCTTTGAGTCGTTAACTTTGTCTTCAGTCTGGAAAATTTTGAGTCTTTTGGGTTTTGGTGGAGCAGTCTTCAGGGAAAACTCCTTTTTCCCACCTGAATCTTGACTTGCCCCCTTTAAATCTGTTTGGTTTTTATCAGTTTTATTCCTGTTATCTTCTCCCGTTGCATTCTGGGAGCTATGCTTTTCCACTGCAGGATTCATCTCTGGTCGCCCGGTTGTGATAGTATTATCTGTTTGATTGCTTTCTGAAGCGATAGCTGAACTTTGAACTGGATCTATTTTGGTTTGCTGGAACATCACAGGTTCATTGAGAACCTCATGTCTTTGATGTTCCTTTGATCTGTCATTTGGTCTACTTTGTTTATTTTCATCTAAAATGGACACCTGTGGTGTTTTCGGAGATTGAGACGTTGATTTTTTGTTTCTTGTTTTTTTGTTTTGGGTTTCGTTAGACTTCTTTGGGGTAGTTGACTGATTCTGCTTTAAGTGTTGAGGTTTGGGCGGGATGGCTGGTTTTGGACCAGAACTTTTTTTAGATTTCCTCGAGGCGGGATCTGTTTGTCCTTTCATTTTGTTGTTAGCGTCATGTGGGGAGTTTTCTACTAACGCCCCTTGCTTTAATGGTGCTTGAGCTAATTTAGAATCTGTCACAACTTTTTCTTTTTCTTGCTCTTGTCGCTTTGCTTGACACGGTTTGTGAGAGTTTCTGTAAATCATGGCTGCTCTAAAATCTCCTCTTGTGACGTTGATGTTGGACCTTTCCAAGGATTCCAATGCTGCTTGCATTTTTCCCTGAAGAACAGCTTCCTGTTCCTCGTCCATTGAGGGTGATACTCGTGAACTGCTTTCTAAGGTTACGTCAGCTTGATCATCTTGTTTCAGGATCACGTCGTCAACTTGGTCCTTTTTGTTTCTAGCCTCATAGATTTGCCCTTTCTCAGACTTTTCGTCGTCGTGGTCCGTCTTTGTCATTTCATCCTGTCGTGTGATAATGTTCAATGGTAAGCATTCGTGTGAGCCTGCTGCTGTACATGACTCCACTTTTTGCCCAACATCTTGAGATAAATTGCCTAGAGGTTCTACATCTGCTTTATCAGAGAATTCCTGCAATTGGATTTTTTTTGTTTCTTGTAGTGACTGATATAACAATTTGGCCTCAATTGTAGCCTGTTGGAGGTCATGAATGGCATTTTGGAGAGTGGAAACCTGCTGGGCAGTATTTAATTCTTCCATTAATGTAGCTTGGTTGACATCAACCTGCTCTCCCGACTGTGGCACAACTGAGCAAAAAGCTTCCTCTTGTGCAAGGCTTCCACACTCATTTTTTACCTCTACACTGGAACCTTCTCTGGTATTGGTTTCTGTAGATTGACTTTTTGCAAATGAGACATTAGAAACATGTGCAGATGACATATGAGCATCCTGAACATTGGTTTTGTCTTTAGAAAACATGCTTTTTAGTTTCTTGATATCCACAGGGACCCATTCTGTGTTACTTTCATCCACTTGATCTCCGTTATGTCCTGCTAGTTTCTGGTTTTCAGAACATTCCTCTTCCTGAACAGCAGACCCAGCCTGAAGAGTTTTCAAATACTCAAAGTCGCCCTTTTCAATGCAATCCTTGAACAGTTTTACATTCCCCTTCACTCCATGCATGTCTAACTCAGCACAGATTTGTTGATCTTTAAGAGAGTCATCGATGGTTTCCACGCTCTCCTTGTCTGATGTTTGTGGAGGGATGTAACTCTTCACGTCTTGCTCATCAAAGTATTTGTAGAGGGAGTAAAGAACAACTTCAGTAAAGTTGTTTGCATCTTCCTGAACGATTAATCCTTTCCTCAGAGAGTTGTCTTGATTAAGGATGTCCTCGACAAGCTGAAGCATGTTGGCAGTTTTGAACTCGGTGTCTCTGTTTGCAGAGAACTGATGCTGATGATGGGGAACATCCACCACCATCGCCTGCACGTGTCCTTCCCTATCCTCCTTTAAGTAAGTAATCTGAGGCTTTAGGTTAGTTCGGGGAAGCAGTTGAAGGATGAGGTTTTGGGCACCACCTTCCGTCACGTCATCGTAGTCGATCTGAGGTCCACTATCTGATAGTAGGAATGGAGCTCTTTTAGCTTTCATTGTTTCGTTCACCTCAATAATGGCACCAGATGAGTGTATTGCTTTCACATGGAAAAGGAAACTCAAAGTTTCTTTAATGTTCTCCACTAGTGTCTCAACTTCCTCCTTGTTTTGGTGTCTGATCTTGTCAAACGGCATAGATTCAAACAGACTGGTTCTGTTCTTGACGTTGACGGTCAGCCCGTCTTCCGCTCCGACGCTCTGGTGATTCAGGCTTTCTGAATCAAAGGATTTCTGCTGTTCAACGTTTCCTGAGATGAATGGGTTGTTTAAAAAAAGAGCAGCACTTGTTTTTATCATCTTCCCTTGGCTTCCCGAATCAGAAAAACTCTCTTGCTCGGTGAGTGTTCCACCACTGCACACCACTTCATGACTAGAGAGGCCACTTCTTTGAGCGACTGCATCATTACACGACACCTGAAGCTGTTCTTCCATGTTGTTGGTGCTACTTTTGTCGCCGCTGTGTTCCCTCTCTTTGCATTCAGACTGCTTGTTTTGTTTTTCAAGTATACTTCCCTCGTCTCCAAACATAGAAACTTTCCCCTGAGACCCATCTTGGTTTGGCCTAGATATACTTTGGGACTGATTCTCAAATATCCTTCTAGTGGCTTGAACGTCTATTCTTTTCAAGTCTTCCTCACTGTATTTTTTTAGTTCTAGATTTGCATTAAATGATGTATCATCTTCCAGGATTCTCTCAGTTTGAGGCTCTAAAACAGTTTTGTTAAAATCACATCTTTCCCCCCCTCCCTGAGCTGTCTGGATCTTAAGGGTGGAAGGAAGTGCGTTGTCACCGAGTGCACGGTTCTCAAATATCAGGCGTCTTGTAAGGACCTCTCCCTCGTATCCAGTTTCACCAGCTGCCACCTCCTCCGAGCTCCAAACCTCAGCTAACTCCTCATCCACAAAATCGTCAACCATCTTCAGCTCTGGGTGAGTGTGCTTCAGGAGCCTCCTCAGTTCACATTTCTGCCGTTGTTTGTACAATGTTTCCCTGGAAAGTTGCAACGGCTCTAAAGGTTGAGAGGATGCCCTGGGAAGGTCCTCCACCTCTGCTTGGTGGGAGTCTTCTTCCATCTTAGAGGAACAAAACATTACTTTTAATGTTTGCTTCTTGTGACTGTCCCCCCAAAAAACATGCTCCAAAGTTGACACACTTACAAGAGCCAAAACATGCCTGAAGACTCCCACAATCCATGGGTTAGCTGAACTCCTGAAGCTCGCCTCAACTTCATACCAGCTTTTAGTTATGACGGTTGACAGTTTAGTCTGGTTTAGTCTTTCACTTTAGTTGCACTTATTTGGTTTTTGTTAGACATGTATGAGACAATGCAAACCAACAACAACATCTTCATGCCAACAATCCAGGAGTGCGTTGCCTTACCTTGGTTAGTTTGGTTCTTTTTCCAGATGTAAATGTCCTCTGCTCTTCCTGCATAGAACAGTGGTTTTAGCCTCACTGCATGCTATTTTATTGTGTTTTAAGAGCCTCTGCAGCAACTACTGACTGATATTTATGTCACATCATACTATATAATGTGATTCAATTAAATTTCAGTGGAAATTTTAGAATTGTCCATTCATTCACCCTTTCTCATTTACTTATTTATTTATTTTTTAGTAATTCATTCACATTTTTAACACACTTTGGTACATTGAGATTTCTCTAAACTTCTTAAACTTGCATCAGACGTTTAATTCCTCCTGGAATAACTTCCTCTGATGCACTTCTGCAAGCCTATCTGGATCTCTCTTTTTTTTTTGATCAGCACTTCCAATTAATTTCACATTAAGCTCATTACCGGAAAGACGCTCCATTAGATCTCATGCACTTCCTGTCGTCATCATTTTTGTAATATTCATATGATGCGTGATCCTAAATGAGGCTGCATTTTTCACTTGTCATTGTTAAGTTTGATTCATGGCGAGTCATCTGTGGCTCATTTAGAAGGCTTTATGGATCATTGCATTACGTTTTTTAAACGTCATTCATTTTAATATTTAGATACATTTCTATTGTGGTATAAAAAATGCAATTGATTCAATGTTTTTAATCACATTTGTCAGCTATAAAAATCAAAACTCAGCTTAAATTATGAATCTTTGCTAAATGAAAATAGGAAAAAAAACAGCAATCAGTTGATTACCGGTTTGGAAAGTTTGCGTGCCGAGTCCTGAGTTGCCACTTTAGACATGTAAAGCGCAGAAATGGCTCTGACTGAGACGGACACGACCTCCTTGGGATGGGCGACAGCGTTGTCTCTCTGCTCTGCAAATAACTTCCTCTTTTCCTCTGCAAAGACAGATTGATAACACATTTCAGTTAACAGGAGTTTAGTAAAGTAGAGTAGTTTCTGCACGTGTACTCACTTTCAACATTTTAAAACACCTTTAATTATATATGTTTTTTTATGTTGGTCTCTTTACAAGCTGAGGAATCGTTTCAATGAACAGTTTGAAGTTTAGTGAAAAAGCCATCAGGCTTTAGAGGGAGCGTTTTTGTTAAAGTCTTAGATCCTCGTCACTAAACCTTTTGTGCGTAGGTATCAATTTGCATTTCTAGTAATAGCGCGTCCTGAGGTGCTTTTTAACAGCTGTCATGTGGCTGAGTTATAAATGTCGCTTGTGAAGCAGCAGGAAAGATACCCGACTCCACTGACACATACTGACAATTAAAGAGCACACAAGTCCCTGCAGCTACAGTTGACTAAGCAAAGAGCTGCCAAGGTAAACAGACAAGCATCTTCACATTTTTTGCATAATTAAAGGCATTAAACTGTTGTAAATAAGAAAGAAATTACAGCAATTTGAAGGAGGCACACCTGAGTTTCATTCTGACACCATCAGAGAAAAATGTTTTAAAGAATTTTTTGCACATCTTCAGAAACTTTCATTGTAAATTAAACATTTACACTGCATTTTGTACAAAACACTGTAGGTTTAAGAGAGTATGCAGGCTTTCATGAATAAATGCAGTCTCTTACACGGCCTCATTCAAAATGCAAATCTCTACTCACTGAAGATGAATTATTCCCGATCTCCTCCTCCTCTCTGCATTTTGAGTTTCTGGTGAAATAAGTCCGATTTTTTTTCCCCGTTTGTTTGGTTCCCTCTGCGCGTCTTGGCTGCTCCGTCTTTCTGCCTCATCGGTGCCCCAGAGACAGCTGACCCTTTAACCCCCTCCCCTCCCGGCCTCCTCTTTTTTCAGGGATTGTAGCATGGCTGCTATTTCTGTCCAGCTCTGGAGTGGCCCTCCACACCAGGCTGAGTCAATCACAGCTCTGTGCACAGTCACTCAGTCTCTCATGTTCGGTCTTCCGCTTTCATTCATGAGAACCTGCATGGATCCGGCTCCTTTTCACGGTTTTAAATGATGTAGTGTTGAATAGTTAAAGACGGTCATGTTTAGACGCAATACTTCCTCCTTTAGAGTCTTTTGAGCTTTTTAACTGACCTAAATTTATGAATGGGAGAATCCCACTTTGCATTTATGCACTTTATGACCAAGTTGTTGATCATTTGACATCCAAGCTGTTTCAACAAACATTTTTTCTTTTTTA
>NC_050531.1:8782565-8783048 GCF_002922805.2 Oryzias melastigma | reverse complement strand
AAGATGACAAACAGCTGCTGTTGCTTAGCAGACTAAAACACCAGACTTTCCATGTAATGCTTTATTTTGGTGTTTTAGTAAAAAATCATGATATTTGCTTTTGGGAGTTTTGATTTTAAACAAAAAGCCACATTTGTACAAAAAAATATTAAGACAGACAAAAAAAGTTTACATATTGGCCAAATTAGAAAAATGAAAAACCACAATGGTCTAAATCAGGGGTCTGCAACCTGCAGCTCTGGAGCCACATGTGGCTCTGTGGTTAAAGAAAAATTAAATGTTTAAATTTAAAAAAGCAAGTAAGTGAATTAAAAGTTCAACTACTACATTTTGACAGGTTTTTGAGCATTTACCATAAGAAAAAAACAAAAACAATTTGAGGTCAGTGGTCTTAGGTGCACTGTGTTATAAAGCAGATTTTCTATTTTTTAACAAATTAAAAGTTTTTAGGTGTACCTTATGGTTTGAAAAATACGGTAAGGG
>NC_050531.1:8752984-8782219 GCF_002922805.2 Oryzias melastigma | reverse complement strand
TATTTCCAAATTTCTCACTGCGGACCACAAAAAGTAAAATAAACAGTTTTTTTTTTTAAATCACTGTTGACTTTATATTATACCAGGGGTCTGCAACCTTTGACACTAAAGGAGTAATTTGGTCCACTTTCTTATAAATCAAAATCCAGCGAGAGCCAGAAAGTCCCATGTTATTTAGAAACTTAGGAAAATACACAATATTTATGATTTTGTAATCATCAAAAATAATTTATAAAATGCAGATTTGAAACTTTGCAATATTGAATTACAACCGTGTTTATATGTTTCTATGGCTGTTTTTACTTTATTTTTTTACTTTCAAAATAAAATACATCAGTTAAAATCCAAAATAAAATACAAGACAGTCAAACATGATGCGTTTTATCGTTTTTCTCCTTTTACTTTCAAAAAAAACATTGAGGTAAAATCCAACTATTAAAAAAAACCCTCAAAACATTAAAAATAAACTGTAGTTTTTATTAATGCTTTTTCAAGATGTGAACCACATAACACGTAATTCTAAATCATTTTTAACAATTTTAAACTGCATTTGTTTCAAACTTTAATCACTTTAGAGTAATTTACCAAAATATAAGAATTGTGGATTATTTTATTTCAGTAACATTACAATAAAAACACAAATTTAAAGAATATTTCTTCAAAATTTATTTTACATAATTTGCTTTGTATTTTGACATTAAAAATCTAAAACTGAAATAACTAATCAATTAAGGTTGCAGACCCCTGTACTATACTGATCCTTTGTGACATAAGGTGCCTTTTATTTTGAAAGGAAGTTGTGAACCTCTGTCAAAAGCTAATAAAAGGATAATGTTTTTTAAATATATTTATCGTTTATTTATGCCTAATAAGCAAAAGTTGATTCACATTTATAATAATAACATAAATACAAATAATTTTCCTGTATTTTAAAGGGTGAGTTCAGACTTTGTGGCCCCCACTGGGTTGTTGTCTTTGAGAAATCGACTCGAATGGCTCGTTTAAGTGCTGAAGGTTGAAGACCCCTGGTCTAAATGAATTAGACGAACTGAGTTGTAGTTTTCTTCAACTTTGATCAAAGGCTGAACTAATTTTTTTGAATGTTTGGCCTTAAGCATGAGGTGGCCCTGACCTACATAGCTCTGAGCTGTGGAGGTCAGACAGAAACATCTCAAACTGATCCTAGAAACAAAAGAGGCAAAAGTCAAATGTTTTGACTTTGTTGAAAATCTAGTCAAAACTTCTACCGCGAGTGTTACTCGAGTAACCTTAAACATGTGTAGCTTGTGGGTTTAGTGAAAATATGCCACTAATAGTTTCATCAGAACTTTGAATCATGTAGGATGATAAATAAAAGGATTTTTTTTACCTTTTGACTCTCATGATGTTCATATTTGATGTGGTTTTCAGTGAGTAGCTTCTTCCCCTCTGCAGGGCTCAGCATGTCCTCGGCCTCTCCGTTCATCACTACTGGCATCTCTTCCGTGCCGTTCGGTGTGGTGCTTGCAGGAGGGAAACTGCTCCTCACTTTGGTTTTTGCAGCTCCCTTGGGTTCAAACACAGCCATCAGGGCCTCAATGGAGCCGCTGCTGTTTTGAAGGCTTCCCACGGATTTACTGCGGGTCAAAATGGGCTTGGCTCCACTTTGTTTTCTCTCCTCGTTTCTCCTCAGCAGAAACTCCAAGCTGGTCTCCCTGCTTGGTTGGGGAGACGGTGTCCTCTAAATAAAAAAATTAAAACAGAAAAACAGTGCAGGGAAGTGTGCAGGTGATTTAGTCCCATCTAAAAAAACCTTACTTCTGGCTTTGTCGCTCCAGGTGTGCTGTGCCTTGAAGCTGCTTTGACACCTGAACTTGCTCTCACTGATGTTTGATACCTGCATGAAACATATGCTTAAATATTTAAGCTTTTTATTTTTTAATTTCACAGTTCGAGAAACGACCTACCTTGCCACCAGCTCGGACACAGAAACCATCTTGTCCCGCAGTCCTGTGTCGGTCCGGGTGGGTTTATCGCTGGCGGAGGGGATGCTCCTCTCTGAGTGGGTTCGTCTCAGGTCATTCTTCCAATCCATGCTGGAGTTGTTGCATAAAAAGCGACCTTTTATAAAAATAAATAATCACTAAACATGCCTACAGACATAAAAAGATTTCTTTTTTGTTCATTTTACAACCTTTAGCAAGATTAATCCTAATTTATTCCCGAATAAGCATGATATTTCGCTGTTCGGCTACACGGTTAGTCATTTTGCTTGAATTAAAGCAGATTTTTCCGTAGAGGAGTTACCTGGTCAGTGTCTGGTTGCGGCGATAAGCAGAGGTACTTCCGCAGCATCACAAGATCTGAAGCGTTAGTGAGCAAAGTCCCTCTTCTTCCTCATTACCGTTTCAAAGCTTTTATAGGTGCCATACAACAAGAGATCCCATAAATCCTGCATTCTGGTCCGTAAGGCATCTTGAAATATTAATGGTGGCAAATCAAAAATGTTTCTGCGCACCAGTGTCCAGTCTTCTAACCGTCCGATGTCTGTAATCATTATTGTGTTTCATGGTTGTTGAGTTTGAAAGAGAATCATTTGATTTGAGGTCAACCCTCAGAGGTAATTACTCAATCTTTGTGCAGGAGCTAACCATCCATTAAGATAAAATGAGATTAAATTCATTGATCCTGAGTGCAGGCTGGTCACTGTAGCACTTCGGTTCAATATAGACAAAAGAGTGGAGCACATTTAAAGTGTGTAATGAGTTCAATAGCACGCCACTTCAGTGTTTGGAGAGGGTTTTTGCCCGCTGAGTTTTTTAGTTTGATACTGATTAACAGGCAGAGCGGTTACAGATTTACAGTGTCGTATGGGACAGTTGACAGAAGCTCATTTTTAGCGTAGATGTCCAAAGTCTGCACTGTAGACGGTGTCTAAATGACTTACAAAAAGATGCTGATATTTGGATTTTAAGAGCCTCTTAAGTTGATGACTAACCTTTGCAAAGCAGTTATTTTGGATCATTTCTAAACAGAAAAACATTAATTAAGCTTAAATCCGGAGTGTTCTGTATTGAAATATTCTGGTTTTACTGTCTGTACACTGGTTGGAGGGATTAATATGATTTAGAGCACAAGTGTCAAACTCAATCACACACTGGGGCCAAATCCAAAACACACCTGAAGGGGTCGAACAGGATAAACATTTATTAAACAGACTAAAACTACATTTTTAAAACTTAAAAAATGTAACTTTTTACTGCGGACCGGACCTCGGGTAACCTAAGCCTAGCCCAGGGGTGGGGAAACCATGACCTGGGGGCCATAAACTGTTTAATCTGGCCCGCCAAACTAGAATAAATTATTTTAACAATCCAAATTATTGCTTGATTTGTTGTTTTTCTGAAGTTCATGTTTAATTTTTAAGTCGTACAGGCATTTTCTCTACCATTCCAACAGCACATAAATGCAGCATTTCTTTAAGTTTTTATTTCTCTCCAATAAACCTCATCCCATTGATGGAGTTCGCACCAAAATGAGAAGAAAAGTCAGTTTTGAAATAAAAACTCCAAACTGTTCTGTTTTAAAATGGATAATTACCATACCTTTGTTTCATGTTATTTCTATTATGAGGCGGATTAACAAAACACGCCACACATTTGCACCTGGTCGAGCCCTTCTGTCAAATTCTAGAACCCTTTGTGCCCCACAAATCGAAAAGTTTGGCCCAGCTTGATCCGCGTCTGGTATCGCAACCAGAACCAGTACTGATCAAATCAAATCAAACTTTATTTATAAAGAAAAAAGCTTCTAATACTTTCGAAGCTCGAAGCGCTTTACAATTACAAACAGAGACAAGTTAAATAATCGAACTGAACCCACCCTCTACCCTCCCATCCATTTATCTGTATCCACTATCGACTGTCCGGTACCAGGTTAAGGGTTATGATACCGGTGAGGTCCACATTCCGGTACTGTTTGCGGCCCCGAGGTTGGGGACACCTGTTCGTAAAAAAATGTTGAGTTAAGGACACCCAAAATGTCAATTTTTGGCGACTTTAGAATGAGAATGTGCTCCAATATGTCAAAAGCACAAGATAAAATTGGGCTTTTAAAAACAACTGATCAAACAAAATAATCTTGTGGGCCGGATATAATCACCCAGAGGGCCGGATCCGGCCCCCGGGCCTTAACTTTGACACGTGTTTTAGAGTTTTCAGTGAAAAATGTTGTTTACACCCTTCAGCTAAGATAGCATGACGTTTAACGACAGCCTCAGCACTTTTAGGAGCTCAAAAACATATTTTTGTCAACAGAGTGAGCTGTTGTCACTTACAATAACAATCTGGAGCATTTACGGGAAACAGAGAAAAAAAGGCTAAAGGAGCTTCCCTTTGCTTTCGACTTCTTCTTTCTTTTTCTCTGAGGGTTTCTAAAAATGAAGTTATTTTTAGACAGATTTAGCTCCGCCCAGATATTCCAGGATGTCTTTAAGGCCGCAGAAAACTGGTTTCTCTTATGAGAATCCACAACATAAAGTATATTCCAGCTTTTAGTTTCTCCAAAAATGAAAAAAGGATTTGATTGTTTTGCCACTTGGAGGCAGTGAAACTCACCACAGGTTATTTATTGGATTGTGTTGAGTTGGGGCCTCGTTCCCAAGAGATTCATAATGAATAAAAGTTCCACAAAATCTGAAATTAAGTATATTTTTTTTGGTTTGGAGGGCTAATTCCACACTAAACAACTGCACACAAATACCAAAGAAAAGCAATGAAAGGAGCCTCCCTGCTTTTGTGCACACTTCCTTCACATTCTCTTTCTTTGGTCTTTTTCTCTGTTAATCAGTGTTCAAACAAAGAGAGAGCAACAGCAGCAGCAGCACACACCCCAGGGGCAAAAATGAGACATTCTACACCCCCTCCGTCTGACTGCAACCCCTCATCCTTTAAAAACCAACTCCTGTCTCCGTCTCGGAGGCACTGCGGAGATAAAAGGGAATACGCAATGTGCCGCCCTAAGACCCAAAACTGAGCTGTGTTGTTGAGGGGAAGTTTAGTGGCCTTGTCTGTGTTCAAAACCATCTGCAGGAGAGGAGTGGAGCTTGATGGGGGATCAAACATGCACACAGTTGACTTCACTTCAGATAAAAGACTAAAAAAGAAATTTTTTGTTGTCTTTTCAGTGACTGTGGAGTAGGGAGGAAGGGCTGCATTGTTTCGGAATAATAGCGACTTATATCCACTAGGGGGCGGTAAAGACCACTTTTGATTTTCCAGACATCAGTGGAGTTGGAGCATTTCTGGGGCTACTTAAGGCCAAATAAAAGAAAAAAAATGCACTTTAGAGTTAAAATTTGAATAAAATTTGACCTGTGATTGCTAAACAGGAAAAATACAATTGAATCATCAGCTATGTCATCCAAACGATGATTCTCTTCTGCAGAACATGTGAGGCAGGTCGTAGGAGGCAGTGACAGACCTGTAAAGTCACGTCCTCCAAAGTCATGAGCTTCTCCGAGGTGGATGATACGACACACACCGCCTCCTGCACGGCGTGTGACTCAGCAGTGGTGTGTGTTCACCCATGATTCACAGAGCTGCTTATATCTGTGAGACTCCCCAACATGCAATTGAGGTAATCTAGCTGTTGCTCATTCAGTCTTTTGGAGGCAAAAATAAAACATGAATGTGGGAGAAAACATAAAAAAGCATGTTTCCTTGTAAATAATTGAGCACTATAGTTATAAAATATTGTTAACAACAGGATTTTGCTCTGAGGAGCAACACAGCTTAGCTGATTTGCTCAAATCGTCTTTGGCACATCTAGGAATTTCTCATTTATTTATTAGTCATTTCTTGGCCGGCTCGCATCGATGCCAGGAGGGCGCCCAATTAGTTAAAAGAGCCCCATCTGTAGTTCAGATCTCTCTTGTAGAATTGTTGAAAATGCTACAAAAACTCGCTCATTTACTTTTCTTTTTTTGTCTTTTTCTCTCATTCAGCAGCAGTACTCTTTATCAGTTCTACATTATTTAGGGCGACAGCAGTTCCCTCACTTCCCGCAGTCTGTCACATTTCTGTCGCACACGTGTTTGCCAGAGTGACTCAACAGATTTCAAAATTTTAAATAGAATTCATCAACGGAGCGTTTCCACAGAGGCCAACATGTGAGCGTCATCATCGGAAAAGGCTTTGTTCCCGACTTCAAACGGGAGGTTTACATGGTGAACACCACCAAAATAGGATGCATTTTGTCTATTGCTAAAAAAACTCTAGTTTTGTTTTTTTCTGTTGGGAAAATGATGTTTAGTCTTTCTAGTTTTCAGTAAACGCTCGAATGAAACAGTCAGACGCGGGTTTATGTGGAGGTTTTAAAGGATATTGTGGTTGAACTGTGTGCCGGCGGCAGTTTAGTTTCAGTCTTGTTTTTGTTTTTTTGTCTTAACTGATTCTGAAACTTGACACAGTTTGCAAATCTGCTGCCTTTTAGAGTTTCGATGAAGCGTCTTGTAGAAGCAGGAAAAGTTGATGACTATGAGAGTGATCATCTCAAAAAATGATGATTTTTTTTCTTTTGAAATTTTAGTTTTAGATGGTAAATGGCGTATATTTATAAATGCTTTTCTGCCTTCTTTGAGGCCCAAAGTGCTTTACAGTCACAGTCCCATTCACACACTGGTGGCGGTTTCACTACTGAACACTTGTGCCAACGTTCCACTATAGGCAATGGAGGGTTCAGTGTCTTTCCCAAGGACACTTTGACACATGGGAATTGAACCTGCAATCTTCCAATCAGTGGTGGACCACTACCGCTCCACCACAGCTGCTCCTTTAGGGATATAAATCTTTAAAAAAGCAAGGAAAGGAGTTTGAAAATTGCAAATATTTTGTCATAAATTGAAGCCAGAGTGTTGAAATCATCACTTTATGCACAAAATTCAAATTCAACTTTATTTATAAAGCACTTCTCCTGCAACAAAATACACCTTAAAGTGCTTTACATCAATAAATAATTAAAATAGTTGTAAAAAATAGTAATCACAATAAGAAAAAACAACATACATGCACATTTACCAATACAAAAAGTCTATAAAATCTTATTAAAACATGCAGACATACAAAAGTTATTTAAAAGCTCAACTAAAAACCTTAAAAGCGTCAGTAGTGAATAAAACAATCTATAGATTTACATTTTCATTAGAATTTGCACATCTGTCTTGTTTTGCTTGAATTCACTTGTTTCCAGGTGACATTTTCTTCTAGAAATATTTTTTTTAAAATTCTTTGCGACTAAATCTGAATCCTTTGTTTTTTTTTTAAACCTGTTGTCAGCTTCTCCTAACACATGGCAATGATTTGTCACAACAGTGGCCCCCGCCCTCTCCGACATGACTAGTGCATTGTGGGTTTACCCTGTGTCTCTCCTCTGCAGGTGTGTGAGCTGTGTGTGTTTGACTCCAGAGAAAACGTGCTTTGGTCCAGCTGAGTGGGAGGGACTACCTCCTAATCCGTCCCCGACAGTCTCCACTAACCCCGCCCACCTCAGCGTGGCCATACACGGGCGGCGTGCACAGGCGGCTTCACATGTGTTTGTGTGCGAGTGAGAGTGTGCGCCTCACACGCGTGACCACCGCGGAGGAGGCCGAGCTAAGCTGCTTTGCAGCGCTTAGGAGGGCAGTGGCTCCACGGCCACTCCAAGGGGTGGAGCTGGCCTCCCGCCCGGAGGGGTGGCTGCATATCTGAGCGCTGGAGCTTGGTGCCCCGAGCTTCACATGACAGTGCCGGGTCAGTGGCAGAGCAAAAAGACATTGCACTGAGCTGAAATCCAGCTCTTGCATGAGTCACTTGCAGAAAGGAAGCGTTTATCTTTCCCCTTTTATAATCTCAGGCACATCTTTGTAAGATAATCTAAATTTTGCCTTTAATGTGGGGCTCAGATCTGTCAGAGCTGCAGCCAAAAGGAGCTGTGCACTGACACACTTTAGTCCAGGATGATTAATTGTTGTGCGCCAGTATTGCACACACACACTCTGTACCCGTTCGGTGCAGACTGTGTCTTTAGAGACTTAATGTTCACTGCTTTCGATATCACACACAAGCACGCACTCTCCCTCCCTGTCGGTTTAGTGTGAGCGGGGAGCAGGAATATCAGGTTTCCAGTCTGCGTGCACAGTTTGTACTCGCCGCTTCACCTTTGTTCCTCTGCTGTCAGCAGCGGTGCTGCACCAGGCCGCTCTCTAAGGATACACCAGCACGACCACCGTCACCATAAAATCATTGCAGGGAGCTGAAGAAAGCTTTTTGATAATTGGTAACACAACAGAAACAATAAATCCTGAGAGGGTTTAATGAGTCGGCCCCGCTGAGTGCCTAATGTGTGGTTCATTCATGGTTTCGTACTGTAAAAATTGTTGTTTCTGTGCATTCCCCTCAGCTGTGGAACACCAGATGACCCTGCAGTGGCGCCAGGCGAGGCTGGACTACCCAGGGGGGAGGGAGAAGGGTTCATGTACATAAAAGGTTATTATGAGGCTGAAAAAATGATGACACATCAGAAAAAAAGCAAAAAAAATGGGTGTTTCCATTTCCTTATAACTTCGTAGAAATCAATAGCTTGCTTTCCGTTTTATCAAATCAGCCCGATAATGAAGCAAATGAATGTTTGTAAGTAATTCTGTGCTGCAGGAAAGGGCTGTGCGGTTTGACTGTGGGCTAGGGAAGTGCTGTCTTTTGTAACCTGATCTTCTGAGCGGGACGTCACACTGCGCAGCTCCTGGAATGTCCTGCGTAGACAGAACAAACTCAAACAGAGGCCAGCACTTATCTCTTATCTCTGATGCTGACACTTTGCTCCGCAATACTGTCAAATAAGCACATATCGGCAGCACTTATCTGGCGACAACATACAAAATATTGACATTTTGGATCTCCGTGACACTTCGCATGTTCTGGAGCTTTGGATTTCGCTGTGAGTCTTATCTAAAAACGAGAGTCAAAGAAAAGGAGAGGGGCTTAAAGAATTAAAGCTCACAGAGGATGAAAATCTGGATAAAGTCAACCGTCAAAAAAATGGAGGATTGTGTGATATTTTCAGGCAGATTTGAGTGTTTTGTAAACTATCTCTTTATAGATGTCACTGAGGTTATATTTGGTTACATGTATTATAGATGAACGATACTATGGTGGACGATTTTAGTGATAAATCACCTAAAAGTCTGTAAAAATGCTTAATGCATAGAATAATTATCAGCGCACGCACTCAATCATTCTAGAAATAAATATGTATCATAAAATGTGTCTCCTAAACTAACTACATCAATGAAAAATGCAGGTTTTGAAAGCTGAGCTGCATAATCTATCTCTGTATGAATATTGTATTGTGACCTCAGGTTGCACATGTGATGCTTTGCAACAGCGCATGCCAAAGCCTGCCTGGTTACACAAGGCAATCACTGGATATGTGCAGGGGGAGCACATGATTGCTGCACAAACTCTTCATTTGATGCAGCTTGAAGCGGAGAGAAAAGTTATGCGGGCGCACTTTGAAGTGGTCAAACGGATATTTGATGTAGATGTTCGCTTCATTTTGCATCTTTGGTGACCTTTGCCAAATGCCTCTTTTTTCATGTGTGTTTCCTAATTTTAGCCCTTTTTATAGGGGTGTGTATTGGGAAGAATCTGGCGATATAATCACGATACATATTGTATTGCAATACAATATGTATCATGTATCATGATACGATACACATTGCAGTATATCTGTGCCAGAACAATTTTTCAATTTTTTTTAAAGAGTATGACCCGTTTTTAAAGGAGTGTATATTGGCAAGAATCTGGCGATACAATACATATCATGATACACGTCTCGCGATATGATACGTATCGCAATATAACACCGTAGCAGACCAATTTTTCACTTTTTAAGAGTATGACTTAGAAAAAAAAAATAATTCTATGTATGGAAAAAAATGTATTTCACGATATAAATTGTTTTGTATCGCAATAATGATTCATATCACGTTATAAAAACAATACAATATATTTTCAGTTATTGAAAAAAAAGTTCACTGACACTTTATTTTGAAGATTTGTTTACTTCTGGTGATGGTATCGCCGCTCATTTGACTTTGTTTTAGTTAATTAATTAAAATACAACATTATTCTGTATTTCAGAACAATCAATATTTTACTACATGTTAATTCACTATACTTTACTATATTTATATAGGGTATATGGGCGTCGCGAAAATTCATACTTGAATTTTCAGGAGCAGATCGTGAGAAAAATCTCTCTTTAATTTGTCTTTATTTTCACTAAAATACATTTTTTGTGTACACCCTGACGAGGTTCGGACTATTTAATGATATATTTGGCATAGTAACTGATCAAAGAGGAGTAATGGTACAATAGACACTTTTCTATTGCCCACACGATGTGTATCGCCCAGCTCTAGTAAGTAGTACGTGTCTCATAGCAACAAACACCGCGAGGTTGACTAAACCAATAAGACTTAACATTTAAGCTGGTTCTCGTGAGATTTTGTTGTTCTGGTGCAATGTTCAGTTACTCAAAGAGAATCAGAAAACTGTTCGGAATTTAGGTGTAAAACATAAGGAAGACGCTGACGGACGCTCACAAATAATTTATTAAATATTGTCGTGTCAGAATTTTTAAATCGATACAAGTATCGCCAAATACAATTTCACGATAAAATCGCTGAATCGATTTTCCCTAAATGTATGCTCCACCTCGAGTCTTTGACCCCCTTTGTTTATTTGTCACACATAACTGTAGTTTGTGACACTAAAAGACAATCGTGGCATCCTTTTTCATGCTAAAAAAATGAGCCACCATTAGTGGAAGCTGAATCTTCCATGGATGCACTCCTGCTGGGTTAGGCTGCACGTCCCTCCTCTTTTTTTTTTGCAACATGCGTTCCCTTCCTGCACGACTCTGGTCACTGTGGGTATTAATACACTGCTGAGCTACAGTATGCGCTCAGCACAGGAGTGAAAATATCTGACAGAGGCTATTTATAGACCCTGCAGGCGGAATCCACAGCATCTCCATCACTCCGTGCTCTGGAGTCCTGCTCCACAGAAACCACCTCGGCAAAAAAAAAAAAAAGGAACGACGGCCGAGGCAGGGAAAGGTTTTTTTATCTTTTTATTTTTTTTATGAAACACTGGTGGCACTTAGGGACGTGGATGCTGTGGAGATGAAAGAGCCACATGTGACTGCTAAAGTGAAAACACATGTAATATTCACGCAGGTGTCTGAGTAATTCTTGTGTGCATTTCAGACGCACAACGTGAGTGTGAATTTCCATGCTGTAGGTACACGTTAAAGCAGAGATATAGTATATTTTTGTGCTCCTGTTGATGTCTGTAGTTGGATTTGGAAATCCCAGCAGCATGGCAATTTATAGACCCGATGAAAAAGGTGCACCACAGGAGGACATATATGAAAAAAAATATATATATTTTCTCTAATTGTTAGAAAATATTTGTAGATGTGATGTAGGACCTACAATGCAAGCTTCATTCTGACAAACGGATCTATGCACGTCTTTGTTTTCCTCGTCTGAGCCGACACCTGGCTCCAAACTGTATGGCTGGATAACACCAATATTACAAAGGGATGATGGGAAATTGTGGCAGACCAACAACTCAGAGGCCAATTTCTTATGAACTCCTGCCGCTCTGCATGAACTATGTCCTGGAAAGCAACATTATAGATTTTTGGCTAAAATCGGCATTAAAAGATCACTTTTACAAAAGATAACCTGATCGCTTAGTGATGATCCTCCCTTCCTTTTGCCTGTGGGCTTCCTGGATCCACCTGAGAACTGGGACACAAACAAAGGAGAAAGGTGGGAAAGCAGCTCGAGTGCTTTGTTGAGCGCCGTCACCCAGCTGATCAATCTGAGGCGTAGGAGAGCGTCTGCTTCCCTCCGCAGAGAATACCTGACTCATTCCTACCTCATTCATCCCCCCTGGCTTTTTAATCAGAGAGGCCCTGTTGTGCCACATCATAACAATGTGATTTGGCTAATTGGGAAATACTTGCCATTCTAGAGCATCGTTGTGTTTATGACACGAGGCCGCCAGACATTGTGTGTAATTTATTGTTTTTGTTGTCTGTGGATTTACGGCCTCATGACACGTTGGACTGTGGCGTTTGAATTAACAGCTAGCGCTCTGTCCACACGCCTCACAGGCCGTATCTTAGTGAAAAACAGTGTCAATAGTAAACATGATCACTAATGCAAACACACAATTTGTGTTCATACAACCCTGACATTCAAAGTGGAGATTCTGATGGGCCTGTCTCTTTCCTTTATGATCCATTTATTTATTTTTTTTCTTTTCTTGCAGCTCAGTCACTCCAACATGTCAGTTATGGTAAATCACAATAATCATGGGGATGTAAAGGCACAATAATGACTTTAATTACTGTTTACGCTGGTTTTTATGAGCCATGGCTTGGAGGATCACAGCAGTGGAGAACAGGTGATCTGTCCCTTCAGCTCTGAGAGTCTGCTGGAGTCAATAAGACGTTTTCATGGATGTTTTAGTTCAACTGACTTTACTACGAGGGGCTTTCACAATAAAAGCCACTCTTGTGTTCCTGCAGCAGGTTTTACTTTTTTCCCTCACCTCAGCAACATTTGAATAGATATTTCACTCAAGCTGAAATGTAATATAATAGAATGGTATGCTGATGCAATAAACCGTTAGTCACCTGTTATTTAGGACTCGATTCTAAGGGTGTAGAGGAAACCAATTCGATGATATATCGCGATGTTTAATTTGACAATACCTGTATTGATTTATAATGCCGACAAGACGATATTTAATAAAATATTTATAAGTGTCTTGTTTTTCACCCATCCCCTGACCGCTATTTGTCTGCACAGCACACTTAGAGCAGCCTAACAAGATCTCGCGAGAATCAGCTTGTGTTAAATGTTCAATCTCATTGGTTCAGTCAGCCAATGAGACAAGAGCTCTAGAGTTCGCACTATAGTTTTTTTAGCAGTTAGGGATTAGGGTGGGATTTCAGACAAAGTCTATGCCTGCTACTCCTTTCTGTCATCCATCTATTTGCACTTTCTCCCCCGAGCTTACGACCCCTCACAACCACAACCTAAAATTACCGGTGCAACAAAAATCTTGAGCAATACTGGAGCTATCCAGCTGTAGAGTTTTGAGCCAGATGTCAACGAAAAACAAAGACGTACATAAATCCAGTCGTCTACAAGTGAATGTATCAGACGACTTTTTTTTTTGTCTGCTCTTGATTTACAACGATTTGAATAAAGAAATCGTCAGAAATGCAATTTTGATCTTAATTGTTGTCCACTATCATGAGAAGAATGTCACAAAAACACTTTTAAAAACATAAAGAAACACGAATTTCATTGGAGTGGGTTTTTAATGCCCTATTAATAAAGTTGGGAGGGTATGTACTTTTTAAGTCTGTTCAGTTCAAACTGTGAGTTCTCATGAGTTCCAGTAAGACGTGCAGCGTTCTCCAAACTCCTCCTGCTGCTTCATCGTTTCCTTCACCCGATCCTCTTGATGTTCAGCAGTTATGACACATCTCAGCCCCCCCCCCCTTCTGGTAAGGCCGCCCTCCTCCTCTCCGTCTGACCTCCACCTTGCAGCGTGGTTATTTCCTTGAGTGTGCGTGTGCATGTGTCGCGCCACACGGGGAGCTAGACGGGAGAGCGGGAAGCAGACGGGCCAGCAGACCGGTCGTCTGCTCCTCGTCTTGTGACTTACACTGTGTACTTGTAAGTTTGAATGAAGGAGGGAGTTCGCCTCCTGTTATCTGAGCGTGTGCTGCCTGAGCATGTGGAGGGAGTCACATGCTCGCCGCCGTGCTCTCCAAGCCTGTCTGCTCACCTGGTGGTTGCCATGGGAACAGTCAGACAGCGGCAGACTTTGCACCAGCCTCCTTAGGGGGATTGTGAAAGCAGAAGGGAGGTTGTTGGGGGAGGAATATCTCAATTTCTCCAAAAAAAAAAAAAAAAAAAATGCTGCAAGCAAAAACTTTACACCCATTTAAAGCTGAGTGTTTTTAAGCATTTCTGCAACTTTGTTTTAAGTTAAGGTTTTAATATAGGCCCTTTTTCCTATTTAGCTGAGCCGTAAAGTTTTAAAGCACCCTTTAACTGATTTTATATGACTCCCCCACTGTGCCATGTTGCTGCTGAAGAATGTAAGCTTTTGGGAATTTAGGACAAAGGGAGTAATGTTTGCTCACTCTGATTTATCAGACCTCCAAACAGTATCACGGCAGTCCATCTGATGCTAAAACACACATGCTTTGTAGTGCCTGACTGACTATGTCACTGCCCGACCATGTGCATTCCCAACCAAGAGAAAAGAAAAGCGCTGTTGTCCGTGTTTTGCTGCGTGTTAAAGACAACCCACAGCTGGGCTGAGACACTGAGCCCAACACTCAGCACTTGTTTTTTTTGTGGTTTAGGGGATTTTTTTTTTTTCCTTAACCGTGTCTCCAGATTATTATGCTGACGCTTGAATAGCAAGATGTTCCCAGCTTTATCGCACCAGTTGCACACTTCTCTCCTTTGTGTTTTGCCAGCTGCCCTGAGAGCAGAAAGGGGGGGAGGAGGGGAGGTGAAGCAGGCTGAACGTGTGTGGCATGTTTGTGCGAACATGTGGTGGATGTTTTGTGTCAAGTTTTTTTTTTTGTGTTTCCTACTCATAGAAGTTAATTTTTTTAAAGCCCAACTCAAATGAAAATTGTGTTTTTGGTGTTTGTAACTTGGTCGTGTTGCTTATGTTTCATAATAGAGGAAATTAAGATTAATTAAGATTAAGATAATTTGCCCCCCAATTTTTAAGCAAGTATAACTTTGTTTCCACTGAGTAATATTGAACAGGCCAGTATTTTGAGCATTTCCATGATAAAATGGACCCAAATGTACCATTTGTGGTTGTAGGTCCATAGAAAAATGGAATGGACCAGTTAGGAACCCATTGATTGGCGGAAGGTCATTACGACAATAAAAAGTGACTGTATTCCTTTTTGCCAATTGCAATCTTTTCTCAAACGACATTAAACGCTTTATACATACAGAGGATAAGTTTGCTAAAAGTAGTTTGCCCCCTCTTGGTGGGTGGAATGCTCCTGCCCCAAGTATCTTGGTGTCTTGTTCACAAGTGAGGGAAGATCGGAGTGTGAGATCCACAGGCCGTCGTCCGTCGTTATGTGGTCGCTGTATTGGTCCGTTGAAGTGAAGAGAGAGTTGAGCCAGAAAGTTCTGAATTTACCGGTCGATCTTCATTCCTACTCACCTATGGTCATGAGCTCTGGGTCGTGACCCAAAGAACGAGATCCCGCGACTACAATTTCCTCCGGAAGGTGGCTCGGGCATCTGATCCGCATGCCTCCTGGACGCCTCCCTGGGGAGTTGTTCCGGGTATGTCCCTCTGGACGGAGTCCCAAGAAAGACCCAGGATAAACTGGAGAGACTACGGCCCAATCAGAATTCTTCCGTTCTCCCTGTCCTTCATTAACCCCTCCAAACAGAGAGTTATGAATAAATGGTCCCACATTTCGGATGTCACTTGCGTTCGATGTTGTTACCAATAATTGCCAGTCCGCTAGCTTAAGCCCGGAACTTCCAGGGGTTGATTATACATAACAACAGCTTTAGAATTTCTGCTTCAGAGCGTACCCACGTGAAGAAAAGCACTTCTCTGCAAGTCGCGGTTTACCCTTGTGATGGAGGACTTTGTATCCCTACACTAGGTGGGTGAAATTTAAAAATAAAATATTACGGGCACACTTTCACTTAAACTGCCACTTCAAATGGAGGGGAAGGGAGAAGGGAAGAATTCGGATTGGGCCTACGTCTCTCAGCTGGCCTGGGAATTCTGCCTTATCTGCTGCTGATTACCTGGATCAGGTGTGTTCAGTCAATAAGGGGCTTCAATAGCAGGTTGGTAGGAAAACATGTAGGAGACTGGCCCTTGAGGCCTGGATTTGGACACCCCTGCTGTAGTCACACAACTTTACACAAAGCTACGCAATCGGTCTACACCGTGCATGCACCATTAGCGGTTCAACTTTAAGTGGATGCACTCACCTGAATTGGCAAGACTGTTTTTCATTGGACCATACCGCTGAGTGGAAACTATGCTTATTAGCACCATTACTGACAACAATTAAGAATTCAGTAATTCAACTTTATTTAAAATTTGCAATAATAACTTTTTAACCTTTTTTCTTTTTTTAGCATAATGTCCTTCCATTCTGCTGTTCTTGTTTGCCACCCTTCCAAAGGGTGCCCCACTCCTGCCCCAAATATAAAGTGTTCTAGTTCCGCCACTGTTTCTGAGTAATTCTTTCATTGTCAATCAGGAGCAGATGAAAAAAATGCTGTTTGTATCTGTTACGTAAAAACCACTAGCTCCTTGTTCCGCTCCATTCCGATGCATCTATTCATAAATACATCTATGAACGCCCTGGATAGCTCCAATATTGGTCGCCATTTTGTTGCACTAGCAGTAATATTAGGTTGGAGTTGTGAGGGGCTGTAAGCTAGTGGGAGAGAGTGTAAACAAAGGGATAATGGGAAATGATGGCAGGCTCTGAGCCAACAGTCCCGCCCACAACTGATCTAATAAACTACATCACAATTTTGCAGTAGATCAAAAGAAGATTGGAGGGTGACTTTAGAATATATTTGGTGCTGTACCCCCTTTGAATGTTTTCTGTGCGATGTAGATCAGTTATTTTTTCGTTTTTGTGGCTCTGATCTTTAATCTCTGCAGGGGAGTAGAGTTAGGATCTATGATCTGTCCTTTCCCACCTTTCCTCAGCCCTCCCCTCCTTGCTTCCAGCCTCTCTCCCCCCTACTCCAGCTGTGAGTCCTCACAGCCGGGAGGGGGCGGGGGGGACCAAGCAGCAGCGACGGCATGAATGGAAAAGAAAACCAGATGAACAGAGCGGCAGGCGGCAAATGGATAATCAAGCAAATCGAACAAATGCTCAGACACGGGGACAGGGAGAGGGGGCTGGAAGTCTGGACGCCCCGTGGCCCGGTCCAGTTCTGCCCTCCTCCGGTTCACTCATGCAGGATGGCCACAACACAAGCGTGTGAGGCCCACAGAGTGCTGGCAGACACTTACATAAAGCAGCTCCCATTCTGGCGTGGTTTGCTTTCACATGGGGGAGCATGTGAGACATGAGATCCCGGTTTCTGCCAGTTTTTTACTCTGTCTGTCGCGTCGTTGCAGACTGACTCCAACTAGTGTCCTGGCGCTCTCTGACCAGAGTGTTTACACAGACTTTTTTTTTTTTGCTTTTGTCCCCTGACTTTTGGGTTCCTGGTGGTGCCCCTTCCCCCCTGCGGGCCTCATGGTGGATGCCCCAGAGGTCAGTGTGTGATGTGCAGCATTAGGGCGAAGGAGGAGGGGGCAAAAAAAATGCTGTATGGCCACCCACATGACGTCACCAACACAGCTCCAGATCACGCTTCAGATCGCAGCATTGTGTCTCTCTGTTGTGTGAGCGACGCAAACTCATGTAAACATTTACAACTACAATGACTGCGTGGAAGCAAGCCATAACTGTGACGCAGCAAAGTTCCGAGCTGCGTGCACAAGTCTTCAGAAACAATTATGAAGCGTTACATAAGTCAGGGTTTACAGCGAGGACAAAGTAGAGATTAAATGATCTGTCAAGTTGCTTCAAGAAGTCAAAAGTTCATTTTTGTCTGTCTATTCCTTCTGTTTTCATATCACTGATGTTAGAGATTTATGTTGAAGAGCAAGTTTTAAAAAAGACATTCAAAAATGTATTTTACATTTTTGGGAAAAAACATCTTTAATCTGGGAATGCTGAGGTTAAATTGAAAACTTTGAGGACTAATTCTTATTTTTTTATTTGTTTTTGTGTTCACAGCATTTCATTCGCCTTTGTTGATACTGATCATTCTCAGTGTGTTTAAGTTTCTGGTTTTTCAGGTCATCTGTTTTGTTTGTCACACTTTGAGTTTATGAAAGTTTTAACTCTGTGATGCCTAATCGTGCAAATTAATCCACTTTGGCTCCTAAATTACCTTAATTTAGCTTCTACACAAAAACATAAATGAATTTTATTTACAAAGGTGGATAAAGAGGGACAAATAGCTCCATATTTTGGGCCCTATATGGTTCCTACTTTTTTTTTTATGGGATTTAATCTCATATTGAATTGTCAGAAGGATGAAATTGAAGCCAGAATCTTTATTCTTAAAACTTCTGAGTTTCAATTTTGTTTTGCATTAAATTGATCTATATGTTGGAATAGCAGGAAGGAATAATGTGGGTTCTGAGGTTAACATTCGGATTTTAATATTACATTTTTTCTATGTTTTTCAGATTTGAATAATATATTTAAATTCAATCTCAGAAGACTAAGAAAACAACTTTAAAGTGATATATTTTCCATTTTTTATGGCTTTATTCCATTCTGTATAAACAGCTTAATATTCTAACTATTAATTGCTATTATTATATAAATTGAAATATTAATTCTATTAAAATTTTTAAGTTTCCAGATTAATAACTTGGATGTTTAGCTAATTTTTTTTTTTTATTAATAAAGCTTAATTTCAAAATGCTACTCATTTTTGTGATGCAGATGCTTAAGTCAAACATAAACACTAATGTACCCATGCAAAAATGCAGATACGTTTAGGCTACTTTGAGATTTTTAGTCTGAGTATTTTATGAATTTACGCTTCAGCTTCACTGTTTGATTCTGCAAAATCTCGAAGCAGTTCTTGGAAGGACGTTGGCTCCCACTGTGCCGTGATTTGGCAGCCTTCATCTTGAATCCCCACTTGCAGAATTAATTGCAAATGAAATCCAAACCAGATTAATCCTCTGTTTTGGGCGAAAAGCGGCTGCAGTGCCCGCAGTCACCTGCAAAGACGCCCCTCTTACGCGCTGCTGAGCGCAGAACAGAGCTCTCCGATTGTTATCTATTGGTCCACATATTCTGGGCTTGCGTCCCAGACAGAATCGCTCCTGGCACCGAGAGAGACATGGTGAGCGCTGAAGCCTCCCTGTCCTTTATCTGCTCCCCTGCAGCCCTACTCCAGTGTGCCACCACCGGCCACGGCGCCGAGGCTCCCAGGCAAACAGGCACAGTACACACTGATCTAGAGGGATTATCTGCGTCGAGGGAAGAGATCGAGACAGATTATCACATAACTGTGTTCTCCATCAGTATTTCACTCCCTCCAGGGAACTCAATAAAAAATCTCACTTAAACAGATTGTTATCAGCAGTAGTTAGGCCCTCAGAAAGCAGCTTTAACAAAAGGGTTTACTCCACGCATCCTTCCTTTTTAGATGTCCCACACAAAAGATCCACTCTGATCCGCCTCAGATTATCAGCCTGATAATCTAATATCTGGTAGTTAGGAAAGTGATAAAACTAAATCTTTATTAAAAGAATTAAAAAAGGATTCAGATTATGTGACAAAAAAAATGTTTAGTGTTCTAGCTTCACGTCTTTCTCACAGAGATGATGCACTGATGGGTGTAATAATTCGTTAATGATTCATATCTTAGTTTGTAACTGATGATTCGATTCATAGTCGATTAATTTTAAACAATCCGATTTGATTCACCGACTTGAAATCAATCCGTCAGTAGCCAAAATTTCAACTAATGTTAATCAGAGATAAATATTGAACCGTGGAGGTGACATTTTCCAGATTCCTTGTATTTCTTGCAAGATAATAATTTGGTTACATAAAGTTCAGCCCACTGTTTGTTTTTTCACATCAAAATAATACAAACGGAGCATTATTAGAATATTATACCTCGCTGTATGGTCACATGTCTTTGCAAAATTCAAATTATTTCCGCTCATTGGGCTGTAATGATGCTTGATGTTTTTTTTGCTACAATCACGTGTGCTGTGATGGCACTTGGTTGTTTTTACTTTATTGTAAACTAAACCTACCATGTCTCAGTTTAAATAGTATTTTCCAAAATTGATTTATTTAATTCTGAAATGATTCTTTAAAGGGCATATTTGATGCTAAATCTACTTTTTTTGAGGTTTTTAGTGAATTATAATGTTGATTCCTCACAAAAAATACGACTAAAGTGATATTTTGATCCTGCTGTCTGAGCACCAGCCCTTCTCAATCCACAAAAACGAGCGGGTTCTCACATTGTGATGTCACAAAGTGGGGAACAGCCCCTTCCAGGAAGAGTCTGGGATGCCAGCACCACCTCCAGGCTAACGTAACTAGCTGTGGTTTCTCTAATACACCTTCATTTTATATGCACAAAAATATATAGAGCTATACTGAGGCCATTAATATTTCAAACTCAAATAAAACAAATATTTGTGTTTGACCCAAAAAATGTAAAATGTCCAAAACTTTTTTTGTATTCTAAAATAAACATAATTATTTTCAGCTTCTTATGTTCATTTTTTTTAAGTTTCAAAACTCAAAATGTAATATTCAAAACTTTTTTTTTCAGTTGAAAATCTTTTTTTCACTGTCAACTCTTTTTTTTCTCGATTTTATTTTATTTTTTTTAATTTTCAGCTTCGAAGATGAAAAAAAGGAGTTGAAAGTGAAAAAAAGATTTGAAACTGAAAAGAAAGTCTTGAAATTGAAATTTTGAGTTTTGAAACCTATAAAAACAGAGCATTTGAAGCTGAAAATAAATCATGTTTTAGAAAAAAAAGTTTTTTGTTTTTTTTAGCTACGCACATCCATTTATTTTTTAATTTGTTTTATTTGTGTTTCAAATAATATTGGCAGCAATTTAGCTCCATAAAAATGCACATCCATTTTGCAAAAGTTTAGATGTTGTTTGTTTGTTGTGGGTGAAACAAAGACACGCTGCCGAGGACGGCTCTAGGATGACGTCATGAAATGGGCGTCACCCACAAGGAGTGAAAGGCGGAGCCTAAGAGATCGAGTCGTCTTACTTCTGGGTGGGAAGCTTCAGAAAATAACTCATGTTTCATGACAAAATGTGTTATTTACTGTCCCAAAGGTAATATACTATCATATATATGGATATAGTTCACTCTGAAAGTCTTAAGATTAGCATTATAAAGACCTTTTAATAGAACATGTTGATTTTTTTTAATCTACCTCGGAAAGATTAATCTGGTTGGATTGTAGAAATAGAAATTGATGATTCGATTAACAGTTAAACCCGTAGTAACGAGACTTTACGTTTGCTTCTCCAGGGATTGAAGGGTTCTCATTTTGTGTGGGCACATTGTTATTACAGACTTAAATTTTCCTATTATGAATATTTTTTTTTTTTGCCCTTTAGTGGTAATTGCTTTGAAATTAATGATTATGGAATTCACAGAACTAAAGATGAGGTTCTGTCACAGAATAAATGACACCACTTGGAGTGGAACTGGCATTAACTTTGACCTAATCTTAAAAAAATAAATAAATAAATAAAACACTTTGGGGTGGATTTGTCAAAGCCAATGGCATGACTGAGATTACTACAGTTCCTGGGTTTTGGCAGTTTCAGTCTGCTGTAGATTAATGTCCCCGACATTAATCATTTGCTTTTTCAGAGGTGGATTATCTTTGGATTGTTGCCATTTAGAGAGAATCTACTGTAAAAGCTGCTCTGCGGCTGCTCAGACAAGCCCTTTTAAAGAAATCACTGGCAAACGCTCTCAACTTTACTGCCAGTTGGACCAACATGCAATCTGTTTGCTTGTCAGGCTCCAACTCTGGCGCTTTGGAGAGCTCAGTTCAGTTTTTAAGAACAAAAAGAGTCATCCTTCAGGCACTGCTGCACGTGGGGCAAAAAAACAGTTTATAGATCGCTAGCCGTGCTAAGGTGTCTTGGTTATATGGTTGCTGTGGCAACCGTGGTATCATCGCAGATGTAGGGATGCATGAAAACTCTGGTGGTTGCTAGGCGACCTGGAGTCACTGAAGTCATGGGGCGGACGGCCAAAGTCTTGTGAAGTGGGGCTCGGCAGACGAACAGCGGGACTTTTTTTTTTCTTCTTCTCTCTGTAATTGTGATGAGATTTTCATCTAAAGAAGTCTCATCTCATAATGAAAGTCCTGCTGAAACTTGCACTTTTCCACGCCGCCTGCAAGATGACTGTCTTAGCATTTACTCCCATAATGTGAGCGATGCGCGGCTCTTAGGAAAGCGAAGATCTCAGTGTCATCTTTTAATGCATCGCAGCTATTGGAGAGCGGTTTCATGACTTTGCATTTCTTAGAGTTTTTGCTGAATAATAGATCTTCTTTGGCTCATATAAGGTCACCGTAATTCATTTCTAGTTATCGAATGAATCCAGTAATTCCTCAAAGTTGACCTCAGACATGAGCTTCTATTTCTCACCACTTTCATTATGTTATTAGCTGCTGGTGAAGAAATAGAACAGAACTGCATTTTGTGAAACAGGAAGACTCGTAGATATGCTCCCAATCGGTTCTCAGGAGAGGGAACTTTGAATTTTTGTTTTGGCATAGTTGTTTACCTTAATGCATTCAAAATTGCAGACTTAAAAAAGCCTGCCAATAATAATAACATACATGAATAATTTCATCCTTGGGTAACTGTGAGCTCCCCAACAAGTGAGTCATGATAAAAGTTAAAATCTATAGATTGACAACAGACGAAAAACTAGAATAGAATAGTAAAGATTAGATTAGAATATTTTTGAACAGTTTGAGTAGTTTAGGTAAAATTTAGACATAGATTTGTCTTATTTTAAAAGTCTTGGTTATTTATTGTTATAACTGAGTGGCTTATTATATCAATTATATTCAAAATGTCTACAATATTTCATTTTTCACAGGTTGCTGGAGCCTATCTCAGCTGTCAGGCGAAGGCGGGGCAAAACCACACAACTACAAAAACTCAAATTCATATCAACTGGGTCTTAACAAGTCTTAAAAAGCATTGAATTTATGAATTTAGGATTACTACCTTTTTAAAGACTCATAAAAGTATCGAATTTTGACCTTAAAAAATTGTTTATTAAATTGTTTATTTGTTTTTCACATTCAGAAGTATTTTGGTTTTGTTTGTTTAAGAAATTATTGTTATGAAATTCAAAGATCTAATTTTTCTTTGATAGTATTGCTGGTTATTAGGCAGAGAAATTGGTCTTTATTTTTGATTTGCATGGCCTTAAAAAAGTATTTCATTTAACTTGAAGAAACTTGAAGAATCTTTGAAGAAACTTTGAAAAACACAAATTAAAGCACTGAAGCATTTTTTTTTTTTTTTGGAATGTGGGAGAAAGCCAGAGTGCCAGGAGAAAACCCACAGAGAGAACATGAAAACTCCACACTTAAATGTCCAAGGCGGGATTCGAACCAGCACCTTCTTGCTGTGAGACTTGAGTGCTAACCACTATTATTTATTCATTATTTTTTCGATAACTGTTCATATTTATGGAAATTGTCGGCAAAATTACTTAAACTTAAAGTCAGAATGGAAAAAGAGTCGTCTAATGAGACCAAAGTTCAACATTTTCTAAGCAAGACAGAAATAAAGGAATGAAATGGGGACTATAACCAAAAGGGAGTAAATAAAAACAATGTTTTCAGTACAACTGAAACTGAAATCAAACCCAGATCACAGCATAGTGTTAGGTTTCCATTTCAGGTTTGCATTAACCTAAAAATTCATAATCTTAAATAACTCTACCCCTATGATGGGTTTTTACTTTACTTGTCTGCAACTTCTGCAGACATTAACTATAATAAACCTCTTATGATAATTGTCTTTTCAGTTTTAGCTAATGTTTTTTAGAAAGTGGATGATTTGTAGAAACATGGTGGCTCCGCCTCTGCCTATCTGCTCAGGTAATTAACTCAATCTAGTTCACCTGTTCTGCTTGTTTAAAAACCTGTTCAGTTCTTTATTTTTAAGTAAAACTGACAAATGCAGTTCTTTGTCCTTGAACAACTCGTCTGAAAAACATGTTTTTATTTTAAAAACTGCTTTAAATGTCTGAGACTGAATGTGGATCAACCAGATCCTATGAATCTTGTTTTAAATGCTCTTATTCTGAAAGTTAACTGACAGAGTGTATGAAGTGAAGCTCAAACAAGACAGCTGTAAGAGTGAAACGTCTTGACGTCCATAAGTAGCTCTTTAAACTCCAAACATTTTAAGTTTCTATATGACCCTGGAACAGCTGGCTCCTTTGTTGCCTTATCTCCACAGCTGTGAAAAAAATGTAGTTTACTCCCTTCTTCTGCAGAGCAAGGCCACTTTCACCCTAGATAGTTTAAAAGTTAATGATACAAATTTAACACCTGTCTTTAGTTTGATTATCTTTCACACTGCACTTTAGAGAGCACAAAATGGTAGATGAAACAAAAAATCTCTTGTCATGCTTTCTCTTTGGTTCATATCTTCTCTTTGTACCACTACTATATAGAATCGCACTATAAGATCAAACAAGCTAGCCAAAACCTTGTTTGTTTGCCTCCCATTCTGCAATTTCCCACTTTTATCAGGATAATCTGGATACAGAGAAAAAATATGGTGCCCTAAAATCAATAGCCGTAAGTCCGGAAACCGCTATATAAGTAAGTGCCAGTTACCATAAAATAAATATAATGAAGAAGAATATGTATTTGTGAGCGTACAGACAAAAAAGGGTTATTGTTCTTAAATGTCTTGCAAATGGCGTCCAGGGATTTGGGCATCACTCTTGCAAAAAACTGTAGTCAGATGAAGTTTGAGCTGTATTATGCATTTTGCACCAAGCCTGTAGGTGGCGAACATGTGCAAGTAAACAGTAGAAGAAGAAGAAGAAGAATCCTTCCCCCTGCTTGTCCAGTACGAACACCATAGATTAAATGTGTGTTCAAGATCCTCATAGTGGTGAGATGCTAACTTGATTTGTAGGACACAAGTCCACAAAAATACCAAAAAGTCTTTTAAAGCTAAAATCTATTTTTTGATTTTTCCACCACTATCTGTTCTGTAGAGCACAGCCGTGTTTGCATTTTGATTTACATTCTGGATTCATGCTGAGCTATTTTATGCATCTGTCAGGGTGTTATGTAATTGATATCAAAGCTATGGAAAACAGCATCTCGGCACACTTGGTGATCACACAGTGTTCATTCCGCACCAGTCTGCTAATCCTTGTTCGGGAAGGGTAAGGATATGACAAATATATGATGTAATGCCTCTTATTTTACCATGTCTGTTTTTAGATGGATGGATGGATGGAAAAGTCTCACCCAAGAACACAATCAAGCCAGGGATTGAACCTCTTATCAATCAGTTGGATCAATCCACTAAACATCTTGATTCAAGTTAAAAGCTTTAAAAGCCACATATGTTTCTTTACAAACCAAATCTTTTGATTTTTCCACACATTAACTCTTTTCCTAAGTCTTGATGTTTTCTAATACAGGCTCAGTCTGTGATTTTAAAGGTTTTTAAATCTTTTTTGGTATTATTCTATAAGGTAAACGTCTTCAAATCTCAGCGACTCATTTTTCACACAAATGACCTTCTTAATGATGAATATCTTCACCAACTTGCTTGATCTTAAAGACTCTGTTTCCTGCTTTCACAGCTCATTGATAAAGAAGTCATTAAAACTATACGAATGATTTCAAAAGGACCCTAAACTTGTATTATAAAACAAATCAAAGTATATACTCCACCTTTGTACAGATTCCCAAATACCACACTGGGTAAAACAAAATGTCAGCTTTGCTCCTTGAAACAGCCTAAAAGGTTGACAATGTGTTCTGTTCCATTCCATTGTGGCTTTTTGCAAACATTCACACTGACAGTACATGTTGTCTTCTAAAAACATGAAGGCACAAAAACATATCGGAGGTGAGATGGTGATGCAGGCTGCAGAACTTTTATCTGATTCCACTTTTATCTTTGTTTTGGTGGCATTTTTTTCTCACAAGCGTTTCCTCACTGTTTTTTTTTTCCATTGTTTAAAAACAAAAACAAGTTTTTAAATTTAGATTTTAAAGCCACTAAACGAAGACTTCTGCTCACTCTACTATCATATAATATTTTGAGATGTAAAATAATATATTGAGGAGAGCTCCTAAATCAACCAATACTCACCAGTCATGGCCCTGTTTATCATTTTCTTAAGTTACCCTATCTCTTGCAGCCCCAAACGTTCCTCAACGTTGGAGGAAGATTATCACTAATCTTGTATTTGTTCCATTTTCTAATGATTGTTTCAAGAGTTTCTTTTTCTTCACACCAATCCTACTGTAGATTGGTCCATTCCAGTCCTGTTCAGGTGATCAATCTCAAACCTGATGTCCTTCGACAGCTCTTTGGTCTTGGTGAAGAGGTTGCAGTTTGAAGCTGCGTTCACACTGAATGTGATTCACGCGTCAGAGGTGTCGAGTTGAGTCGATGTAAAGACGCAATCGGAGGTCTTGTGGCGTGATTTGAGTGGTGGGCGCAGTGAGTCAGTCCAACAATGGCGACTTTTGAATGTTACCCTGTGATTTAGGCATTAAAAAGAGTTCACTTTGGAGATCAGAGGAAGAGCACTCCTCAAAAGCTCCTAAGGTGGATCTTTTATGTCCCTCGTCTGATTCACAAATACCTGAACCTGTGCTGGAGGAGGAGACAAAGGGGCAGGGACAAGGAACAGACCCACAAGGCCCAGGGCCATAACAGTGGACAGGTGTCTCTAACACAGATAACCAGTTCAAACAGGAGCCAGTAATACAAGTTAAGGAAGCAAGAAATTCTTAAAGATGAAGGAACAGGTCTGTGACGTAGAGAAACCTCTCTCATTTTTTAGCTTACAACTTGAAGCACTGGAGCTAAAGCTCTGATATACAAACTGTTAAAATAACTCAACTTTTCTGTTTAAACACAGCACAATATGTAAAAAAAGAAAGAAATAATGTTCCAAACCAAGTTGAGGTCCGATTGGAGATGAATGGCGCATGCATGAGCTTTAGCATGTGAAGGCTCAGACCTCATGACTCAACAGCTCTAATTGAATATTGGTGAAGAGGTGCTCTGTTCTGCGTCTTTCTCCACTGAAGCACATGAGTCAGACTCCACAGGAAATGTGCGCCCGTGTGAATGAAGCCTGTCAGAAAAGCCCAATTTTTATCGACCTAATTAGTGGAGAGAATTGCGCTTAGAGTTTATGCTGCTTCTGGACTGACAGTATTAGTCATCGAGAATATTTGTGTAAGCAAGCTAGATCAAAACAAGTGTTTGAAAAGGTTTTCTTCTATGTCATGATTGTTTGGAGAGGGATGAGGTTGGCAAATAGCAACACATGGTTTTTCCTTATATAAATAAATGGAAGTTAAAAGAGGAAAGAAGCCGTGGCACAGTGGCTGGGGTACTCAAGTCATCTCTATGCCCTCAGGGTGACCTATTTATAGGAGCTGTTGCCTTTTATATCATTGCCATCAACAGTGGGCTTTTATATTTCAAAGTAAGGGCAGGGAGGTTTTCATTGATACTTTTTGATGTTTCAGTAGCAAACTTTAGGTTCCAAACGACCATTTTTCTCCTTATTAGCAGAACAAATCCGATTGGCCTCTTGGGAAGCTTCACTCACTCCTCGCCACCTTAGGGACTTCTTGAGAACGGAGGGTTGCATCTGCAGAACAAACAGGCGCGTCGCCCCCAACTACCGTCCTGCCAAGTGCCCCCTCAATGCCGGTTTCCATGACAGCGTGGAGGGAAAAAAGTCCCCGAAGGAAAAACATCACAATACATTTTCTAAATAGATTATTAAAACTTATAGTTGAATTCAATAAACAGCCAATTTTGAGCCATATAAATGCTTTGCCTTGATAACAGACGACTCAAGATAAATAAAAAGGTAATTTCCTTCTCAAAGGCACCAGGTGGGAGCATAAGGTGGAGGGCTTGGGCTTATAATAACACACAAAAGGCTCAGCTGCTCCTGACTGATTGTTGCAGCCCCTCCTTCCCTCACATACAGTAGCCCCCCCCTTCCACCCCAGTAGCGTCAGAGTTGCACAACATCGCCTGCTGTGCCAGTCACCATGGCGATGGAGTATGCACAGACAAATATTGTTGGGGGGGGGGATTGCACAAGTGTTTTGGACTCTGGCAGTAAAGCAGCCTTGACACAGTTTGACCAGAGACCCTCCGTGTCCATTCACATGCAGGACAAAGAGCAGAGTTGGTTCTGGATCCCACCAGATCACCTGCAGGATCTCACAACTCAGAGTAAAACTCAGTCTTTTTCCAAGATGACTTCTGAGTTGCTGACCGTCTGCACGTCATTTTGATTGTGAGTTAATTCAACGCGTGACCCAAGACTGCCTGTCTTCAGTCTCTGCAGCGTTTGGGATCTCTCCAAGCCTCCCTCTCTCTGCCATGAGTCATATGTGCCTCTGTACGCCCAAACACAGACGGATTCATGACTTGATGATTTCTGGCGAAGCTGTGAGTCAGGCTGAGCGCACGCCTCCTCCATAGCGGTGTGGGCTCAGCAAGTGCTGGCCACCTCTCAGCTTTTGTCCTCAGTGTGCTTGAGTACTGCTCAACAATAGTAATACAACTTTGTTTCAAAGACTCACTATTAGAAAAATTGTGTTTTTGGTGTTTTTAACATTTCTCTCATGGTTGAGGACATATATTAAGAAAATGAAGCTTAAATTTGCATTTCTGAGTATCACTTTATTCAAATAATTGTAAATCAGGAGCAGACGCCAAAAGAGTGCCATGGAAAAAACTTGTAACTGTGATTCTGATGCATCTCCTTGTATATTTGGGGGTTTTTAGATTAGAAGACAAAACGACTTCCACAAACGATTATTTTAGTAGTCGGCTAATCACCGATTATTTTTTCCCAGTAGTCGACTAATCGGATCTGCGTAAACTGGATGTTAAACACACAACTTAACCATCATTAGCATTAAATTTGGAGTGTTTAAGCTACATGCTAACTAAAAATAAAGACAATTAGGACGATTGTTCATTAAACCTACAATGAATCAGCATCTTTCCTTCATTTGTTTCTGTTCCCTTGAGCAGATAAATTCTGTTCATATGGGTAGAAATTGCAGGGATGGACAGAAAACATTTAGCTAATTTTTTGAGCTAATGTTAGCTTAGGTTAGCTTACCTAGACGACGATCCCTCTACAGCGTTTTCAAACTCAGTCACAAAAAAAAATCTTTATTAAAAACCTGTCTTTATAGGGTCATTTTTTTTAATGAACTTTATTGAACATCATACAA
>NC_050531.1:8683579-8752636 GCF_002922805.2 Oryzias melastigma | reverse complement strand
AAAATCTTGAACTAATGTCATATTTTAAACAAGAGAATCTATTACAGAAAGTTAATGGTGACATGGCAAGCAAAGATAAGTAAAGTAAAAAATAACCATAATATTATTTGAAAAATGAATACTTGAGCATTAAAAAAAAAATCACATGAGTGTTGTTATGGTGCCCAAGTCTTCCTATAACTTCCTGTGACATCACTACTGACAAAGATTAGCATATGTGTCAAAGACAATTCCAACTCTTTAATTAGTCAAATGTTGAAATTATTTTTCTTTAAAATAAATAAATTCACCAAAATGCACATCAACTTCCAATTTTTTCACTTTTTGAGTCACCTCTCAGAAAAGCAATTCCAGTGTCAAAACACCTCCAAACTTTTGATCGTGGAACTTGATTTAATTTCAATTTTTAATCTATTTATTTCACAAAAAGACTCTCCATTGTGTTATAAGCTTCTTTTAGTAGTGGCTGACAGACTTTTGGATGCTTTCTTTTAGTTTTCATGTTTCACCTCTGTTGCCGTGGTTTTGTGGGGGAAAAAAAGGAAAGTTTTCCTCTTGAACCAGTTATTCCACCAATCATCATGCAGGTTTTTCCAGTGGGTGTTTCATGTTTGAGTCAAATTTTCCCAAGATCATTTTCAAACTTGTTTTCATAGGAATAGCAGCAAACTCCACTGTCTCACCTTCTGTTGGGTGCTTAAATAAACAGATGACACGGGAGGAGGCCAAACTTTTTCAGAGCACAGGAGCAGAACATTGTTTATAGAGGCCGGTGGGTGTTTCCGCTGCCTGCAGGCGGCAGGTGGAGCAGATTATTTGGCAGCAGGAGCCCAAAGGTCAGCGTTGGACCGGAGCTATCAGGCTGCTGCTGGGCGTGACGCCACGGCGCTCACACCCGTAGCTACGCATGTGCAGGCGACATCTTCTCCAATCAGGGTCTTCTGGTTAATGAATGTCAAAAACTGGTCAGCAGCAGCTGGGGTGAAGTTTTTTTTTTTAGTGATTTAAAGCCTTTTTGGACTTTTTATCTTAAGCAAACATTTGTGACAGTTTGTGTGTTCATGTTGTCATGGGTTACAGGCTCATGTTCCTAAAAGCACAATGTATCAATTTGATGATGATGACTAAAAACATACTTTTCTGATTAGTTCAGGTGAAAGTCACATTTGCAGCAGTTCAGTTTCAGAAAATATTCATTCAGTGAAATATCTCGATATTTTATTTGGTGATATTTGTATCAAATGCTGCCAAAACTATTACCTATAAGCGTCTTACTTTTTAATTTAAAGGTTTCTGGACAGCAAACTACCGGTTCAGTTACATTGAGCAATGTTTTAAATAAACAGCACTTTATTTTCTTAAACATAAAAATGGAACATTACTGGTTAAGACATTTAATCTTTGAGGGTATTTCTTCTGTGCTGAAATCTATTTTGTTGTGAAAATCAGACAAAGTTGAGTGTTGATAAATATTTCTTAAATTACCAAAAAGAAAATTGCAGTGAATTTGTTTTGTTAAAAGCAACTTGTATATGAAATACAGTTGCAGAGCTTATTGTTTTGTTTATTAAATAAAATATTTATAATGATATATGTAAAAAAATGTATTAATATTCAGATAAATTTCTTTCTAAGAAAAATAAGTTAAATATTTTCTACGATATACAGTCTTGGGATATATCGTGATACGTATCGTATCGTGACACCTGCATTGTGATATGTATCGCATCACCAGACCTGCAAATATCCACCACTAATAGTTCAAGCTCAAATTTGTCAGAATAAAACACTTTATACACAGTAGTAATGCAATCAAAAAGAAAGTTTTAAATCGCTCTGGAAGATTATAGGTCAAATTTAAAATTAAAGATGTTGTTATAGTTAACAACAGAAAATATCAACGTTAAAACACACTAACACAGACTTTTGTGAATAAATGTATTCAAACGAAAACAAAACTATAAAATAAAAGAGAAAATATCAAGTAATGCAGTGTTTCCATTCAATAAAACCTGAATCTATGAGGTGTTTTTTTATTTTTTGCTGATTTCATAAGCACCTTTCAAATAACACAGCGGGAGGTGAGGCAACGCTTTGATTGCATAAGATTTCTCCCAGCGCTGCTGCAGTAAATCAGACCTCCCTGAGCTGATGTGAAATATTAGTGCGCCATTATCCAAATGGTGCTGTTACTTCAGAGAAGCCAGGGAAGTGAAGACCCAATTTTTATGGAGAGGAGCCACTAACAGGCCAGCCCCTGCCTTGCAAATAAAAAACCTTTATGGATGCTTGTAGATGGGCTCATCATATATGGCCGACATGTATTATTCATAAGCTAACTGCTTGTGAAAGGTACTGCAATCTTGTGGTTCATAAATCCACGCTGACCGTCTGAATGCTGATGACTGCCCTGTTTTAACTGAGATGATTGGGATGTTCTTCTGTTTGACTTTATGGATCTGTAACGAAGGTCTTTTCCGCTCAAGTGGGGCTGGCATTTTCCCAGCAGGCTTGGACTCCTGCTTACGCTCCTTTGAATGTCCCAATTAGCTGATCAGATTGGGAAAGGTCAGAGGTCAGGCTCTGAGGAGCTAAAAGTTTGTCGAAAACTGCTTTCTGGTGGAATTTACTCCACTCCAGATACTAACTTGTGTTCAGATTTCCAAACGTCTCGTTTAGACCTTTTGTTGCTTCCCTGGAGCACATCTGGTATGTAAACAAAAAGGTACCACACCAGCGCAGAAATATGCTCATCATGACCTCTGCTAAAACCCCAGGAATGTGTGAATCACACACACGCAGGAATGTCCTCCCTCCTGGGATCGGTGCTGTGAAATCAGGATCAGTGGCTTAGTGATGCAGCCGGAGGTTCAACATGGGTTTCAAGTGGAATGAAGCTGGTTCACTTTAAAATTTGACAAATGTTTGCTGGAGTGAGACACTCAGGAGACCTAACCTGTTCTGTTGATGCCAGTTTTGTATATTTATTCACTTTTATAGCTTTTATAAGAAGGCTTCTTTGGGTTTTTTCTGCCTTTTAATAGTCATTTCAGAAAAAAAAAAAAAACATTCTAACAGTATGAGATAACCAGGAGGTAGAATAGAATAAGAAGCATTTATTGTCATAATACAAGTATTTTAGGATTCTGGTACAGGAAAATGTGAAGAGAAATGTGCAAAAATCAGACAAAATGTGCAAGTTTACAGAGAAATGTCCAAGTTTCAGGTGAAATTGTCATCAGTACAGTACACAATGTTGTACTCAACAGGCATGTTTTCATGTCTTTTTAAGCCACCAGGAATAAAAATCTGATTTACACAATTATCATTATAAATGGGATTGCATTAGCACTCAATGGGGGTGTGGCATTTTAAATAACATGTGTCCGTCAAGTCCTTAGCTGTAAAACAGTCATACTGGGCGTGTTCCAACTACTGTCAGACTTGCACGTTTCTCCCGTTTCATTATTTTTAGAAAACTTGTGACGCAATTTCTGGTTGTCATGGTGACTATTGCAAAACTGGCTTCAAGTAAGTCTAATAAAACCAACGGATGACGTCACACACTTGCATTCCATAAAAACTATGGGTGTGTATTTTTGCCTCTCATGATTTGATACACAACTTGATACACGGTTCTTGAAAAGATTCAAATAACTTTGTATCTTTGATTTATATTCTAACAATCCAACCAGATTGATCTATCTAAGTTGGTTGGTAATCGAATCGATCCACATTATTATAAAATTCTTTAGAAATTATGAAAATCTATTATATTTATATTGGATAACAGCATTTGTCTTGAGACACAATGTTTTTTTTTTTGTTTTTTAACCATAACATAAAGAAGTGCCACGATTAATTCTTGTTTACTTGGTTGTTTTTACACATATTTAAATTAAACTTGATTATCTTGAAAGATAGTATTTATCTCTGAGTCACACAGATTGAAGTTTTGGCTAAAGATTGATTTTGTCAGTGAATCAGATCGTTCAAAATGAATCAATATCAACTATAAATTGGATAATCACCCACAAATTATGACATTAATCTAATATTTGCTAAAATGAATAGTTACACACCTAATTCCTAATATATAGTAATTATTAATAAAGAAAAGCTGTCCCGCACAAACTTCAAGAAATGTTCAAATTCCAAACGATAAATGTATCCCAAGTATCATCCAATGATTTCTGCTCTCATGTGCCAACTCAGTTTGTTTTAAGCTTCAGTTAAATAAAGTTATCATTGCTCTCCAAGCTGGCTGTACCTGAGGATCCGGCTTTATCGGTTTGGCACAGAACCGCCGACCACAAAGCTGTGACCGCTAATGCTGAACAGATGTTCATCAGCTGCTGAAACAAGACGTACCGTTCCCGCTCGGTGGCTGGTTTTGCGGCGGCTTTAGCTGCATTAAAGCATCAATGCTCTCTATTCACGTCTATATTGAACTCACACGATAACAAGGTAAACAGGCGTGACCTAAATTCAGCGGCGATGGAGGATCATACGGGAGGAATTCTGACACCGGGTATCTGTGTGTGTAGGACGGGTATTAGGTTTGGATTGTGATGCGTCTGTGATTTGACCGAGATCTGGTGTCCAACTGGCAGTTGCTGCCGACTTGTGAGGTAGAGTTGCTCCTGTGACCCAGAAAAAGACAGAGGAGAGCAGGAGCAGCTCTTGTTACGAACCTGGCTGCACAGATGGGCCATGTGGGAGGACAGCAGATTTCTGAAAATATTACAAATAGATGTTTTCAGGACGGAATTAAACCCTATTTTAGGATGAAGGTGACAGTTTGACACGCTTGAAAGGTTGCATTGGCTCGGGCAGTTTGAAAGCTGCATTACCATAAAATTAGCATGTGAATGATTTATCAACCTGTACAGCAATCAGTAAAAAGGGAGAGGGAAGTTTAATCAGCCAGGGGTTGGGAGGACATACGGTTGGCTGATTAGGCCGGGACTCACCTGCTGACTGAGATGCCCATCCTGAATTAAGATGGTCCCAGCAGGAGTAGAGTGGCTGCTAAATTCAGTGCGTCTTCTTATCGGGCTTACAATCTTCAGGGTCATTCTGGAGGGAGCTCAGACAGACACGGAGAAAGAAAGTAGGTTATACAGTCGGACATGTGTGCCTTTTACACAACAGGCTTGTTATTGCTCCGTAATGCAAGCGGCCCGAGCTGCGGCAGTGTGGGTCAGTAGAACTAATCCTGTGTGTAGAGCGAGGCTGTCTTATCCAGAGCCATTTGATTGTCTTAACACTGGTCATTTGCTGAGGTGACCTATAAAGTAGCTCAGGCTGGACTTACTTTCTTTCCTATGAGCTTACACAAGGCTGCAACACATGATTGTTACTTTTACTTGTTAATTCCCTGCCAGATTTTATTGATTAATGTGCTATTTGTAGCACATCCTGCATCCGGGTTGGAGGAAAACGATCAGATATTATCAGGTCAGAGGTGAAGTGCACCATGGATGGATAAAAAGTAAGCCCACATCTTCTGTTCCCAAATTTCCACGACTACCAGCTACAGGTAGAAGGCTCAATTTCCAATTGACCAAATTGACTAAAAATGAACCTATTTTGTGGTGTCTTTAAATTGTGTTGTTCCATTTTTAGTGACATGAATTTTCGATTGGCATCTGGGCGGGGCTATCGGTTGACTCATCAAAACTCTAACTTGTCTCGCCCAATTTGCCATCTTTAGCTTTTGTTAAAATGGGCAAAGTAAACATGTCAATTTTACCCTTTTAGAAACCATTAGAGATGACTTTCTAGTGTATTTATGTCTATCGTTGATCTGTTTGAGTTTTTTTCTATTCGTTTGTTCCTTCCTGGTTGTATTTTTTGTTAAACTTTAAAGTAGAACGTATGTTTTCTGGTATCTTGGAGTTAAGTACTTTTACAAAACAGGTGTTTTGACTGTAAATAAGATCTGGACTGAGTGTTTCCCGATCCTCAGGTGTTCCAAACAAGTACCTGCTGGCTTCAAAAAGCCAAAATTTCACAGACTTCTATTTAGTAATAAACATCTAATACTAAGTCAATTATTTCTTATCTTTCTTTCTACCCATTTTAACATGTTCTTGTTAATTCTATTTTTAATTCTATTTTTTCTGTAGTTCACGTTTTATAAACCTGCCAATCAGATGGCTCAAGTAAAGTAAGCGGTCTCAAGTTGAACATTCCAAAGTGTTGATTGACAGATTCTCCTCAAGTGGTAGGGGTGTGGACTTCCATCAAGCTCACTCCTGATAGGCTACAGTGGTTGCCATGGAAATGTTGTCTCAAACTTGGACCAACGGCGACTGAATGGACGTCATGTCATTGGAGTCACAAATATGAAAGTCATTTTCTATGGTTCGCTTAGTACAGTTCTCATGTACAGTCAATGGTGTCAACATCAGTTACTGCCTTAAAAAATGGGCGATCCCTGTGATCACGTGACCCGTTCAAAACTAGTTTTACCCCTTCGAGCTCCAGTGTTTAAGTTCTAACTTTTCAACCAACACAATCAATGTCATTCCAGGTGATTCTGAAGGAGAAAAGCGGCATGAGCCGCTTATAGAGGAACCAGGTTGCAGACAAGATGGCAGCAGAAAATCATTAGAAGTTCAGAAGTGGGACATTACCCAACCCCCACCCCAAATTTTGGTTGAAAAATACTTTTGTTTTGGGTCGAAAAAAGCTAATAACAGGCGACCCAAAAAGTTAATTTTTTTTTTGTTTTAAGTTTTGAGGCTTTAAACACCTCTGTCAAAATCTACAATGCCCTTCGACATACTCCTTACATGATCAATGTAAATTAGCTAATCTGTATGGAGCTAATTTGGGACCAATATTATTTGAAACCCACATAAAACAAATTGAAAAGATATTGGTTTTTGGGCATAAACAATTTTAAATGTACAAAACTTTTTGCTATTCTAAAATAAGTTTAATTATTTTCAGTTTCAAAGGTTCTGTTTTTAAGGGTTCAAAACTATTATATTTCGATTTCAAAAACAGATTTTCCAAACATTTTTCAAATCTTTTTTTCACTTTCAACTCCTTTTGAAAACTGTTGGCCACGACGGGGCCACAAGTTTTGGAACTGAAAATGTCCAATTTGAAAGAAAAAAAAAAAAAAAAATTTGAAACCTGAAAAACAGAATATTTGAAACGGAAAATAATTAATTTTATTTTAGTCCAAATTTTGTTTTGGACATTTTACATTTTTTTTTGGCCAAACACCAAAATCTTTTTCATTTGTTTTATTTGGTTTTCATATAATATTAACCCCAATTTAGCTCCATAGATCTGCACAGCTTTTTGCACTGGTAAGCAACGCTTTAAAGCTGCTTTTCACCAATATGCAACACATTACTAACATAAAGTGTTATATTTCTTCGCAAAGCTGCTTTTCCGGTGACAAAATGAGCTCATTTACGTTGATCGTGTAAAGAGCTGACACTGACTTCAGTCAAACATAAACACTTGTTAATATCCTTATTTAAATTAATACAGCGTTTACCCTCTTTTTGACACGTTTTAAGCTAATCCCGATCACTAAACCATTTATTTACAATAAAACGTTTTAATAAAAGTGACTACATCTTGTGGAATTTCTGCTTCCGGCTGATGAGTTTGCAACCAGGTTCTCTTTAAAAATTTGCTGAAAAAAATTCAGTTAGTAGCTGGAATTACAGACTGTATCTATAAGAAATTGATGAATTATTAATTAATTTGATTTAATTATAGTAATATTGTCTTGCATGAGCAGAGATGTGTAGTAGCTAATCTTTATGCAACTGAAATGTAGAATCTCTGATAAATTACTAATTCATGCAGCCTGTTGAATTGTAGGCTGGGAAAGTGATGCATAACTGCTTTTAAGGAAAAATGTGCTGAGACATTTTTGTTTTAAAGCACGGTTGAAAGAAAAGTTGAAAGCTCCTCTCTCATAATGACAGAGTTTTTACACATGAAAGCTGTGCCAAAACAGCTAAAGCTTTACTGAGGATTTCCTTCTTTTAGTGGAAAAGCTTAACTCAATAATCACTGGATCTATATTCAAACTTTAAGTAGATGCATGTGCAGCGTTGGAGTTCTTTATTTTACATTTGCACGAGTGCCAGGTTCTCCTCTCCCCTCTTGCGCTGACCCTTCCTCTTCAAGGCCTCCTCACATTTAGATTTAATTTCCCCTTAGAAGACATGCCATCACTCCTTATTGCACACATGGGAAAGGCAGAGGGGGAAAGAAGTAGGCCACACCAACATTATCTGTTTTTCAAGCTGTGAAGTTGGAGCAGAAAGGGTCCACAGACAGTGATGTCTTCATGTAAACTCAGAGCAAAATGCTTTTGTGCACAATTCAGCACTTCCTTACTAAATACTTTTTTAATTATTTTCATTAGTGGATTTATTTTTAAATGAGTGCAGATGGGAAGTGTTTTCAGGGAGCTGATCTTCAGGTATGGTGAGAGCTGTCCAAGATAACAATCACTCAGCAGATGGTCCACTGACCTCCCCATATGTGATTAGGCTTTTTAGGACAGCCTCTCCGAAAATCTCCCACCCAGCACTTATTATTATACCATTGGTGGCTGTGTGTCATCCGCGCTGGCACAGATTCGCCCGGCTGCATGACGCAGTGCATGCATCTGTTCTGCGCTGATGTCTGAGCTTCTGCAGCGTAACAAAGAAACAGCAGAAGATGCATGTAATGTGTGCTGCAGCTGTGGGGACTGAATTCATATATCAGAAAAAAAAATGTCGGAGGGAGTTCCAAACAGGAAAGGACACTCTTTTGTCTCGTAATCCTGATAATCTTTTTGAAATCCTTCAGTATCGACTTAGATTAAGCATTCAAGTGAAGATCCAGCTGGTCGTTATTAAATGTTAAAGGGACATAAGCCTAATTAGCCAAAGAAGTCCACTCCTGGGGCAGTCCTGGGTGAGAAGCCTCCATGCTGGTGGATTCATGAACGGCTTCTGCAGTCTCTCTTAACCTCTTCCAGGGCTCCTTTTTTTCCCAGGGCTCAATTATTTAACAAGCACCACCTTAGTTGAGGGACTGTGGGACCAAATGTTGCTTTTGTTGCAGTCCTGTGCGGCGACTGCTTATGCACACGCAGCTATTTTGTCAAGCTTCATAAAATAAATGACTGAACGAGCGAGTGCAGATATTTGTCAGGCTGGGAGGATGATGTTCAGTGACAGATTGTGTCTGAGGGTCAGGTCGTTTCTATGAAAACAGCCATTATTTCACCCTGTTTGTACACGTTTAACGTCCTGCTGCCCCCCCCCCGCAGCCAGCAAGGCCAAGTGGGCCCCATATGGTTTAGAAATGGTTGGAAAATGTGAGCCCCAGTTGGGTTTGTCCACAGATTCCGTGGTGGCTCCACCCGTGTTTTCCCACATTGGCTAAAGTGGGGAATCAGTTGAGAGGCACGCTACGCTAGCCAGATGCCCGATGGACAGCGTAGCATGTTAGCTCGCTACAGCAGAGCTTGTTAGCTCGCTAGAGATGAGCTCACTAGCATACTACAGCAGATCTCGCTAGCTTGTTACAGAGGAGCTAGTTAGCTCGCTACAGCTGAGCTTTTTAGCTTGCTAGAGATGTGCTCGCTAGCATGCTACAACAGAGCTTGCTAGCTTGTTACAGAGGAGCTCGTTAGCTCGGTGCATATGTGCCCCATACATGCCACAGCGAAGCTTGCTAGCTCGCTACAGTGGAGGTCCCTAGCTTTATACAAGGGAGCTCGCTAGCATGCTACAGTGGAGCACACTAGCTCCCTAGATCGAAGCTCGCTACCTTGCATAGGAGCTTGTTAGCTTGCTACAATTATGCACCCCTTTTTTTTTTGATAGCTGGAAACTTCATGGAAAATTGCGAGATAAAACATTAAAAAAACACTACATTCACCACACTCCACTCAGTGCTAATTTCCCTGTTGGCAACATGCTCCATTTCACTCTTTGTGTTTCTGCCTCAAAAAATAAATAAATAAATAAATGCCACCCCACCCTTTTACACACCCCTCCATCTTCTCCACTTCCTCCTGTTAAGCAAAATGCTGATATGTACGTAAGTGTGCTTATTTTCCTCATCCATTACCAGATTAATTAAACTGTGGCTTTTGCCAATGCCCAGACGGATTCTCAATACTTCAAATGAGCTTAATCACCGTGCACTCCCTAATCTCGGGCTAATTTAAAAAATTGCCTGAAAAAAAAAAGCCACTGATGAGTGAACTCACAATTTTCCAGCAAAAAGCTGTATCGGAAAAATTTCCCGCACTAGCCGACTAGTTCCGCTCCGACACCATCAACGCCTCGGCTGCAGTATTTTGACAGTTTTTTTCATTTGGATTTGGTGCTTAAAGATTTCAGTGCTCTGTGACATGTAATGCTCCCCCGTGCACGAGAGAGATACAGTGCACCCGGCTCGTAAGACAGGCATTCTCGTGGCTCTTTGTTGTCCACATGTCATGACGGATTTGGTCATTGCTGGCAGTGAGCGAGACTGACACGAGAGCATGCAGCGCGCCTCCAGGAAAACACAAGCTCAGCCCATTGCATCTATTTCACAGCTCTGTAATAAGCCTCTGTCTAATGTGGGACCGGCTCACTGCAGGACAATGCAGATTCAATCAAAACCTGCATGCCTAAGTCATATTAGTGCATTGCTATGCCATTCTGATTAAACACTGTGTTATCTCCTCATTAGATGTTTGCAATTGTGTGTTTATTTGCATATTCCCAATGCTAAATAATCTAAATGGTTGCTTATTCATTCAAATTTGTTTTATGCTTCTAGGCAAATTAGTCAGCTAATCCCAGAGGATCCATATGCTCGTTTATGTATTGACGACAACAATAAAACAATTAAATTATGAACGGCTGGATAATTTAAACATGTTGTCGCCTATAAATTTCATTCTTTGCTGCTCTGAAGCAGCTGATGATTCATACCTGCAGCCCTCCTCACCTGTGTCTCCCCAGCGTTAAATCCAGATTCATCAGCTATTGATGCCATCCATCTCTGACAAATTATAAAAGCCCCCCTTAAATAAATCATTCACCCCGATGTGGCGTGTGAGTGACACGCATGCACAAGACACCTAATGGATCTCCGATAAGGGTGGGGGAAAGGAATCGACCCATCCTCACGTCCCTTGTGTTCCAGCAGGCGAGGGGAAGGGGGGCCGGACGGCATTGGCCTTGTCTTTGGTTTGCACGCTCGGGCTCAGGCCTGAGGGCGGCGCAGGACAGAGTGAGGTCACATTCTGCCGCTGCTGCTGGGTCCACACGCTGCAAAACAGCCCCCAGGCTCGCACAGGGGGGGGGACAGAAGTATGTGCGCAAACCCCCCTCCCCTTCAATCTTATAAGCACCATCTGCTATCCTACTACTGAGCCACCCAGGATGGGGCCTGAGGAAGGGCAGCTGGGGGGGTGCTGCAGGGGAGGAAGATGATGCAGCCTTTCCTGTCCAACGAGTTCGGATCTGCGTTTCAATCCAGATTGTGTGGAAACGGTCCGCCCAGACACCTGCTGAGTCCAGTATCGAGTTACTACTGAGAGGCCGACTGTGTAATCCTGCCTTTACAGGGGAGGGGGGGGGTCCTGTGAGCCCTCATTAGCAAAATTCAGGAGAAACAACCAAACTGAAAGCGATCCTGGATGCTTAAAAACGCAAAATCTCTGTCACATTTGAGATATAACAATGAGGTGGAAGTCAGAAGGAAACCAGTCGCTCCTTTGTTTAGAAACAAAGGAATTTTTATTTCTCGGGTCGTGCGCAGATTTTTTTTTTTCCTTCTTGCAGTTACATGTGTGTCTGAGCACACACTTCTCATGAGCAGAGCCTAAAGTCATTAATGTTAATGCGTGTGTGCATCCCTCACTATTCCCTGCGCGACTCTATATATAGTGCTGTAATGATAGCCAGCTCGGGGAGATGAGAGTTGTGAATTAATAAGCCTTGGTAGAAGATCTCGGCACCGTCTCTAGACAATGCTGACGCTCTCTGTGGAAAAGCTACAGAGATGAGACGTCAAGAGACTTTTTTTTTCACCGTTTTACTCCTTTTTTTTTTAGGTTTTTCCAGACTGAAAGGCTGTAAATGATTTGAATTGATCCCTTTTAAGTCGGACTCATGTTTGAAACTCTAAAGGTTTGATTAATTGAGTGATGGAGTTGAGTTGAGTCTGATGAAAAGGGTCAAATTTGACATATGTGAACAGCTGGAAAGTATTTTTTCAAATATTGTAGATAAATGCCCCAAACAACAAATAAAATCCTAAATGACAAAAGTTTATCAACTTGTTTAAAGCTAACCAGCAGGTATGAATTTGCCTCCATATTGTGTCATTTGAGGATAACACCAGTGTTTAAACTGGCAGATAACCAGAGAGGGTGAGCCGGGGTGAGATGCCGTAGTTGCCAGGAGTGATTGATTGTCTCACCGTCTCCCGGGAGAGTATATATATGTGTGTGTGAAGTGGGGGTAACATGCAGTCCTCTGATTCCACCTCCTGCATATATCAGCCCTCCAGGTGAAGCATCTGCAGCCCCGCTTCCTCTGATCTGGAGGTAAATGTTGGACTCCCTGACATCAACCCCTCCACCTCCTCGTTTGGATGAAGAGTCCTGCCCAAAGGTTGTCACTTTACAAGCCTCCAGTGTGTGTTGCAGCTCAGAAAACGTCCACTAAACTACAAAAAAAATACGTTTTAATTCTGAAAAAGAGCGGAACAGATTTGAGGTAAAAGATTAAGACAGGAGTAAAGTTTTAAGTGAAACGAACACACCTTTAAAACAAAAAAAAAGATGAATTTGTCCTCCTAAAACAATAAATATGCTCATAAATGGGTGGACAAATGACCCATTTCATCAAAAATAAATAAGTCAATAACTTTTTTTTTAGAAATAAACTGAAATCAGAAATAAATAATAACCAAACAGATAAAAAACATTTTAAAATTGCACTAAAATCTACTTTTAAATTTGTATTTTCAATTATTATAATGCTGCTTTTAGCCCAAAAGTCTGTTGTTTTCTAGAACTCCCCTAACCACTTTGGCTTCTCCCTTTTTAAAGTTATAAAACCGATGTTTTTATGTATTTTCCGAGTGTCAGCAGCTCCGTGCTAACCTAGACGACCGGCAACTATTGATGATGTCATCAATTGGGAGTGTAGTCCAAATTTTGAAGGCATTTTTTCCATAACTCTGTAGTTCATTAGAAATTCACCTCTAAATTGTGGGCGGAACCGTTGAAGCAAGCTAGGATTTATTTCCCATCATCCATCTGTTGACACTCCCTCTTGCTAGCTTATAGCCCCTCACAATCCCAACCTAACATTACTGGTGCAACGAGAAATATCAGAGCTAAAGACCGGATTCACAGCAATTTGAAAAAAAAAAAAAGAAATGGCCGCATTTTCTTCATATATGTCCTCCATCAGAAATGTGTGCATGTAAAGTTGGTCGAAGGTATGTCAGTGTGTGTTTGTTATTTCATGTTTATCTATGTCAGAATGTGTTTTACTCTGTACACAAATTCAAAACAAGACTTGAGCATAAAAAAAAAAAACATTTATAAAGGAACAAGCTTCATTTAGTTCCTGCCTCCCACAGTTTCCACAGCAGTAGAAGATGAGAGGAAAAACAAATTATGGTTCGTTGGAAACAGATTATGTTTAAAACTTAATTTATTATGTCAATTTTTAATCCAATTCTTTAAACCAAGAAAATTCAACAAAACCTAAATTGAATTAAAGCAAGTGAAGTTTTAAAGATGAGGTAATAGTACATCAGTATTTCAAACTGATGAACCTAAGAGGAGGAAAATTAAAAAGAAAAACTGATTTAGAAAGTAGATTTTATAGCATTTAATCATGTACTCCAGTTGGAAGTGTTCCCTTAATTATCGTGGGTTTACATTATAAAAATAAGATGAAATTCGCAAATAGAATTAGAGATTTTTGAAGGCTATAAAACATTTTTACACTTTTCTGTCTTGATTATGCTCTCAAAGTTCAAACCTTTATAGAAAATAAACCCAGTATTAAAGAATAAAAACAAAATACAGTAGATATAGGAGATATACTGACGAGACAATCAGGATGCATGTTGGGAAAAATAACAATATTGCACTGATAAAAAAAATTAAGAAGCGTTAATTGCAATATAGCAAGAGACTACTATACATCCACCTACAAACTGCAAAATTGTAATTGTGGAGCTTAAATGAAATCAGTTAGTGACCACCAAAGGTCATGACCTCCCCCTTCTTTCTTGTGAATTTACAACACGGACAGCTTGTCTTGCTAAAATTTGCCTTTTTTTATTTGTTTGCTTTACTAAGCATCTGTACACAACCGTTAACATTCAACTGAGCAAAGTCACATTCAGACGCTAATCAATGGATCAATATGTGCTCCTCCGTTGCATTTACTGCAACAGTTTACAAAGCGGCTGACTGCTGGGTTTTGTCGAGCGCACACTTCGTCACGAAAGGTCTAAATCGAGAGGTAGAAACTGTTGACACCTCTTTTTTTAATTATTTTTTAATATATTTTTTTGATGGGCTTGTTAGGATACAGCGCCATGAAAATGCAGGACAGGTTCCCTCCTCCAGTTGGATGTTAATGTGAGCTGCAGTAAAGTGTACATAAAGATCTCGGGGGGTCTACAGCTGTCGTCTGCTGGCTGAGCTGCAGACCAGCTGTCGGAAAAATGATTTATCTTTGCAGAACTTTTACTAAGAATCAGCAAACACAAATTGGATGATTGATGCATTTGAAAAATCATTAAAATAAAAAAAAACTGTAGAATTTTACTAGTTTTTGGTCTAAAATGGAGCATATTCTAATAAAGATATTTTACAGTAAATCTAATGATTTGTCTGCTGCATAATGAACTAAAAAAGAAAATGTGATTAACAAAATATTATTACAATTTACCTGATAAATACCAAAACAAATGAAAATGTACTTTATTGTTGCTCCAAAAAACAGTATTTTAGAACTTTTCAGTCAAAAAAGGACAGTTTAAAAAAAAAAAAAGGTTTTATGTGTGAGCCTACTTGCAAAAAAGTAGAAGCATCATCTACCTGAAAGTGAGCAGAAGCTCTGCCACGCAGTCGGTTTTTAAGCCTCATTCTTTTCTTACCACCAAAGCCTTTTATTCCTGGCCTCCCACTGACTAAAACCGCACCAGCTCTTAGTTTTTCAAAGAGACCTTAATCATTTTAATATGAAAGCTGCTAAGTACCCCCAATAATCACTTTGATGAAATGGAGGACATTTTAAACAGCCCCCCCACTGCATTTCAGCTTTTCACCCTTGCCTTTCATCATCCTTTTCATCATTCCAGCTCCACTAAAGCTGGGACCTGATACGCTCCGTAATTTACAACCTTTCCTAACTCTTTCTTAATTCATCTCCGTATTTGGTTTTCTCTGATCAATCGAGTAAAATTGTATTCACATTTTTTTTATTTTTCAGTTAAAATGTTTGCGTCCTGGAGAGCGTGGGGTGTGATGGGGCACTTACTCTGGCTTGAGTCGAAGTATAGTGGCTGGGAAGGACAAAATACGTATGAGACGTGGGTTCAAATCCCACTTCTGACACCGTATGTGTCGGGGTTCTTCTTGAATAAACACTCAAAAATAAGATGACTTAAATTATATACAGTGGAATGTATTGTCCCCCGCCAAAAAACAAAGAAAGAATACCTTTTTTTCCTTTGAGACCTTGCTGCCACCACTGCAACAAAACAAATTCCTGCCTTGTACCTGCGGAATTTCTAAACTTAACCAAAACAAGTATACATAAATAAACATGATTTTAACAGAAATAAATTAAAAACAAAGGCTTTTTTACACAAAGAAAAAAAAACCTTTAAATTCTTACATACGAAGTCACTTCCTGTTTCCTATGTATGATGATGTACTATACCAGGTCTCCCTTGAACAAGATCTCAATGGGATTTCCTGGTAAAATAAAGGTTAAATAAAAAAAATGCTCTAGTTGTAATGAGAAACCTGGATGGGGAAAAACATTTAATAATAAACTAAAGTGTGCTAAATGTTTAGCAAAATTTGGCTCTGATGCTGTGAAAAAAAAACACTTCAAGTGTTCAGGTGCTGTCCTTTGTCACAATTGCTAATATTTTTATTTATTTTAGCCTGTCTTTCTTATACTATGGTCACACACAAAGTAAATTCAGCAGATGGTTGCACGGCGGCAGTCGCATTTTTGCACACCATACGCCGGACAATTATTTTTACATTGGTCAGTGGCCACCCAGGGCACATTTGGAGGTCGCATGATGGCAGTCCAGTGACAGGCGGGTAGCAGGAAGGTAGCAGCGCTATCATTGACTGATATGAGAATCTCCAAAAGTCCCCAAAATTGTCTGACAATCGGCCAATTTCTGACTGCCACCCTCCAGCCGCCCCCCTCCGGCTACCGGGTTGTGTTTGTAACCGTAGCATTAATTACAGCTACCCTGCAACTGTCGCTGTTGATTTACTCAAAGCAGCGGTTGTGTGAACACATATGTATGCACAAGTCGCAATATAAAAGCACAGGGAGTAAAAACAATGAGACGCTGATGTCCTTGATGTTCAGGGTTGAAATGTGTTTTTCTAATGGGATCATTTCCAAGCACAAACTCTCTTTCTCCACACTCACTGATAACATCCTGCACACGTTCGGTTCTAGCTTGACTGTTTACCCATAAACAGTTTGGAGTGTTTTGTTTTTATGCACAAATCAACAGAATTTTCCGTGAAAAAGTGAGGCTGTAAGCTCACCTACTTTTAAAGTTCACTCTGTACCAACTTGCAGAATCTGGGACAAGGTTTGCCTTCATTCACACACCCGAACTGGAGCAAAAGTGGCATTGACAGAGCTGGAGCGCCGGCCGCTCTCCTGTTGCACAACAGTATTGTTTCCTCAGTGGTCGCCTGAAATAAAAAGAGGTGAGCTCCGTTTGACTGCTTCCTGACCAAAAGATCAATGATCTGCTGATGAAACAGGATGTGCTGCTGATAGTTTCAAATTTGAAGCAGCAAATATGAGCCAAGTTTGGGGTTTGCAAGAGGAAGACAAAGCTGTAAGTTTGTGCAATCAATAGACATTCATGTTGGGGGAAAAAAAGAAAAATCGAGCAGCTTTTACTTTATCTTTTTTCGTACTGCAGCCTGTTTACTTGTGGTTTATGTGTTCATGATACAAATTGTGTCTCTATGTTGAAAGACTATTGACAGTGTTAGCTAATAGCTTTCTTAAAAACCACACAGCAAAAATCAATGTTATGTACTTTTCTTGCTTCTTTTATATTTGTACCACAAAATATATGTATATTTTTTTTTTTACAGTAAAGTAAATTTGAAAATGATGTGGCTTGTAGCAAGTAGCAAAAAAGTCCTACATTGTCATGTATGATATACAGTGGAGGATATAAGTATTCGCTGATTTAAAAATAAATTTCTCTAAAAAGCATCAAACTATTGGTGCAATTGGCACTAAAATAAGAACTAAAGTCACAGTTTTAAAATAACCCCCAAAAATGTTCAGTTTTATCATATTTATATTTGTTATTAATCAAAAATAAAGTATCTTTTCATCCAGATTTGATGTTTTTTCTTTCTCTAATGAGGTGGGTTACCAAAATGGTGCATCACCACACAAGTTTTTAAGTCCGGTTTTGGGCTCTACATTCAAATCGGGCTTTTCACAGCAACTGTGACCAATCAGGGACTCAGATTTGGTAGAGACGTGTGGTTGACTTAATGGTCAGCTTAATGATCACATACTTATTTGCCTCAATAAAATATAAAAATCTGTATACAAGTGGATTTCTTGATTTTCTTTGGGTTTTCCATCTCTCACTGTTCAAGTGAAACTACTATTAAGACTATCTGTTTCTATTCAGGCAAATTCAGCAAAGGATCAAATCCTCATTTCCTTTACTGTATTATTACTCTCCAGGTCACTGAGCATTGCTGTGTTTAAATCTTTTTCTTGATATAAATAAAAGAAAGCGATTCTATAGAACGCCTAATTGGCAAAAATGACAACAAACTGAAGAGAAAACCCGAAGCTCATTCCCTCTGAGATATATTTAGACATCCTGCACAACTTTTGCTGCATTTTCAATTCATGCACGTGCACAATCCGACTTGTTAGCTTCCTTCACTTCCAATTGAATGCAGTTCCACGATGACAGTGATAGAAACTAAGTAGTGCAAATGAGCCTTTGTTGACTTATTTAACACCTTTCGTGTGTTACCTTGGTATCTCTCCCTGCCTTTTGGCAGTTGCACTGCCTTGTGGTTTATTTATACCACATCTCATCATTTATTAAAAACTCAGTCAGTGGGGCAGGCGAAAGAGCATTAGGGAGTGAAGTCGACAGGCTGCTCGGGAATCATCCTCCCCTCATGCCAAGTGAAGCTCCTTCTGCCCTCTCGATTTTTGCACGGAGCGCCAAAAATCTGAAAGACAGACCAAGGTCGTGAGAGTCTGTCCACCCGGCAAACGGAGATTTGCACCAAATGAAACGCAGGAGATTAATTCATCTCTGGTTTGAATTTATTATTGTTTGGATTATTTTCCTTTTATTCAAAGAGCTTGGAGTCTCTGGCCTCAGATGAGACACAGTTTGTGCGTTTTGCCAAGCAGACAAACGACCACATGCGCTTTTGAATTTAAGGACTATAAAACAGCCAGAACCGGAAATTTCAATAAACTTCAGGGGACATTTAATGTGCGCAAATTCCTGCAGTTTGAGCAAAAATATTTTAGGAAGAGTCCAATTTGGAAGTTCTGTCATAAAAAAAAAAAGATTTTTATGGTAATTTTCAAGCTCATTAAAATATGTTTTCTCTAATAAAAATAAATATAAAAATAAAAAAGTAGTATTTTGATTAAACTGATTTTTGTTGCTTATTTTATTTCTAATTTTTAGTCATACATTTTTAGAAATACTTACATGAGTAAAAAGTTAATCTTTTGAAAGAAAACTACTTTCAGCCCACCATAGTAGAACACTTTTTTTTTTATTTCAAGCATTCCTGTACACCAAAATCAAAACTCAAAGTCAATATTCTCTAGTTAACGAGAGCTTAAGTTACCTGTTGCAGTAAAAGTCCAACTTTTTATTTGGCCAAGTGTCCTTCAAAAGATTTCCTTTTCACGACTATTGTTGGACAATAAAAATACTTAAAATTTTCCAACCATAAACGAGAAAGGGCAGACCTTGTGGTAACCCCGGTGAGGAATGTCACAGAAGTGTCAATATCTCTGAAGTGCAGCTGTGTGACAGGAAGTGGCTGTTCTCACTTAAAACCAAATGTAACCTGCGGCAGTGAGAAAACCTGAAACACTAATGCAAAAAGATCCAGATCCCAGTGCAAGTTCATGCAAATTCCTTCTGGAGAGCCACGGCCAAGAGGATGCCTTGAGTAAAACTTTTATTTTGTAAACTATATTGTGCAGAATTGCTGGTTTTGGAAATTATGCATGTGGAAATAAATGAATAACTACATTTTTTTAAAATGATTTCTTTGGTTTTAAGCAAGTTCATGCAAATTTGATTTTCCAAACCAGAATCTTCTTTCAAAAAGCATTAAATAGATCTTGAAGAAACCTTTATTTTGAAATTTATAACATGCAATTTACTGGCTGTGGCCAGATGTGCATAAAAAAAACAATAGTATTTGACAGGACATTCTTCTTGCTTTTGTTTTTATAAAAGTTCATGCAAATTCCCTTTTTCGAAAAGCCAAAAAGATCCCTAAAGTAAAACTTTGTGCAGCATAGCTGCTTTTGGAAATTATGCATGCATAAAAAATTGTTGCTTTCATGCAAATTTGAAACCAGGAACACCTTTTGGAGGGCCAATGCTTAAAATAGACTTTAAATAAGATTTTATTTTGCAATTTATTACATGCTGGTGATTTTGGCCAGAAGTGAGAATTTGACAGAAAGTATTTTTTTTTATTTTAAATAAGTTTGTGAATTCCAAACACCTTTAAGGAGACACAGCCTCAAATAGACCTTAAAGAAACTTTTATTTTGTATTTCATTACATTCGTTTTAACTGTTTTTTGGTCAGATGCAGAAAAATGACAAGTTGATGGGATTTTCTTGTTCATTTGTTTTATAAAAGTTCATACAAATGAATCCTGGAGAGCTAGACGACTTAAGTAAAACTTTTATTTTGAAACTATACCGTGCAGTAGCTGGTTTTTAAAATATTGGAAGAGGAAAAAATGCTTAGTTTCATGCAAGCTTATGCAAATTTAAATTCCAAACCTGGAACACCTTTTGGAGAGCCACAGCTTAAAAATAGACTTAAAAAAAACTTTTATTTAAAAAACTGTATTGTGCTGCTTGGCCTTTTTTGGAAATTTAGCGTGGGAAAAAATACATAACTGGATTTTTTTTTTGCAAGTTCATGCAAACTGGAATTCCAAACTAGGAAAACGTTTTAAAAAGGCACGACCTGATAGGAACTTTTTTTTTTTTTTCTATTTTATTACATGCAAACATGGAAACACGGAAACCAGCTTGTTTTCCCATCTTTAATTTAAATCTTTGTGTAGGAATCTATGATGTGCGTGCAAAAAAAAGAAAAGAACAACACGACAACATGTTAATGTAAATTCAAATTCCAAACATCTTTTAACCCTAGAGCCCCCATCACAGTGGGATTTTTACCTGAGCAACAGTATCTACATGTCTCTAATATATTGCCCTTTTCTGGGTAAAGTTTTACATGTCCCAGGAATGGCTGGATCAAAGGCCAAGTCTCCAGTATCATTATATTTTTTAGGAATCTTTTCTTCTCAAATTCCTAATTTTTATGTAATTTTCAAGCTTTTTTTAGGATTAACCTATGTTTTTATTTTCCATTTTGTTACATATACCACAGTTGAAAATAAAAGAAAATTACTTTAATTTATCATGTGTTGGCATATTTTGATCTATTTTTAATGACAAATACTTTTATTTGGGTATATTATATCTGGTAAAATTTACCCGGCAAAAGCGTTCTACGGTTGAAGAGCCATGGCCTCAAATAGCCCTCAAAGAAGCTTTTATTTTGTAATTTATTGCATGCAATTTACCCAGTTTTAGCCAACTATGTGTGCAGGAAAAAGTGCTTGACAAGTTTTTCTTGCTTTGGTTTCTTCTGCAAATTCAAATTCCAAACCTGGAATACGCTTCAGAGATCATCGACAAGAGTTGTCAAACTCCTGATTATTCTGAATATAAATAAATCATTGGGATTTTGGCTTCTTGGAGCCAGCGAGTGCTTCCTGTTTGGTACACAAGGTAGGAGGAGTCACTCAGTCCACTTCCTAGTTACAGCCAATGGTTTGACCAATAAGGAGCTTCAATGGCAGGCTGGTGGTTATGTAGAACACCGGCCCTCAAGACCTGGATTCTGACACCCCTGTTCTGTTCTGGACCTTAAAGAAACTTTTATTTTGTAGACTATGTTGTACATAATGGTTGGTTTTACATTAAAGTACTTGGTTTTATGCACAAGTTCTTATAAATTAAAATTTCAATCCAGAATTATCTTTGGGAGAGCCACTGTTTCAAATAGACCAAAAAGAAACTTTTATTTTGTAATTTACTACATGAAGTTTAACCAGTTTTGGCCAACTGTGCGTGCAGAAAAAAAAGTACTTGACAGGATTTTCTTCTTTTTTCTTTGGATTTATACAAGTTTGTGCACATTCATATTCCAAATCAGGAACACCTTTTGTAGAGCCACGGCCTAAATTAGACCTTAAAAGCTTTTATTTTGTAAGTCCTGCTAGCAGTTTAACCAGTTTTGGTCACCGATGTGTGCAGAAAAAAAAACATTTGACTGTATTTTCTTCTTTTTTTCAGTAGTTTTAAACAAGTTCGTCCAAATTTTAAAGAGCTACAGCCTTAAATAGACCTTAAAGAAACTTTTATTTTGTAATTTACTACATGCTGTCTTAATAATAGTAATATTAATGAGATTTTCTTCTTGTTTTGAGTTTATTTAAGTTTGTGCAAATTCAAATTCCAAATCAGGAACACCTTTTAAAGAGCAATGCCCTCAAATAGACCTCAAAGCGACTAATTTCCTACATGCAGTTTAACCGGTTTTGGCCTAGTGTGCGTGCAGATCTTTTGTTTTATACCAGCTTTTCCACCCAAACCTCAGACTTGTTAGAATTTAATATTCAATATGTTATTATCTAGAGTGGAGGAGCTCATGAATCATAACCTCTTTTGGGTATTAAAAAAGAGAAAGGTGGAGTTCATTAAAATAACTAACCTGGAGATGCACCCATTCTGTCTGTGCAGCAGCTTGTTTGCCCCTAATGCATGGATGTTCCCGGGTCTCCTCCCTTTGATCTGTGTGAAAAGAGAAGCATCAAAGGAGGCCGAGGGAGCTCTGAGTCTGTGCCGAATGAATGGGGAGTAATCTCATCAGAAGGAAATTGTTTAACACACACTTTCACAGTCTGGCGGATCTGCCACCTTAACTTCTCCGTTATCAGCAGCTACCATCGTTAAAGTAGTCATTATGACTTATCTCGAATGCCACATTCATTCGTTGCTGCATTGGCAAATTGTTGAAATGGGACATGATGGAAAACGGTTGTCTCAGCTTTTTTTTTTTTTTTTTTTTTGCACAATGTGGAGGTGAGTGAGCCAAGAGATAATGAGAGGATCCTCTTGGCCGTTCAGAGACCGATAGAAAAAAGAAAATCAAGTGATTTAGGCCGACTACCTGTTATTACCTCATACTTGTTTACATGAAGAAAACTGGTAGCAGTTACTGGAAACAGAAATAATTTTTCACAGCAGATTGTCTGGTGGCTTTCCTGCAGCGGTGCTGTCGTCATGGCAGGAATTCACCTTGAGTAACATCCGTGTAAATTTATTGGTTTCATTTTTGCTTTTAGGCACCACAACTTAAAGACACACTCCAATAAAAATTGTGTTTTTAACATGTTCTTGTGGGACTTTTTCAAATGATGGAGGATATATTTGACCTTTCGGAAAATGTCTTTAATCAAATTGATGCGAATCAGGAAGAAACGTAAAAATACTGAAAAAGGTTGTGGTTGTGATGCCGAAGCGACTACGGCAACAAGCTCCCTGCTTCTCTCCATTCTGATGCATCCGCTTGTAGACGAACAGATCCATGAACGTCTTTGATTTCCTTGTCTAAAAATGGCACAATCATAATTAAAAGACCACTGGGAACATTTTTTAAAATAGATCAAAAGATAATTGGCGTGGGACTTTAAAGTCGAAAGTTGCACCAAAATTAAACTTCCAAAGGAAAAAAAAAAATATGAAAATGTTTTAGGGCCGCCAAAAAACAAAGGGGCCGTCCTAGTGAATGTACGACTTTTAATCTTGTACATTTACGAATTTTAATTTTGTAAATGTACAAGAAAAAAAAGTTATAAATTTACCTTTTGACTTTTAAGTCATAAATATATGACTTTATTCTCGTAATTCAACAGTTCCAACGTTTTTCTCGCAAATTTACAAGATTAAAAGCCGTAATTTAAAAAGAAAAAGGTGTATTTCATCGCCATACTTTACAGACATTCATAAAGTCAAATAATTCTTTAAAAGGAACAATAAAACAGCTGCAGAGAAAAACAAATAATTGTAAAAAGAAATTAAGATTAAGAGCAAAATGCCCACTTTTTTACCAATATTAAAATCCTTTAAAGGATATTTAATAACTTCAAGTATTTTTTTCAAGAATTTTACTTACATGTTAAAAGTTGTACAAAAGTAAAAGAAAAAAGTGCCTTTAAACAACAAATTACACATTTTGAGTTGGCAAAACAACTTCTTTTGGTCTTCTTTTGGTGTGATCAAAGGCGCTACAGTAACAGACCATCGGAAGGTTGAAATTAGGAGAAGAGAAATCAAAATATTCCTTTTCCATCTGCCTTTTTACAGTCATGAAAAGCACAGTATCTTATATTGTACAGACTAATAATATTGTTTTTTGACATGAGAATAAGAAATCATCCCAGAATCAAAAGCTTTCTTGATCGATAAAAGTGATGGTTGCACAGACCGACTGGGTGTTGGCGCTTAAATTCATGGGTGAGTGAGAGTGGGTGGGGCTCTGACTTCTATTTTCCTGGATGCCTGACAACTTACCAAGTAGCAAACAGAGGTAGAATAATAATAAAAAAAACTTGTTTCCTCATCCTCTGTTTCCTTCTTCTTTGAAGTTCCAGAGCAGCATCAGCAGAACTGGAGAGCATCAGTCAGGAAACCCCGCCTCCTCCTGTCATTCTGTTGAATTCTCGCTCCTTGATTTCCAGTGTGCGGTCCTGGCCTGCCTCTGCACGCTGACGTCATGCATTCCATTCAGCGGAAGTCACCTCCTGGAGCAGAGGCGCTTTCTTGTAAGTGTGTGTGATGTAAGCCATGCCAGCGTGTGTCACCGCCGGTTCGTGCCCCTTCATGCAAGGAACCCGGCGGCGCTTAAAAAGCCAGATCGTCATTAAATGTTGTCTCCACATGATGTCACTTTGATTTTTGAGTGTTTCTGTTTTTTAAACATTTCCAGGTTTCCTTCGTGCCCGTTGAGTGAACATTGCGTTCTGGTGAGTTGCTTTGATTTCACAGCTGAAATAGCCAAACCAACGCCAGCAATAATTTACAGAAGATTTAAGGGAAAGCCTGCGAAAGGTAATCCACTGTGTCTTCCTTCCAAAAGGAAAGAGCTTTAGAACAACAGGCTTAAGACGGAGGAAACATTTCTGCTTCTCATCACTGTGAGGACAGCTCACAACACTTTCCTTTTTATTGAAGAAGAGGAATACAGCAAACCAAACATTCATTCTAGTGTCACCCTGTAAAGAAAACCATTTTTTTGTGTATCTTACTAGAAAGTATTATGGGATGTTCAACTTCTCTGTTTTCAGGTATCAGTTTTCTTCTTATTTTCTGTTTAGTTGAGTGCTTTTGAGCACAAAGTCCAACCGAGATCATTCTATCTTTCAATTTGTATGAAAAACAAACACTTGATGAGCTTTTAGCACCATTTTGTAGGGATGTAACAATTCAATTAAGCCACGTTTCAATTCAATTCACAGTTTTAAAAAAGACAGAGGGCTAAAGAGAGTTAATAAAAAAGAGCACGGCTCCTGGGAAAGAGTCAGAAGTAAACAGTCGTAAAGCTGCGTCGTCTCCCTTGTTGTCATGTTAGTTTGGTCAAAGTTACAGTAAAGTTCCTATGAAAATGTAAAGTTGCAGGGGGAACAAAAAATTGTGGGTTTTGCTTGAATTTACGTTAATAGCTGTAATCGCAAAATCACAAAATCCTGGAGGGAGTGACTTATGTGCAACTTTTGATTCCGAAGGAGCTGCGGGAATTTCCCAGGAGGGAAGCGCAGCTGAAGAGCATGCTAGGCTAAGCCCACACATTCACAGGCTGCACACACTCACAGTGAGGCTGTATGGAGAAATGGCATCAGCTCTGCATTTCTAAATGTAGACACAGGCCGAGACAAACCGAGTTTTTTAATTTTCTGCAACGATGAACATGTTGACGAGTTTGGTTTTTAACAGATTCACAAAAATTCATTACATTCTTAATATTCTGACAAATTTTGTGAAATTGTACTTTAACGATGAAAAACTACTCATAATTGTTGACTCACAGGTGGTTGAAAATCAACAAAACAAAGCTTAGTTACCTCATGGATGTTTTACATGCTGCTGCTTATTTTTTTGGAAAATCATTGGCGTGGTCATAAATGTAGATGGTGGCAGTCAGGCAGCCGTCATGCGTCCAGAATGGCCCGTTTCTTATATACCCCCGGGCAGTATGTACGGTTGTAGACCGGAGACATTTATACATCGTCCAACCGGAGCTGCTAACAGCCGCCAACCTGTGGCAACCCAGCTGTCGCCTGATTTTGTACTGGCGTCATCCCCACCTGTCACTGACTCAAAATGTCCCTGGAAGGACACTGTCATGTCATGTTTTAGAGAAAAATTGTCCACTTGCCGTCAACTTTTTCTTAAAGCCTCTACAGCCACCGTATAGCATGTGAAAATATAACTACTACCTCCTGATTACTGCCAAATTTGCCAAACAAATGTGCGTTTGGGTCATCCCGCGGTTGCATTTTGGGACATGTGACCGTAGTCTCACATTGGTCAGTGTGTCTTTCTTAGCATCACAGAACAGGCACACAGCTGGTTCCAACTGCATCAGGTTTATGAACACAGCTAAAAGTCCACAAATCTAAATCAGGCAGGCAAAAGTCAGCAACAAGCATGGGAGCATCAGAGAGCAACCGGAGTGGTCAGGGTCCAGGCAAGGGTCAGGGCAGGCGGCAATCAATCGAATATAAGCAGGCTGGGTGGCACAAACAATACTTCGCACTGAGTGAAGCTCTGTGCAGTGCAGAAGTGTTCTGTGGATGATTGGCAAATGAGAGACAACAGAGCAGCATCCAGGAAATGTGTGCTGGGGCTGCTGGGAGATGAAGTGCAGTCAGTACTCTGGAGAGGGGGAGACGGAACTCTGACTCCTGACACTTAGATGCTCTGTTTTCTTCAGGAGATGTGAAAGCGTGAAGCGTTTGCTTGCAATTGAATTTTAACATGAGCGTAAAGGCAAGCTGCAGAAACTATGTCTTAGAATTTTTGGGGGGAGGGGGCTAAAAATGACATAATCATAATTAAAACAATTTTAAATAGATCAAGAGGTGATTGGAGTGGGACTTTAAAGGAAAACAATCTCATTTGATTCCCTCCAAAACAACAAAATGTACCATTTTCTTGAGCACTCACCACCACTTTTACCAATCCGCTGGATGATCCTAATGTGAAAGCTCTCACATATTGTGAGCTGCTTTTAGTTTGATGCTCCAGTCATGCTCCACAGCTTCAAAGTTTCTATTGGTGGTGGCAGTAAAAAGACTGAATTGAAATGAACGGTGTGTTTGCTAAAATCAAATTAGACGTCACCTGATGCCTTAATCTGTAATGACAACGAGGATGCAGAATCACCTGGGGATTCATCTGAACAAACTAATCCAAATTTAACTATTTCATAATCTGTTTGTGTTCAATCAGATTAATGAAGGAGAACAAGAGAAGCTGGGAGGAGAGTAAAAATAGATTTACTCAAAAGTAAAGCTCCTTTTATGTTGTTTTTTTTATCGTAATTAGAAAAAAATGTGATTCTGTCAGTGCTGCTGACATGTTTTCTGATCGCTCATCCTCAGGAGTTTGATGCTGCAAAATGAGATGATCGTACATGATGCTCAAACTACACCTTTAGTTTACCGTTTCTGCTTTTTTATTTTTAGATTACTTTTATTGCCCCACTTAGAGACAAAAAATGATGGATTACCCTGCTTTTTATTTCAAGAAGGAACAGTTGTATTCGCTTTGAACCACAGGGACTTTCTTCAAACTCGTTTCGTTCTCTGATAATTAAATCTGAACTTCCCATGAATAATCAGAGAAAAAGAAAAAAACATTTGAAACTTCATGTTACATATGAAAGTTAAGGAAGCCACACTACAGCATCTTCTTGTTGAAGCTATCGTTTTCATTGGTTATGTCAGCCATAAAACCACTGCAGAGCTGCAGGGGGAAGTTTATGTGAAGCAGGCTGCCAGGTGGTAACGAGAACAACTGGAAAACCCACAATGCAACCACAAGCGCTCAGCTGTAGCCTTAAAGTCATCTAAGGGAACAGTTGTCAGTTTGTATTTTTTGCTCAACAAAAACAAAAGGAAAAACATTTATTCAGATTCAGGTGTTGTTTTGCACTTTTTAGATCAATTTTTTTTGTGAGAACTTCCCTCCTGAGTTCAGTTTTTAACATGTCCTTGTGCCCTTTTAAAGGTGATGGAGGACTTATATTTATATTTCTTTGCTCAAATTGTTGTGAATCAGGATCAGATGGAAAAATTGTGTTAAAAAAATGTGGAAACAACAAAGAGCAAGCTCCCTTCTGATGCATCCACTTGTAGACGACTAGATCCATGTACGTCTGACCTGGCATCTGGCTCAAATATTTAGCTGCAATTTTGCTCGCCATTTTTGTTGCACTGCTAATGTCACGTTGGGTTCACACTGAACGCAATTCATACAAAAACTTGCATGGCCTACCCACGTCAAAGAAAGTGTTCCTTAAGCTTTGATGCTGCAGCCACATGTGGGAGGAGCTACTAGCTAATGTTTTTAGACTGATCGCTACATGGAGCGGTGTCTGTGTTTATCTCACTTCCAATGTATGTAAGACACGGACGATGTTGAGAGATATTTATTATGAAGAGTTCTACAAAACATCTGTGATCATGTGATTATTCTAAGATTTTACCAGTACTGGGTTGCTTTTATCTCACTGTTTTCTATGACAGCTGCTTCTGCTCCTTCAAACTCAATCTTTGCATTAACCTGAGAAAAATAAAAACAAAAAAATTAGGGGACCTATTTTTTTGTAATTTTTTTTACCTAATTTTTTTGTGATAATTAACTAAAGTCAGTAGAGTTTGATTGATTGTTTGAAAAGGAGTGGGAAGAAGCGAACTTATATAATCCCACCCCTACTTCATTACTTAATTTAACTGTTTTGCACAATTATGTAATCCAGTTTTTGTTGTTGTTGTTTTTTTTTTTTTTTTTTTGTAATTTCTAATAGCAAAGTGAAGTGTTTGTTGATTATTGATTAATCTCATCAAAAATTATTTCAGTAAACGGTAACATCAATCATACATCATGTAACAGATATGTCACACTCATTAATTATCATCAAAACACAATGTTATATTGATGCAGAAAAATAATCATTACACATTGAAATCAAGTTTTAAAGTAACGAGTGCTTATTAATCATTCTCTGAAAGAATTTTTATATATTTTCAGTAAACATTAATGATTCACACAACAGCATAAGAAGGTCCCATCATTGACCTGTGAGGTCTGTGATGTTCTTCTATCAATAGAAACTCTTCATATGTGGCCCAAATAAGGAATCTGTAAATTTCCCCTGGAATTTTGAAATTTCAGAGGTAAATTCAAAAGTAGACAAAAATTTTGTTTTAGGCTCTAGGTTTCAGAGGGCTAAAAGACCACTTAATAATAGATCAATTATTATTCATTTATCTTAAATTTGAAATAAAGTGCTTTATTTCTGAAAATCCTACGTTGGATTTAATCCTAATCTTTACAAACTTGCTTTAAATGTCATAAAGCTAAAACCCTCCAATTAGAGCATAAGCTCCTCTTATCGCTAAGCATGCACTCAATCTGTCATGCACAGTGTTTCCCGTTTGACACCCGACTGTCTTGATCATCCCCTCCCCTTTATTTGAAAGAACTGAAGGTTGTTTTACTCCCTGCACCTGCAGTGGCATCTTTGCGTCTCTTCCTGCCAACTTCAAAATAGTCTTTGGGTTTTTAAATCAGCCCTCCTATCGACGCCCCTCGCTGAGAGTCGCTCCCGAGGCTGATCTGACGTGGACCGCATGCCGAGCTTTTTTTATGATGTGTATTGACTTTGCATTCAGCCAGGTTGCTCTTCCAGGCCTTCCCTTGAAGGGGTAAAGTGAGTCTTATTGCTGAGCTTCAGCCCACAGGTTGGATTACTGGATTTGTTTCGGGGTGCAGAGGTTAGAAGCGCAGACGGCGCGATGCAAATTTGATGCAGTAAATGTCTAGTTAGAGAGCGGAGCCCGCAAACGGCGCAAGGTATTAAAACGACAGCTCCTCTTTCATGTCGCTGTTCCCAAACAGCCTCCCGCAGCCGAACACACTGTCTCGGAGCCAGGCCATTAGCATAAAGGCCAGACACGTCCACTTTCAAGCTCAATCAACCTCGAGCTGTCATCTTCCTGCTGCCCCTGTCAGGGTTCAGCCTCAAAATAACTGCAAAATAACATTCAAAGAAACGGCTGCGCTCCATAAAGATGTCTCTCCTCCGAAGCTCATCTCTCTGCTGCGCTGTAATTGGGGTGTGACCTAAATATCTGACTGTATCTGCACTTGAGCGAGCCTGCAGCCTTATTGACCTACATTTAAAGAGAACATTGGTAACGCTTTGCAGCGATCAATACTCTACAACGTCCTTGTGCTGGGCTGCAGAACTGTCCGTTTCACTGGAAGAAATGGTTCACGTCATTAGAAGCTAATAATTTCAATTAGCTCTGATTATTCATTTTAAAAAGTGTCAACAACCTGTTATCAATGCAAAGCTTATTCCCTGAATTTTCTTTTTTTTTTTTTTTGCAGAGTTCTTGGTTGTCACTATCCGACTGTGTCAGCTACATTCGTTTCTAGTTTCAACACACAAGCCTCAAACGTTTACATTTGACCTACATACGGCACGCACTCACAAAACTCCCACGTTTCAGTCAAACGTTGCGTCTGAACTTCAGTGGCTTAAACAGTCTGTTAAAGTCATAAAAGCCGCGCTGCACGTCTTATGAGGATGTCAGCCAGTCGAGTAGTCTGATGTAAACACAACTGCACTCAGGAGTAACTCATTAAAGAGGCTATAATGACAACAATTTCATAATTCTGATTATTTTATTGCCTCAAACTTATTGAAAATCAATCTAAAAGTAGGTTTTATCTTTACTAAGGAGTTAATAAGTGGGAGAACAAAGCCGGAATCAGAATTCATTAGAGTGAATCCCTGTGGTTTTGTAATTGATTGTGACAGATCAACCTCCTGTCGATGACAGCCTCTTTCCTGCTGTGGGCCCTCAGTGAGCGGGATTGATTTAGGACTTCCTCCACGCTCCTCTGCTCAGGCAACACCAATAAAACCGGATCCTGTCTGAGGCTCCGGCGCGCTCACCCCTCCTCGGGCAACCAGGCTCGGTTTGTTTGCACGTGCTCTGTAATTAGGAACGTCCTCTGGGTCTTGTAATGTCCATGAATTACCCATTGTTTTGGTACGGAGATGGCCGGCACCAACATAAAAGTAGAGAAATAAAAATGTATTTTCACAGTGACGTGACACAAGCCTAATTATAAGGCTGTCCTCAAAGAGATGTCTGTCTGCTTCAGAAGTACAGGTCAACATAAAGAGCTTCAAAGTGAGACTGAAGCGCTCCACTGCAACTCCAGGGAGCTGGGGAGGTTCTTTTTGTTTGTTTGTTTAATTGAGAGAAAAAAATGCTTCTTTTAGTGCAGCTGCTGCAACAAAATAGTGCAGACCCGTGTTCTGCTTGCAAGAAACCACTCTCACACATGTGCTCACACCCACAGAGAGCATTCTTTCCAAAAACATCAGAAAAAAGGGAGGGGCAGAGATTTACTTTAGTATCGGGGATTAGAGAAAAACTTGTAATCCAGCAGTGACTTCCGGATTGAAGCTCATTTGAAAATGAAAGCAACTAAAATCAAATGCAGATTACCAAGTAACCGATTTTTTTTCCCTAAAAACAAAACAGTTTCTATTTATTCAAGTGTTTAATTGACCGAGTAAGCAGCAACTTGGTGGCCGTTTTGGTCCAGTTGTTCCACTCCAGGCTAATTCAAACTGAGGAACCTCAAAGCAAACCCGAGCTCAGTCTGAATGGAAACTGAGACCACCCCGAAAGATGGGTCAGAGAGCGGTTTCTGGTCAAACTCTGGTTCACTTTGAGCGAACCACATGTGTCCAGTCTGAATTCACTCTCAGATTGTAACTAATTATGATCATCCAGACTCTGTGTACCTGGAGCTCATTGTAACATTTTTTAGTGCATTTTTTCTTCTTTTTAAAAGCAGTTCTGCTGCTCTGGGAAAGACAACTTGTCCAGGGTGTACCCAGTCAGTAGCTGGGATGGGCTCCAGTGGCTTGTGTCCTGCATTCTGATTGGCTGTAGATCATTGTCAGTCCATCTCCTCCTTGGCGTCTCTCCTGTTTCTCAAAAAGTTATCAATCTGTGGTTTCGTTCTGGAATACTGGACATATTTTTCTGTAAAGGTTTGAAGTTTGTTTAAACAAGAGAGAAAAAGAGTGAAGATGTTGATGAATGTGTAAGAAATGTGTATTGAGTTTGTAAGGTAGAGATTTTATTTGTAAGATGTTACTCCAGTGATAAACGAGGAACCACTGTACTAGGGGTACTTTTTTAATTATTATTATCAGTGGAAGCAGTAGTATTTTTATTTATTTTTTATTATTTTTAACTTATATTTGAGCTTCATATTACAAACTATAGGAATAGTATATATGTAGCAATATAGTGTCCTTGGATTGGTACATCTAGTTCTCAGCTGCACTATTTATTTATTTATTTATTTATTTTACAATTGTCAGCTTTTTTCCCAAATGTACTTTATTCTTTTTGGAAAGCAAAGTTTAGTCATAGGTTTTATGGCAATAAGATGCAGCTAAAATTGTTTTATGGCAAAAGCCAGAATATAAAAAAATTAAAAATTAAGTAAAAATCATTCTTCGACCTATCCATCTTATTTATTCCCATACACAAAAATCTAGGCTCTATAAACCAAAGAGTTGAGCGTGGTCATATTACATATCCCAGGAGCTCAGAACATTCAGATTAATTATTAACTTCCCTCACAGACTATGACACTTAACTTTGACAGCTGACTGCCACTTCACTTCTGTAGGCAAAGTCCTCACTTGTGGTGCGGATGGTAACAATATTTAACTAACACAACACAAAAATCTACACAAGATAATAACTACAACTCCATTCATTTGTGTTTAGGACTAGATCTGCATTTTAATGTAAAAGTTGGGATCTTAAGTTAAAAAAGAAGGAAAACATACACAAAATTACTCCATCTCAAACATCGTATTTGGACAAAATGCCAAAAAAGCATTTTTTTTTATTCAGCCAAATGTAACCAAATATTAAAAAAAGTAAAATTTAATAGTAAAATCTATTGTGGTATAAATGCATTTTTGGGATAATGTGCTAACATGTAATCTTAGCAGTTAGCTTCCTCATGTCTGAGCTGTCGTAGCATTAAAGTACACCATTTTAGAGCTTATTTCCCAAACTTTAGGTTTTAAAAGTTTTAAGTGTTTAGACACAATTTTATTGATATTATCTTTTACACACAAATGTGACTTTTCTTTAGAAAATTTTTAGATGCTTTTACTTTTTATTTCAATAACTGAATGTTTATCATTTTCCATTTGACATATTTAAATAATAATAAATAATCTGATTTGTCTGTTACGTAACACCTTTGTAGTACAATGAAGCTTGATAATTTACACGTGATGATGGCGGTGAAACATTGTCTGGGCAGCTCCAGTGTTCGGAAGTTCCTGTCTTTGACCAGCAGCCAGAATTACAGGCAGGAAATTGAGAGCAGAATCCGTGCCAGAGGGTGTGTGTGTGTGTGTTGTAGCAAAGGGTGTTTTGTGGAGACAGCAAGTTGGATTGTGGATCCCGTCCCCCGCTTGGCGCCATGAGGCCCACGCACAGGAAGCCTCTCCTGCTAAATACAGCTGACCCCCCTCCCAAGCCCTCCTCTCTTCCCTTCCTCCTCTCCATCTTCCAGGTCTGTTCACAGACAGTAAGAGTCACCTCCTTTTGCTCCGTTCTGATAATGTGCAGTTCCTTCATGTCCTCACAGCTGCAAGTCCTTGTGATCTGACTCTACAGTCTGGAAATGTCCTCGCTCGACGACGCTCCACCTCTGAAACACATTTTTAACAACCTCCTCCTCCTCCTTCTTGGTTTAGACTCCCATCCTCTCTAAGCCTTTTTGGCTCCAGAACATCCATATCAGCCTCAACAGAATCACCGAAAGCTGCAGATAAATACATTCCTCCCTTAAGCATCACCTTAGTTAATAATGTTCAAGCTGTCCACGTTTTTTTTTTTTTTTTTTTAAACTCTTTACCAGCATAACAGAGTGGGAGAGTGCTGCTAAACTGGCTTCATGTCAATCTCCTCAGCTTTGGCTGAATTGTAAAGAAAACTGTTCCTCAGCACTCGGCAACCACCAAGCAATTTGGTGGCATGAAATTTTGGATTTAGTGTCACACAAATGGAATTTTTTGGCAGTAAAGAAACCTGTTAGCAAATATAATAAGACATTTAAATCATTTTTAGTTTTAAAAAAAAAAATCATGTATTTATATGAGAAATGCTTGTTATTTTTTAATCTGTCTACATTTTATGAAGATGTTTTTAGATGCATAAATACCATAAATGAGTTCAGTTCTTAACTTTTTTTGGTTGAAAATATACATATTTGTGGCAGAAAACTAAAAAAGATGACCATGTGGTCCGAATTTGACCTAAATGAAAAAACAAAAAGTACTTAAACACTTGACTTTATTTTAAAGTGAAGGAAATGTTATCAACAGGTTTCTACCAAGACATTGAGACTAAAAAAATATCATCCGGCTGAATTCACCATTCCTAGTTGGTCTGTAAGAAGCATGTCCAAAGCGTGTCCAAAGCATGTCAAAGTCGGCCCTCATTCAAATTTCCACTGACTCCTGTCGTAAAATCAATACTATTTAACACCCAGCACTTTCTAAAACTGTATAATTTCTTGATGGTAGTTGGTCAAATTGTAAACCTGTAGTAATAAATTTCTAAAATGTCGACTATAAATATTGCAAAAGAAAGCTGACAGTGTGAGCCGCCACTTTTAACATTGTGGTCCAGAGAATTGGGGACATTTCATTTGATATTTGATACTTAATTTAGATTTTTTTTATTAGTTTGCGACAAAACCACAGACATGATCTGACACCTCTCAGTTACACAGTTATTTTTCAGAGTATACGTTTTTTTGCATACTTAGGAGTTACTTGCATGGGATTTAAAAAAAAAGAGAAATATTGGCTCATAAAAAGTATTTGAACACAGTTTTGGACAAGCATTGAGAATTGAATTTGACGGGGGATCAAAAGAGGCCAAAAATCTGACGTAAATTTGATACGTAAATAGAGTTCAGGTCGCACTTTTAACCTAAAAGTCCAATTTATACTCCGAAGCAACTAATTTACCTTTTTTTTTAACTTCTTTATTTTGCAATTTTTTGCCTCCTGCAACTTATACTCTAGAAAAAAACTGTAATTAATCGAGAGGAAAAATCAGCAAAGAGTCTTAAAGGGCCAAAAGAGAGGATCATATTTAGAGATTTGATATTTTTAGATATTTGGATATTTTCTTTTTAGATGCAAAGATTTGTGCTTCTTAATAAGATAACTATTTTCCTGATAATATTAAATGTAAAAGTTTATAATGAGCATTTCATCATGAATAATATGTAACATTTTATGTGAACCCAGATTTAATGAAACAAATGTGTTTTTTCTAGTTTTTTACCCATTTTCTTTTTCCTTATCTTCATATTTAAAAATCTCAGTAAAATGTATTTAGATGTATTTCTATTCTATGAGAAGAAATTAGAAGTATAACAATTTTCATGAAATAAAAGATTTAATTTAATGTTATTAAAATGATTTAAAGAATAGAGGTGGTTTGGTTGGAATCACACATTTTCACTTCACCAAATTTGGCTAATTTTGCAAAAAGTTAGGACCCCCCTGGTCTATGTGAGACATGTTTATCAACTTTAAATTTAGATTTAACTTTAGATTTTTCAGATTAATGAGAAAATTCATTACAAATCAAATGATGGTTACAAAAAACAGTGTCAAATTTACTCATGAATTTATCAAACTTCAATATAGAAAAATAAAAAAACAGTTTTCTCCAAACACTTCGTCTGTTCAGGTAATAATTAGTCACAATCTCATTTTCCACACTCTACATGTCAAATCTTGCTTTTCCCAATTTATGAATAAAAGATTCATAATTCAGCACTAACATGTTGCCTTTAAATCAATATTCCAGTTATTTTAAAATTCAGATTGAAATGAACGACAACAGCACGTGTATCTGAACTGTGAGTCATGTTTGTTTTATCTTTAACTGCTGGTCATAAAGCTGCAGAATAATTAAGATACAGATTCTAAAACGCAAAAAAGCGAGCTGAAATATGCAGATAATGATAAGTCATGTTGGAATTTGATGTCAACAAACCAAAAAAATGCTGTTCACTAACACAAAATTAGTTTGATTGGTTTGTGTCAAGCAATTTCCTGCAATAAAAACTAAAGGAAATATATATATATATTGATATCAAATCGATTTATGATATTAATTCATAAATTTATATGAAATGGCTCCGAATCATAGAGATATTTGCACTTACCCACACACGACACATTGAATCTATTAAATATATTTATTGTCAAATAAAGTTTGATTAATTGCTTGAAAGTGAATGATAATAAACAAATTAAAAAAACCCACTTCATTATATTTTACTCGTTTTTTTTTTTCACAGTTGCCTCAATCTGGTTTTTTATCATCTCTTTAATACTTTTTCCCTTTTCAAGTGCAGATTATTTATCAAAAAAGTTACATTCTTATCATTTATTTATTTATCTTCTAAACAAATGAGCATAAATCCTGATTGGACAACAAACTTTCTTTAACTTTCTGTACTGTACAGCACATCGACATACGGTGGATAAGATGAGGGGGCAGATTATCAGATCTTTGTGCTCTGCAGGGGGCAACAAATGGGGGAAGTAAGGCAAAAACAGCTTAGAAAGATTGGTTTAAAGCATGGATGACTGGGATTAGAGGAAGACCACTTAATGACGGATCCTTTATGAATCCTGTTGTCAAAGTGAGTCTGATTGATCCACGAACTTCCGACTGAGTTTGAACTCTGAAGTCCGGAGACGGTCGGCTCCTTGAGCCCGTCTTGTCTAAATGGTCTTAGTGGTCTGATCTGAGATCGGTTTGCAGTTTGGTTGAACGCAGAAATAAGTGGCTTGTCTTAATGTGATTAGAGCTCTTTGAATCCTCGCAGGACATGAGGACCCTACACTTATGTAACCAGGAAGCTTCCACTAAAGGAGACTCGGTTCAACAACTCCCTAAGTGACTTACGGTTTTCATTAGATCATTTTTTAACAGTGGTGCATCAAAGCAGGCAGTGATGAGCTTTCAAGATCACCCCCGAATGTCCAAGACTCCAGGGAAAAATACAGGGAGTGGTTCAGTCAGGATGCTACACGCTGATTAAATAATTGTATTATGATCGTTTTGCGCTTTAATGAGATGCAAGGAGTAATAGCTAATTAAGACAGGCTGAAGCGGATGATTCCCAGAAGGATTTGGGGTGATGAACGAGTTGAGGTGTGACTGATGAAAAGCGGCTGCACCTCTGTGGAAAGATGCCCCTGATAATGGCGGCCTCCCTCTCGCTTGTTTTCAGGTATAATGACTGGTGGTGCAGCAGATAGCCAAACGCGAAGAGAGCAGGCTCAGCTGTTTAAGGTACTCATCTGTGCGGTTTCTGCTGCTGTGTATTAATGGGGCTTTGGAGTGCTCCTGAGCTCTGCAGAGTCCTTATCCCCATCACTGTTGTGTAAAGAGAGGGAGTCTAATCCTATCTGGCCTGCAAATCCTCCTCTGGGGCCCAGACTATGTGGAAACAGGCAAACCAATGCACAGGCGCCTGACTGGCCCACTCTCTGTCTATTGTGCGCATACCGGTAGTCACACTCTCAGACGCACAAACAAACACACACATCTGGAAGGCGGCCAACAACTTTGCAGTCACAGGTGAGTGCTGTAGTTTACTGCAGAGACGAGGATTGTCAGGATTCTTCGCTCGTCGCCCGCACCAGGTATGAATAAAAAGGTGTCACTCCACTCTCCAAATACCTGGGGAAAAAATATAGAGTTGAATACGTGTGTCCTAATGTCAACTCTCAGTCTCGTGTTTGGCAGTTGATTATTACTGTGCTGCGGCCGGGCGAGCCTGACCAAATGAAAACAGGGAGCTCCGCGCAGGTCCTGTTCGCCGGCCGCAGAGAACAGCTCTCTAATTGTTAGTTTGCCGCGCTGCTCCTCTCTGCCAGTCAGCTACATTATCCCTAAATGACAAGCACACGGTGTTATTTTGGGTGATCCACCAAACTGCAGGAGTCAGTACGACTCTCTTCAAAGGCACAAATGATAGTCTGCCAGGTTTGGTACACAACTCATGCTCCAGAAATAAACTGGAAGTGCTAAAAGAGTCTTTGTGTTCAGACCAAAAATTGACTTTTTTGTGTAAATAAAAGCCTAAAAATATTTGTTTTGGTTTCAAATTGCAGGTTATTACATGCAATCAGGTTGCCTTTGAACATGTTTTAATTTATTTTTAACTCCACAGTTAGTAAATCACAAATGTGAAGAAAAAGTTTTTTTTTTTTTTGCATAGTTTTTCACTGTTTCCTATTTGTGTGATAGAAAAAGGATCAGTGCGTCACGGGACGGGGAATCCCTCCGCGCAGAAATATCCGCTCAGAGGTTCCTCATCTTTATTTGACTGACAAATGACCACAGCCATTATACAATGTTGCTAATCGGTGAAACAGTACACCTCACCAAAACACAGGTGGTTGCTAAGGGTGTAGGGGAAAAATCAATTCTGCAATATATCGCGATATTTCATTTGATGATACTTGTATAAATCTAAAATGTTGACAAGATGATAATTAGTTAATTATTCATGAGGGTTGTTTAGCGTAATTGTGTATTTGACCTACATCCCGACTGCTATGAGCAGCTCAACACCTTTGAGGAATACATTTGTTGAAAACAAATATTTCCAAAATAAAAGCTCTATGAATTTGTTCAGGTAAAACCAACTTGCATGCGAGACACAAGTGCATTTCTTATGTGTTTTTCTAAGTCATACTCTTAAAATAAGGGGAAAAAAAGGGAAAACATTTCCTGGTACAGTCTTGGGATATATCGCGATACATATCGTATCGAGAGACACATATTGGGATATGAATCATATCTCTTACCAACACACTAGTGCAGTGGTCTGGACCCTGCGGCTCCAGATCCACATGTGGCTCCTTGGCCAGACATAAAATAAATCCTGGAGACTGATGACCCAGACATGTCGACCGTCTGAGTCAGCAGCTCCCTAATAATGGCTGCCTAACCAAAACTACCTAAAGAAAACAAACAAACAAAGCCAACAAACTAAGACCACCAAGGTCCAACCCCAAACTAAAATAACAAAACCCAGTAGTCTAAGACTGCTGAGGACAAAAAGGATAAAATAACAAAAAAAAGGAAAGAAAAGAAAATAATAGGAAGGATTACTTTATTAGCAATTCTTTAATTTACATTTGTTGAATATATAAATTGATGGATGAGGTGCACATAGATGATAAACTATGTAGGTTTTTATATCCATGTTGACTTGAAGACGTCTTCTTTATTCAACTCTACCTCCAGAATACACAGATTTTATATGCAAAGCAAAACTTTGGTAAAAGGGTTGATCTTTTATTAGTTAAAAGCACATATTATCTTATGCTGCACAATTGTTACTAGCTGTCCAGAGCTGCACTGAGATGATCCATCTTTTATTTTGAAAGCAAGTTATTTGAGCTTCTGTCAAATATAAAAAATATTAAATTAAATTAAAAAAAATCAATTTTGAGAGATTATCAGTTCTTTTTATATTTTTGCTTTTGTTTGCGCCAAAAAAACAGACATAATTCATATTTATTATTTTAGAAAAAAAAGGTCATGAATGGAAATCCACATTTCGCAAAGGCTAAAGTAAGACTTTGCAGCTCATTCTAGGTTTTGATCAGTAGAAAATAAAGCCAAATGACTCTTTTAGTGTTAAAGGTTTCCGACCCCAGCACTCGTTACTCAGATTTATGTGTGAAAAAAAGTTTGTCTATCATCTTTGTTGTGATATTTTGAAGCACAAGTGAGTTCATGTTGTTGCATTTGAATTAAATTAGTCACCAAAACAACCTTCCTTTTTCTGTTTATACTAAATAAGACATGTGCTTTTTGAGAAGAACCTGAAAAGGTTTGCACAAATAATTTGAGGACCAATAATAATGCAGCTTACAGCATGTAACCCTTTGCAACAGCAAAGATTGTCCGATTATCAACACGAAAAAAAAAAAAAAATTCATTCCATCAGTCTGAGTAAATTTGCATTTTTACTAATCCCTAATCACTGCATTGAATTGGAATTTCTTTTTACCGATTAGCTTGCCTCTTTTATTCCTCAGAGGCTTATACTCCAGTAGTCAATCTATCTCGGCTCTGCAGAGCCCATAAATTGTGGCTAAAGAGGGTAGACAAACACAGTAGGCAGGCGGTGTGGGAATCAGCCGATTAAATCCTTTGTCATTATCTGGCAGGCCCAGCCAACAGACATCTGCTTGTGAATACAATTTCAGGGAGCACTGGGAAAACTGGTGTTGCTAAGAGGGGAAGCGACACACCCTGGTCCCTTCATGCTGATTACATGCACTTCATTAAGATCTGAGTGTTCTTCTCAACAATGAAGCACAAACCCTGCTGCTGATAGCTTTATCTCTGAGTGGCAAAGCGGGCGTCACGGCCGGCCCAGAAGTCCCTCCAAAAGAGAAAAAAATAAAAAAAGACTTCCTATCCGGCTGCAAACTCTGCATGAGTCAGCTCAATAAAGGTGAAGCGATGAGTCATGAACTCAAACTGTAATCTAGAAATTGAGGACGAATTTTGGTTTGTCAGGAAAAATAGCTTTTTATAACAAGTACCAAAAACAACAACAGAAAACAATGATGGGCGAGCAGAGGGAAAAACACGGAAAGCCGATCCTGTTTGTTTCTTAAAAAGGACCATTGGAAAGGCAATGTGGCGAACAGAGGAAAACAGAGTCAGTGGAAAGGATACTAATCTGGAGGTAATCCCCTCAGCATCTGCCACTGATGCATTAATCAGACAGAAAGGAAACATGTTTTCTGTAATTCCTCCTCTTGTCCAAAGCCACTGTTGTTGAATTTTGGCAAACCGGACACCAGTTTAATTTCTTCAGGAAAACTCACAGAAATTTCACGGTTTTGTCAAACCGCTTGCTATTAGACGATAAAAGAATATAATAAAAGTTTAACAGGTGTGTTTTATTCTTTTCCGCCTCTCAAAAAGCTCTTATTAAATCATTGTAGCCAATAAATTGCTGGAGGTTAAACTGACATGCCAGGAGTTGTCAGAGCACACCTGCACACTCCGATCTGATCTGCTAAGTGATGTTTGGTTTAATTAAAAGAAGTTTCTGCACATTTCTGTCTCAGAAACGTGCTAAAAAAGTACTCCGGGGTGGTGCCTCCTGGGTAATTAGAGCGTCAGGGTCTCATTAACACATTAGCATGGAGGCCGGTCGGGTCTTTACACCTCTTCCTGCTAAGTAAACACTCAGTGGCACCATGGTTGTTGACCCCACACGGCTGACAGCCCCACGGCTGATTGCTTGCGTATTCCAGCCACTTATGCATGAGGCGGAAGGTGTGTTTTGTTTACACGAACAACAGAACCTGGAGTGGAGATGCCTCTGTCGCCGATGAGCGCATCTCTGGCTCTTTAATCAAAATAAAACGCACTCTGTCACTCCACATTCCCCAGCCTCGTCACTTCCAGGGGGGCTTACGCTGGGCCGATCCCAGCGGGGTTCTCGCCACAAGGGATGAGTGGTAGGGGGGGGACAGATTGGAAAGCTCCATATATACATATGTAGAGAGTGCTGGTGCAGCGTGATGTCACGTAAAGGCCTGAGATGATTAAAGTAGCCACAATGTGCATCAAATCTCAAGCACGTCATGCGATGTGCATCCTTAATCTCCCCAGAAAGCCTCAGCTTTTCCCTGAACCGAAATAAAAGCTCTCACACTCCTAAAGACGCAAAATGTGTTTACACAAGCTGAGGTCAGGTCCTGATTGGATCCACTTCGTGGGTTTTTAAAGCCAGGGCCGAAGTATTTAAAGCACAGATAGACAGCCTCGCTTCAAAGTGTTGGCCTTCATTTGCATTTTTTATCCCCCCCCCTCGCAGGATCTGGGATAAAAACTAATCTGCTTGAAAAGCAAATACACATTGATTACTTAATGACTCATAATTAGGGATAATGATTCCCTTTTTCACCGTTAGCGCCTGCTTTCAGAGGAAAACAGACCATCCTTTTGGATATTTTTGTGTTTTCAGATTCATCTTTGCTTATCTAGATTCGTCTCATTACGGTTTCTGCAACACAGCTGGATTTGGTGTCAGATAAAAGACAATTGAAACCTTCCCCAAATGAAACATGATTAAAGCATCAATAAACGTTGAGTTTGGTTGCACAAACATTTTGAAAAAGATGTCCAGTCCTTGCAGATGCTTGTCTATTTCACCCCGTTGACCTTCCTGCTGGTACACAAATATTGCTCATTACATGGGGGTTTATGTGCTCGATATAGCCGTTGACCCTCAGCCTGCTTCTGCCTCTCCTCTTCCTCATCCCCTCCTCTGTCAATGGCTAGTTACCGATGGGGCAGTAAATTATAGAGGCTGGGCTGGGATTAAGTAGGAGAGGGTGGATGTCTGAGAGGCAGAGTGGAAGAAAATGCATACTCACACACACGAGCAGGCGCGCACGCATTCCCACACGGATGATTTTCTCTTTGTATGCCAGACAACTCCGCCGTTTTATGGCTCCTCTTCCACCTGCAGAATGTGCCATCAATCAATCTGCATTTTTTTTATGTTTGCAGGAGGGTTGAAATCCGCCCACTTGGTTGCACAGGAGAGCTGCACATGTTGAAATTTGGCGATTGAACTGCTTGTGTTTTGATTGCAGCATAGCAGCACATGTAATGGGGTAAGAGGAGCCTGCAGTCTTAATATAGGGGGGGTGACCTCAGCAATGTCCTTTCTTCAGCTCCTGCTATAGACAGACTGTGCACACATAGACTTGCACTCAGGGCAGCTGATGGAAATAGACTTGCTGCAGGGATTTCTCTACCAAATGACCTGGAAAACACTGCCTGTTTGAATTGTGGGAAAATATCTCCTGCATGTTCTTTGCAGTGAGATTGAATATCGCAGCACATCAGGCTCATCGTTAGCGTGGTTGCTTGATTAAATTAGATTCGTCCTTAGCTGCGAAGGACTTCAGGACTTCAGATTTCGATATCAGAACTGAACGAATTCCCTCCAAGACTAAATGATAAACCAATTCCTCTCTTGGTGTGACTCCAAACTCTTTGGCATTCCTTTCTCAGTTCTCTCCGCTGGACGCTGCCAAAACATTTTAGAAATAATTATGTGTACTTCTGTGAATGCACTTTGGAATCTCCTTCTTTGCCTCTTCACCCCTGTCGTTCTTCCCACAATGTTCCCAAGCAGATATGAAAGCTTTCATTGTGTTTGTGTGTTTGCATGTGCAAGTGCATGCAGCAGAGTCGGCGTGTGGGGTCTTTGTGTCCAGGAGTGAGAGACCTGCTCCAGTGATTAATGGGGTTCCTGTGTGAGGCACCGCGAGGCTCCGTACACAATCACTGGGCCAGACTGCAGCCCCGCCAGGCTTGTCCTTCATATGAGAAGAGAAAGGAGGGAGGGCGGAGGGGAAAAATTTCCCCTGACTGTCCTCTACTCTCTTTTTCTCTCCCTTTGCCCATCCATCCTCTTTTTTTTTTTCCTGCAAAAACTATCCCCGTTTTACATCTCCCCCCAGCTCTGTTGCTGTTGGCCCCTGTCCTCTGTTCAGTACACTGTGGCACATTCACATGCTCTCCCGCACGTGCACGCGGATGTGAAAAACATTTTTTTTAAAAAAGGGGAGAAAATGTGCAGAGACAGAAACGATGAAGTGAAGCGTTGAAGGAAAAAGCGCGGCGTGGAAGGGTGAGGAGTCTGATTCCCTCCCTCCCCGCCAGCCGTCCCTTCCCTGCGGTTCGGGTATGTGGCCCCTCTTCTCTGTGTTAAACAAGCCTTTTAAATAGGCTTTAACCTGGGCCCACCCTCAATGGGGCCATTGTGGGAACGGATGTGTGGACAGTGGTGCTCGGTAAACACTGCTACTTGTCCCTTTCTCACATTCTGCGGCCATTCAGGCTGTGCTCGGGCGGGGAAGTGTGCCTGTCACCAAAGAGGAAAAGAAATAGTGGAAAAATGTATTTGTTTATGACACAAAGTTTTGAAACTTCCTGGAATAATTGTGAACCATTCCCATAGTAAGTGTGCACCTGGTTTTTATTATCACCCTTCTCCCTTGCGCTCTAATTGGGCCTCCCCGTTGTCGGCCTGGCACCTGCAGTCGGCCTGCGTGTCACCGTAGCCGTGGCAACAACAACTTGTGTGATGCTGATTCTCTGAGCAGCAGACACTGCATGTCTCACACCCCCTGACCTGCTCCTCCCCTGCCGTTCCCCCATTACCAACACCCCATCCTCCTCTTCCTCCTCCCCTCCTGGGAGAAAAAAAATCCACTCGTTAGAAAATATGTGATTTAGTTTGACGACAGCAACTACTGCTGCGCAGGGAGATGAAATTTCATCCCCTTCACAAAGCTGAGTGCACACAAAGCACGAACACAACTTAGTGGATTATAAAACCAGAATAAGACAAAAGTTCTGCTCTTTGTGAGGTTTTCATGCGTTTGATATCTAATCTGCAGGAAAACCTTGATGCCATAAGGCAAAGATTTATGCTGGGAAAAAAAGTTTAAATGGAAACTTCTTAAAAACTCACAACAGGAAACCACATGTATGAAATTATTTAAAAAAACGACTTCCTGCTTTGTTAAGCAAATTATGAATAAGCAGCCCGCTCTCATGTGAAGTGTTTGAGCATAAATAGGAACCACAAGCTTCCTGAGAACACTTTACATGATTCAGGTTTTCTGCTGTCACTGAGCCGGTTGGCTCTTTCTAAGCATTGCCTCCCTGTCAGAGCCTGTGGTTTGATATGTCCTCACACACAGTGAGAACAAACAGAGGAGGAAGTGCTTGGTTTGTAACGGGAAACATGGCGGCGTGTGATTTCCCTCTCCTTGTGACAGTGAGAAAATGACGCAGCCTGGGACTTCCGTTGTAGTTGGTTTGATTTCCCATCCTCTCTTTTCTGTAGAATATTGTATTTAAAGAACCTTTCTGATGAAAATTGTGTTTTGAACATATTCTTGTAGGATTTTTCTCATGATGGAGGACATATAAAAACGATTAAAACTGCATTTCTGAGTATTTCTCTATTCAATTTGTGTTGGATCGGTTTGAAAAAGCCCAGCAACTGCCATGGGTGGGGAGACAAATAGATAAAATTGTTTAGTTTAAAACTTTACGCTACAGAGCTTCTATATTGCTCACTTTATTTTTTTCGGCTACGCTAATGTTAGCTTATGGCTTTTGAGATGCTATAAGATAGCGGGAGAGAATGTAAACAAAGGGCTGATGGGAAATAAGTGGAGGCTAACTTCCTCCCCAACTGTCCCGCCCACAATTGAGAGGCAAATTTCTGCAGAGCTCCTGTCGGGACACTGGCTGGTTCACACCGGATGCAGGAACGGTGTGTGGGCGGTTTGTGCGTAGAATCGGCTTAACCTTCAGTTCACAACAGACACAAATTTTTCTGTGACGATCAACAGACGCTTCTGCTCAGCTATGGTAGTCTGCTTCGTAGTCAGCCCATTACGTTGATCTTAGTGTGTTTTTGTGTGTCTGTTTGTTTTTTGCGTGTTGTGTTTGTGTTAATTTTCATATCTTTAGTCTGTTTAGATACAAAATTGCTGTATTTTATTGTGAAAAATTGGTTATATTCTGAAAATTCTCGTATGTCTTAGCATAAGTTCCTGCCAGAACCCCAGCGCTTTGCGTCTGGTGTGAACTACACTATGAGTTAAGAAGGGCGCCAAATGAAAGTGGCCTCTGCACCGTTTTGCAGCACTTCCGCATCCAGTTAGCGCTCCAAATGAAGAGTTATGGAAAAATAGTGTCTTCAGATTCTGAAATTACTCCAACTGGATGACATCATTAATAATTGCCATTCAGATACTAGTACTTCAAAATACATAGCAACACTGATTAAAAATTCATGCTAACACAAAAAGTAAGAACTTACATTTAAATGTAAGTTTCTGTGCTTCACCCACGTAAAGAAAGGTGCCTCTTCTTAGCGGCACAGCGCGACACAATTATCCTATTTCAGTCACCCCACCCCTTCAAATGCCCCAACAACTGGAGGGGTAGGGAGAAGCCGTTGGGGTAGGGGAAGAATTCCGATTCGGCCTAAGTCTTAGGAAGAGACTGTTTTTTGATTTTAACTAAAAACTGCATAATCATAATCAAAATACCACTGGGAATGCTTTCTACAAAAGAAAAAATGCATAGTTAGAGTGAGACTATAACAGGTTTAAAAAAATGCATGCAAGCTAAAAAGGGAAAAATCCATTTACCAAAGAAGTGTCTCATAAAGCTGCTTCTTCATTGTCTCCGTACCAGAGGAGTTTTCGTTGAAAGCACGTGAGTTGCATGTAAACAATTCTAAGAGGAAGTGCTGCAGTCAAAAGGAAAATGTTAGGTTTCACTTTTGTCGTCTGGCCCACATCTCCGCTAATACCTCTGCGTGGACTCCTGCAGTACATCTTTCAAACTGTTGTGTTGCCATAAAACAAGCCGCCGCGTATTGATTTCTTGGCGATGGAGGAAACCGTCAAAAGCTGTAAATTCTGGGAGACAGGTGTCCCAGCGCCGCCGCCGCCGCCTGACGGCTGCTTCACTGCCATTGAGGAGAGTTTGATGGCAGCTTAGAGGTCTGCGATGATCCCTGTGATGAAGTGGCCTTTGAAGGGTCCCGCGTGGAGTTGAGGTTTAGCTCATTTTTATGAATCATAATGTGATTGTTTGGGGATGTCAGTCATCCTGAACCCTTTCACTGCCATATTTACAGCCCCTTTTTATTTTGATTGTCAGAATCGATGACTTGCTGCAAAAGTGGTTTCAGATCAGTCATTTTAAGATTTTCACATCAGTTGTTGAAATTTTACGCATATGGAGGCTTAACTCATCAGTTCTGCACACTTTCTTACTGGAAATGGGATTGACATCCAGTAAAATTATCAAATATTAATCTGTTTGAAACTACAAATTTAGCTATTTTTTTGTTTCACTTCTTAAAGTCCCACTCCAATCATCTTTTAATTTATTCATTTTATTTTTGATTATGCCATTTTTGGCTTAAATCAAACAAACCTGTCAGACATAGTTTCTGCAGAGCAGCAGGAGTTCATCAAAGATTAGCCTCTGAGTTGTGGGCAGGAATGTTGGCACATGGTAAGCCCACCCCCACTTCCCATCACCCATCTGTTTACATGATCTCCCGCTGGCTTAAAGCCCCTATTAACCTCAACTGAACGTGTGCAACAAAAATGGAGAGCAAATTCGAGCTACCCAGCTGTACAGTTTGGAGCCAGGCGACAGCTCGGACAAGGAAAAGAAATTTAGTCATCTATAAGTGGATGCATCAGAATGGAACGCCCCATAGAGTTTCTACATCACACCTACAAGCTTTTTCCATCAGCATTTTTTCATCTGCTCCTGGTTCATAATGAATAAAGACATAATCAGAAATGCTATTGAATTTTTTAGCTCAATTTTCTTTATATTTGTCCTCCATCATCAGAAAAGGGTCACAAGAACCTGTTAAAAACACCAACATCACAATTGGAGTGGATCTTTAAACAGCAGTTGAAGGTGAAAATAGAGAGACCCTTTTTACAAAAATAGAGTTTCAGGCTTGGCTGTTACATCTGAGATTTATCACAGCAAAGACTGAATCTTAAGGAAGAAAAGTGAAAAGCGATACGTTTTTTAAAAATTTTTTTTATTCCTGGTTAGACAATTTTCCTTACCCCAGTTCTTTTTTTGGCTAATTTAAATAATTTATTTGTATTTTTCAAGAATTTTGACTCATTTCTAAGGAACCTCTTTTTGCTTTCACAGCTTTTTGATCCAACCCCAGGGGCGGAGCTACAACTTTTCTGTCAATATTAGTATCATCATTGAGAAAGATTAAGAAATCATCAATAAAAGGTTTTTAAAAGACCCACTCCAATAAAAATAGCATTTTTTGTGTTTTTAACACCTTCTTGGTACTGCAGACAAGGTGACGCAAACAATACTTCAAACTGAGTGTGACTCTGTGTGCTGCTTAAGAAACAGGTGAGTGATTGTCTCAGTGGAGACGGCTGAGTAGGAACCAAGAACTGTGGGCTGGGGCTGCTGGGAGATGAAGTTACGTCAGTATCTGGTGACTGCTCCCGCTGGTGACCAGAGGGGGAGTCAGAGCTCTGACTCCTGACACTTGTACCGTTTGTTTTCATAGTAGTGAACCAATGAAAAAAAAAAAAAAACAATTTGGATCGCGTTGGATCAGAAAACCGGATGCTTGAAAATGCTCAAACTAACGATGCAGTTAGTTAAATGGACGTGCCAAAGTTTTCTCTTTGCCCGACTCATGAATTGCGTTTGTGGCTAAAAACTGTACGAATAGTATGATCCAGTATTGCTTATCGTTGTTTATGCGCCGCTAATGTTAGCTTTAGGCCACGAGCTCATGCGTGACCGCGTAAATAGAGCTTTCAGTGACAGGGAAGGGGGCGGGGTTGCATTTTGTCAACAGTCCCGCCCATAACCCAGAATTGTACTTTAAAAGAGCTACTGTTGCTGTGTATAAAATGTGCCTTAAAACTTCCTCATCATAATTAAAAGATCACTGGGAACAAAAAAAATATGGTTGGAATGGGACTTTATGTATTGCCAAAATAACAAAAAAAATATTTTTCAATTAAATCTTAAGCCCCTGAATAACAAAACTGTTTGAAATTCTTTCATTTTTAGTGTCCACCCACTCTTTGACACCTTTCCAAAGTCTTTTGCCCCCATATTAAATGTTCAGCTCCACCACTTTCTAACCCATATTGGGTTTTCCACTTTATTTGCATTTTCGCATCTAGAAAGGATCACACGCAGGACCTTAAGAGCTAAACTAAGCCTCGTTTTCCTTTTCTTTTATTCTGCTCAGTCAATTATGAACAAAACATAATCTTTCACTTCTCCACTTTTGTCGAGCGTGCGCCCTTCCTTTTGATACTCCATCATGAAATCAATAACATTATGTCAAGTGAGTCTATAGCACACCGCACCAATGAATAAATCATATAACAAGCGTCCTCAGAGAGATAATCCAGAGTACATTAGTCAGGCAACCATGTGACGTTGCCAAGTAAACAAACCCAAACTGGCAGCTTTCTTGCCCTTAAGCTAAAGACACATCCACCAGCATAGATAACAGAGAGCACACATACTGCATGCAGTTTGGGCAAGCCGAGCATAGAGCTTGTTTGTTAGTCAATGAATAGAGGCATTGAAAAGTCGACATTTCTTGTCACAGGGAGCTGGTGACAAAGGAAGACAGCAGAGGCAAGTTGCTGAATTTGTAAGTCGTGCCTGTCTCAGAGCTGAACCCAAACCCATAAAAGTGTCCTCGCCATTCAGCTCTGAATACACCACCTTGTTTATTTCAGCTCCAAATTCTATGTTAAAAAAAAGGGCTTTGTTGTACGGGATGGATAAAAAAGCTACTCAAAACTGACCTCTGCTTTAATAGGCAGCTGAAGATGTCAGATTCTTGAGTCTCCAAGTAAACCAGCTCGCCTCCGTGCTGATTGGCTGACTGTCTGCGATGGGGGGGAGGGCATTTTTTTTTTTGTTTTTTTTTCCTTTTCCCCCTGCCTTTGGATTAATCCCTACGCTCCAGTGAGCTCATCTCTTGTTTTGTTTCCCTCCCTCTCTGATTTGACTTTAATACTTATCATCAGCTCATAATTGCATAAAGACACTGATTATTTAGAAATGTGTGTTATTATCATTAGTGGATCTGCTTGGGTCTTCAGTAATCTTATTTTTGGTCTACGATATCCTTCATTCTTGTAGGCGCAAACATGGCTCTGAACTCGGTTGCACCGGTTGCCCTCTGCAGTGAAACACAATGCCACGCGCCTCTATCACTCTCAAGTCTGGGGCTACAGGTGACCAGCTGTCTGCCTGTGTTCCTCTCCGCTGGGACAGCTGGAGCCATCAATCAGCCGCCCCAGAGCCCTGTTGTGTCCGTCTGCTCAGCCGGACCGCTGGGACAACATCAACACTGAACCGCATCATCGGAACATTTTGAATCTCAGCTGATGCTTCCATGGATTGCAAAGTTTGGCATTCCTCTGTCATGCGTGTGTGTTTAAGGAACAGTTTTATGACGGCTGTAAACGAATCCTGCGCTGAGGCCACTCTGCGCACACGTGCAGTCGCAGGGCTTTCTGCATGTGCAGATGGAAAGCTTTGAAGCCCATTATTGTGCTCCTGGAGGGGCGTCTTCCACCATGAACTCTTTGGCACACTTTTAAAGAGAATGGCCTTAATGTATTCAGGCCTGATTCACAGTGGCTTTGGCACTCCCATCCCCCCATCCTGCGTGCACACATAGTTCTTTTTTCTCCGAAGAGAGGTAAACATGTGCAAGTCACAGCATTCCTAGGAATTTCTCCTTGTTTATCCAAAAAAAGGGGGAATGGATGGGCCCGACAAAGGGACTTCAAAGGGGATCCTAGAACACATGACTTCTGCTACCAAGACATTTCCTGTTTATCTTTGGAGAACTTCAGGGACGCTTCAATGAAGACGTTCAAACTCCACACAACTTCTCGTGCTGCCCAGTTGCTTACATAACCTGCTGAAACTCGTGTCGGTGATTCGATGTCTGCCAACTCTCGGTGCTGTAATTAGGCTTTAGCAGCAGAGGTGGAGTGAGCGTCTCCGAGCTCTCCAGGACAGAGGCCTAGCTGTGAACGTTGGTGATTATTGGGGTGTTTTTTTTCGGTGAAGAGGGCAAAATTCCTCAGTAATGACTGTGACTGCTGCTGTTCATGTGACTGTCGGCCTCTTCCTCTGGGCTCTGGATGGTTCATTGTTGCTTCTTAAAGAGTTGCCGGGCGACAGGGAGACGCATTGGGTGGAGACTGTCTGGACGCCCAGGCTCCATGACTCTCTCACACACACACGCACGAGCGCTGCCGTGTCACACACCCTCACCTTACCCGACACACCCTGAACACAGGAAAACAAACAAACAGTTTCGTTATCTGCTCATGCAGCTGACTGAGTTTCATACAAGGATTTATTTGTTATGTCACTTTCATCTGTAATCCACTGAAATATAACAATTTAAAGAGCTTAAATTGAGTTGGTTTAACAGGATCATTAAAAAGAAAGTAAGTTATGAACAAATAAACTCATTTATTTTCCCCTATTTTTTGTCATAAATTTTATGATGTAAAAGCCAATTTTGTCATAATCATTAACTGTATAAAACAACCTGACTGGACTGACCCCTCCTTCCTCGTATTCCCAAACAGGAAGTACCGAAGCGCTCCAAGAAGCCATAAAAATCATTACATTTATTAGAATAACCATTCTTGCTCTGATATAGTTTATAACATGTTCTTCCTAATCCTAGTTTCTTCATATTTTTACTGCAAGTTATTCAAGTTAGAAACTGACCAATCAGGAGCCTCAATAAAATCATGTGGTCTTACGTCGAATGTTTGAAACATTTGATTGACAAATTTTCCTGAGTTCACTTTCAAGTAGTACATGGACTTCCAACAAGATCACTACCGGTTTGGTGACAGTGGTTGCCATGGAAATGTTGACTAAGATCGACTTGGACCAATGGCGTCATCTGTATTGAGAAAAAATGGCGACTGAATTGACTTAATTTGGTTGGAGGCGAAACTAAGTCATTTTCTATGAGTGACGTTACTCTATGGTTCTCACATACAATGTCCCTTCGGCATACAAATACCATGGTCATCCTCCATAGAACAAATATATCGGTGGTCCTGGCAGAAAATGTGGAAACTGTTCAAAGTCTTTAGCTACGATTGACTTGGAATAGTCTACAAGATCAAACTCACTGATCTTCCTCAAATGTTTTCTATAGGTTCTCCTTTATTAGCTGACAGTATCTGCTTATGAAAAGTCACATTCTTGTTTTTCCTGCACTGTTCAGGCATCTTGACCTATCCAATATGGCGTCCGACAAGCTAGCATAGCGACTCAAGCCTATATAGCTTAATGGTTAAGCTTTCCACATTTACCAGTGGTGGACGATACCCCATTTTCAATACAATACAAATTACTTTTTGCATAAATATTCAATACCAATTACTGAGACCGATTACTTAAAATGTCTTATTGGTGTTTTGTTTTCCTCCAGCATATTATTTGTTATCTTAAGAACAAATACCATATAAAAATGGCAGCTAATTTAATGTGCAAAGGTAATAATCCAAAACCATTGTTTCTAAAATCACCTGCTCGCCTGTTGTGTTGTTGCTCCTCTGGTCATGTGACTGATAGAGCAGTTCCAAATGCTGTGGGTTGGGGGGTGTTTCAGTACTTAGAATGGGAATACCTTCACTAATAACCAAAAATTTCTAGAAATGGCACAGGCACCTGTATTTTCTAATGTATTATTTAGTAATAGATACATTAATTGAGTAGTCTCTACCAAAATTGTTGAAATATAGGTATCTCTTCCCATCACTAATATTTACATAAACTTTCAATTGAGAGCAAATCTTTGTTTTCATGCTATAAAACTTCACTTATTTTTTAACTTTGAGAGTTTAACAAGAGAGAAAAGTATTAAAATATCCATGCATGTCTGAGAAAAGTATATAAAGTGTTTAGTGATGAGTTTTATAGCCTTAAAACATCTGCAATCTTACTTTGCGGATTTCACCCATAGCGATAAATGAGGGAACACTGTACAATCAGTGATCATACTATGCGATTTCTTTAATACCAATACCTGATAGTCACTTTGTTCCAAAGACAAACGTTGTTTCTGCTAATTTTTTAACCTTTTTTCATCTTTTCTCAACCTGACATCAAATCACTCCCTTATTTCTCGACAAGCCATAATCTCTGCTATCTAACACTCTCATTATCACAAAGCCTTGTTCGAGTGCTAATTTATGCCTCCAGTGAAACTACTGTCTCCGAAAGCAAACGGCTGGCATCAAGTAAATCCACATGCTTGCATATGGTGTTAGGCACTTATTAATTCCAAAACACTGGAAAACAGAAACACTGGAAGTCTTCTGGGACGGGTCCTGTTGTCATTCAGCTGGATGTGCTTGTTTTGCCACAGAGAGTGAGGCTCTAAATACGGCCCTTAGGGTCAACAAGTTAGTGAGAAAAGACTCCCTCTATTAGCAGGAGACAATTAGCATAGAGCTATGTACACAGCTTTGGGAGTCCACTCCCCAAAATATATCGGCAGCACCTGTATTGACATTGGCAGAACACAGAGCGTCGGTGTTCGGGTCCAGAGACATGAAACCAAAGCATCTCAGTGAGCGTTGAACTCATAAACAGCTGAGATGAGCTTATGTCGAGTGAGAGGAGAGCGTGACGGGGACTTCCTCCAAAACTCGGTGTGAATGGATCCCATCAGTGCAGTTTCAGTCATTAAAGAAGAGATCATTGATGTGCTAACTCACTCTGGATCCGACCAAAAAAGGATGACAGACAACTAAGACACAGAGGTCATGTGGATACAAAGCCCTATGATTCAGTTATGGTAAACTTTTTAAACCAAGTTTTTAGGAAGTTCCTTTCCAAACAAACTTTCAGATAACTTCACAGAACTGCTTTGCTAACACACATGTATCAGGAACAAGATGCCCGAGGGGGAAAAGTAACTGGAAACTGAGCCACACAGAAGCAAACAAACATTTTACAACAGAAGGGAACACATTTTTGCTTTCGTTGTTGTTTCATTTTGACATTCTAGCTGGGAATTCTTGCTATTAAACAGGTCAACAAGAATGACAGCAATCTTTATTCAGTTGAAGCTTTAGTTGGTTTTTAAGAACAAAACAAAGTCAAACACAACGTTAAGTTTCAGTTTCTGTGTACTGGAAAAAATGGGTTTCATAAGCTCATCTCATAGAGTTTTTGGCCAAATAGTTACTGATTTTTGGGGGAAAAAAAGCTATCGTGGGTTAACTGACATTTCTGAAGCCTTTTAGTTTTAAGGCAGTTTGATACTTAGATTGTTTACAGTTGTTTTAATAATTTGAGTTTAAAACAAAATGTCACCATATGGGGGAATTTAGGATTTAACCTTAAAAATTATTAATTTAAATAAAAAAAAACATATATTTAGTATTTGGTTTGGTTTCAATTTTCCTTTTACAATAAAAAATCAAGTTTTAAGCTAATTTTCAACCGTTTTACAGAGACGTTTTAACTCAATAATGACATTCTTTCAGCTACTGTCACTTGTTAATGGCTTAAAAAATGAACAGAATTCCAGTAGATTCTGAAACGTAGAAAAGTAGCTTTTTGTTAATACTGGTATGCAAACTTTAAACTCAATAAGTGGTTACGCATTTGACGTATATCAGATGATTCTGTTGCAGAGTAAAGCAGCTTTATGCCATTATTAACACTTTACATTAGTAATGTGGACTCCAACCAAGTCTTATATAAAAATCTGTAATAAATTCTAAATTTGCAAAAATATGTTTTAAATTAGTTTCAAACGAAAAGCTGTTGTTGATTACATAGAATATGTCGCGGGAAAAATGCAAATATGACAATAAACCCTCAAAACCATCAGAATATACTATATCATAAACATCCACTTTCTTATTGCTTTTACAATAAACCCTGTGACTCTGTCTGAATTCTCACTTTAATCCCTAACTACTAAAAAACTAAATAGCAATTTTCATGAAGTGATAATCTAATCAATATGAACATTTCACGATGTCTATTTGTGACTCTACTGTGTTCTGAAGATGAAAATGTGGACAATTTGTTAAAAATATATATATTTAAACACATTTTTTTCCCGCAAAAAATTGTTAGACCACAATGCATTGTGGACTATATTCACTAGAGAACTTTCTAGTGCACTGGGTTTTCGAATTGTAGACTATGTCCAAAATCCCCCCTCCTCACTATATAGTACGTTCGCCATTTTCTAATGCTGTCCAAATCTACTCATTTCAAAATCCAGTGAACAAGAATTTTCCCAAAAGTCTTTGCAAAAAACTAGCGTCCATCAACGCTCACTACATTAACAAATATTGACCACAATGCATTGCGGTTGAACAATTTTTGCGAAATGTATTTAATAAACCATACAGATTTTCATCATCAGAACACAGTGGAGTCACAAATAGACGTCGTGAAATGTTCGTATTGATTCAATTTTCACTTTGTGAAATCGGTGACGTCATGTTTACTGTTAAGAAAAACAAAATAAAAGTAGTGAGCATGGTGTCGGAATTGCTTTTAAATTCCAGAGCACTAGAAAGTCCTGCACTATAGTTTTTCAGTAGTTAGGGATTATGGTGGGAATTAGGACAATCTGAATTCTTCCCTTCTCCCTACCCCTATATTTAGCCCTCCAAACGGAGAGTTATGAAAAAATATTGTCGGACGTCATTTTTGTTTGATGACGTCACCAATAATCGCCGGTCTGCTAGCTTAGTACGGAGCTTCCAGTGCTTGAATATATATAACAACAGTGGTTTTATAACTTTAAAAAGGTCATGCTACAACTAAAAGTCATTACTTACATTTAAATGTAAACTTCTGTGCTTCACCCACATGAAGAAAAGCGCTTCTCCTGTGCCGCGGTTTACCTTCGCAATGGAGGACTTCGTATCCCTCTGCTTGGAAGTTAGGATTAAACAAAAAGATTCCGGAGACACTTGGACCCAATCCCAATTTTTCCCTTCTCCTACCCCTTATCCCTTCCCCTTCATTTAGCCCTCCAAACGGAGGGTTATGAAAAATAGTGTCTAATATTTTGGATATTACTTTTGTTCTATGGCGTCATCAATAATCGCCGGTCCGCTAGCTTTACCACAGAGCTTCCTGCACTTGAATATACGTAACAGCGGTTTTATAACTTTAAAAAGGTCACGGTGTAACAAAAAGTCATTACTTACATTTAGGGACTTTGTATCCCTCCGTTTGGAGGGTCGATTTCAAAAATAAATTTCCTGGACACCCTTCCACTTAAACTTCCCCTTCAAATGGAGGGACGAAGAATTCGGACTTAGCCCATGAGTGTCACAAAATGTCAGAATGGTGCCACAATAGGGGATACAAATTCTGACAGAGGATACATGTCTTGGCATATTTGTCAGAGCTATTTTGCTGATGCTGGCGACATCTCTGGTGTTAAAGGGTTAAGGCTGACGAATTTGTGACGTTAAACGCGAGTATTTTTTTTATGTAAACATACTTTGGAATTCAGTTTATGAGAAATGTCTTAAGTATCCAGCAGTGCTTTCAGTTTGAGATCAATCAAAAGGCTCCTCCCCCTGTCTCAAACACTGTTTGTAGCTGGGAAAAAAACAAAACAAACCATGACAAGTCTTTAATTACAAGCGAGTTAAAGACTATACAATAATTTCAAAGCAAAAGCTCCGATCGTGGTGCGTAAAAAGGAGGAAATGAGCGTGCACTTTTCTCAGGCAGGTAGTGCGGGTGCAGTCAGTCCACGGGAGGACGGGCAGGAAGCGGCGTGGGCAGCCCTCTCAGTGTGTCAGCGCCTGCGTCAGACCAGACGCCGGGAGGGAGTTTTCCACTGACGAAAAAGGCTGCGCTTCTCGTCAGTCTGTTCCAGACAAGGGAAGCGCTTCAGCTGGTGCGGAGCCCCGCACGGCCGTCACGCAGACGAGAAGACAAAAAAAAAAGCAGAAAACCCCGCACTGAGATCCGCGTTCCTACGGCGCGGGGGAGAGATAAGCGCACGATTCATCCGTGCCATTTGGATTATCATTATCCCGTTTTTATCCACTTCTTTCCCGATGGTGATCGGATACTTGAAGTGGTGAGTATGTCCGCTTATTGTACACCGTATTTGTGAACTTTGACGTCTCACTGAAATAATCAATTTATTTGCAATATTTGTTTAAATTGAAGCAATTTGTCAATAAAACATATGTGACTTTAAATTGATGTGGAACGGTTGAGTGAGGAGATGCGCTTTATTAAATCCAGATTCTTTTGTGCATTTTCTTTAAAAACTTATAATGTGGTGAATATATTTTTTAAATGTGTGTATTTATTATCAAGTGTGTGTTTTGAGGTTGTGCTTCATTAGTGTGAACTGTTTTGGAGAGGTCGGCTTTGTGTATTCAGTCTGCGTGTGGAGTTGTGCGCCTCCTGAAGGCTCTACATCTGAGCGCACAGCTGACGGCGCGGCTGTCATTAGAATGAACCGTAATCAGAGGGAATGATCGGGTCAGCGGCGGACGCGCGCGCTGACACCGGCCTGTCGCGATCACATCTGGGATTCAGTGTTTTCTTTGGTTGGATATTTTCGCGCAGGTGGCTGCGCGCCAGGTGCAGAATCTCCTTTATTGTTTGATCCCCATTTCTACCCTGAGGGTATTTTCCTCTCCTAATCAGCCCTTGTTGACATTTATCATAAAAGTTGATTTAATTTTGATCAAATCTGATTATTTTTTGGGGTTTTCTTCATTTTTTGGCGCGTAAATCCGCGTTTCTCAGGTATGACACTGTAGTCTGAAGCTCTCACTTAGCTGAGCTTGTTAAATCGTCTCTAGCGCGACCTCACCCGGATCATTTTCTGAATGTTTTCTGCACTACAGGGAGCTGAATGATCCTTTGTTTACTGAGAGGGCATGTTGCACTTGGTGCTGTGCATGTAATGTGTTATGCATTTTTCCACCATTTTTATTTTGCTGTAAAAACACAATAACTGACAGGGTTTGACATTAAAGCTGCGACAGTAAGGAAACAAAGGCTCTGTGTGGTATCTGAGCACATCTCATCGTGTCCATCATGTGAGGCTGTGGCGCCTGCAGCAGATCATCTGGAGGGCCACTTCCTGTGATCTGCTGTGCATCTGTCACAACCTGAGAGAAAGCTGGGTTCAGGGGAAGGCTTGGTTTTTGGTCATGCAGGATGGCCCCACGCTTTTGTGCCTGGAGACATGACAGAAGAGGAGGAGGAGGAGGAGCAGGAATGGGAGGAGAAAATAGGGTGACAGTCTCAGCAGCAGCAGCAGAGAGCTCCCATCTGGCTTTGTCCTCTCCCAGCATTCCATGCAGCAAGTGTCCCAGGCTGTGACCCCTGAACCCCCCACGGCTCCCTTCTCTCTGCAGCTCCTTATCCAAATCTTTCCTTTTAACCTGGAGTTGCCTACAAACTGGACCGTGGTGTTTACCATGCATAATAAAGCCGTTCAGCCGAGGGCATGCGAGATCCACGTGCGAGCCAGTAATACCCTGTCAGGTGTGGCTGGAGGGAAAAGTTGCTCAAGTGCTTTCAGGGAGACTTTCCAGTGGTTAGTGGTAGAAAGCACATCTGGGTTAGATAGAGCTTGTGTTCTTCTCCCACTGTTGCAGCCAGAGCTGCTCCTGCCAGAAAGGAATTCCTGTGGCCTGGAGACATGACATTATTTATTTGTTTTGTACAATCCGTCCTCCTTTTCCCCACTACCTCTTCTTTTTGGAAGCTGTGTGCATACGGGTCGGGGAGGAGGAACAGAATGTTTCTGTGGCACAGTCACGTCGAGCTCTGGGATTGAGTGAGAACAACAGGCTCATAGAAGACGACGAAGAGGAGGAGGAGGAGGCGGAGGCAGGAGCCTTCCCTGCTTTGTTCCTGCAGGTGGAGCGCTTCTTACTGACAGCTGGGTTTAAGTAATGAGCCAGAGTTCCCCCAGCTGCGGAGGAGCGGGAGCACAGCCCACTGTCACCTCGCCGACTCTGATCAGTTAATTCTGAGCTGGAAGTGAGAGGTGTGATACCTCCAGGCCTGCAGGGGAATGATCCTGCCCAGACACGACTCCGTGCGCGCCCACAGAAGGACTCCCAGGCTCATCATTATCACATTTTATGAGCGCTCAGTCAGTCATTCAGACACTGTACTGGGTTGTCAGTGTGCCATGTAAATGCTCTCAGTGGGCTAAGATTGGTGCGGGTGTTGCTCCCACCCAGGGTGTTATCAACTGCGATGGGGGCAAAGTCAACTGTTGAGCAGCAGGGCAGTTTAAAGGGACTTCTAGTAAATTTGCAACCTTTTTTCCTGGAGTGGTTATTTATTATCCGAGAAATGAAAATGTTGCTTCTTCCTAAACCCTTCAAGTCGGACTGCCACAAATGATTATTTTAATAGTCAACTAATCTCCAATTATTTTTTTTTTGTTTATTTTTTTTTTTCTATTGCATTTTTACATGTCTTGCAAAAAGTCTTTCGAGAGCAGATGTTCACTTTAGCAGAGGAATGTCGCTCCGATGGGGTAGAGGTTGCATGTAGCGCTGCCACAATTAATCGACTAATTGGCGACTAATTAAATATTAAAATAGTGAACGACTGATTTAATAGTCGATTAGTCGTTACTTTATATTATATAAGGTCGGAATGAAGTAAAGTTGAAATTTATTATGGCATTATACTAGCTTTTTTGGAGTATTTATAAGATTTTTAGGCTATTTTAGAGTTTAGCTAATATGTTAGCTACATGCTAGCTGCTTTGGCTAATTTTGGATTTTTTAAAAAGTTTTTTTAGGCTGTTTTGAAGTTAGGCTAATATTTACATGCTAGCTATTTTGGCTAATTAAGGCTTTTTTTGTTTGTTTTTTTTGGCTGTTTTGATCATCATTTTTAACTTTTTTTCTTTTTTAAGCTAATGTTGGCTTAGCTTATATTTTTTATCAAACTTTGTTGTTTTAATTTACAGAGATTCACAATAACTTACACAATAAAGGGAACATTTCAATACAAGGAAAAAGAAAAAATGGAAATAAGCCAGGGGATTAGTTTTCATGTCAAAATATTGAATCTTTCATGGATTTTGATTGCTTTTTTTTTCTCAGAGTTTCGGATACCATTAATATACTTATTGAAATCAGAAAAAAATACAATGAAACATAGTTTTCTTCTACAGAATTTACATTTGTAAATATCATATTCGGCCAAAATGAGCTAGAGATTTATTAAGAACCCAACAAGACATTCTTCCAGAATAAAAACAAAACAAGCTTTGATTTTGTCATGAATAAAATCACAAATTTTCTGTCAGAAAACTTTAACTCGAAGACAATACCAAAAAAGAAGGGTAACTGTTTCGGGGGAATTACAGCAAAATCTTAGCTTACCTACCTGACCATCCCTCTTCATCGTTATCATACTCGGTTCCTCCTCAGGTGTTCATGCATTATAGTTTTGAGATAAAATAATAATAAAGAGACGACTAATCGACTAATCGTGGCAGCCCTACCCTCAAAAAGCTCGTTTCTCTTTAAAAAGTTTGCTAGAATGGAGTTAGGTCTTTACCTTGAAGAGTTATAGATTTAATATTGCATCTTTCCTTGTGGATGCAAATGCAGCCCTTTTCCTGCTGCTTGAATAATTCACGCACCCTTAATACAAACTGTAAAGGCCCGAAGATAAGATGGAGTGAGGATTCTGAAGTCTGTATCAGGATAATCGTATTCGACTGACACAGTTATGCATTTGACTTGAGCTGTGTCGTACTTCTGGTGACAAATCTCCTCGCCGGAGATTTATCTTTCCGACTCTGTGGCAACTGGCTGGGGAGCACCTCGGCGGCGGCGGAGGCGTCCTTTATCTGTCTGCCATGTGTGCGGTTGATGGAATGACAGTGATGCATAATTTAGCGTGCGCTGAAAACATCCTGCGCTCCTCCTCCGGCTCGGCTGTCCGATCACATCCCCTCCTGGATTGAAGGCGACTTTCACGGGGCGCTGCCCTCTCGGAGAGCCAGCCACCTCTCCTTTCATCTATTTTTTTTTTTCTCTCACCCTTTTTGGAGGGGAGTCGTTGCATGACAGTCTTTTTTTGCCCCCTCTCACTTCGTCCATGTACGCTAGAGAAGCTCCAGATTGACTACAAGCCTTCGCCTTGCCAGGATTAACCTCTCGCCATTGTTTCTGCCCGTTGAACAGGATTAACAAATCAATGTGTCAGGTAGACTGCAGCCAGGAGACAATGACCCAGTTCTGACACCACTGTGCCCCCCCCTATTCTCCTTCTCCTCCCCCTTCTGCCTCACTGCAGCTTTTAATTAAAAAGACTTTGCTTAGCTGGCTCTATGTACTCCCTTGAGGATGCCTCACAGCTTTGTTTTCCTCTTTTCCTTGTGAATTGGGGGTGGGAATGATGAAGAAAAAAAAAAGTAAGGTGAACCCTTGTGTGCTTCTACCACCCAGAGCTGTGACAGAAAAGTACAGTGTGTGCAGTGTGACGCTGCACGCTCACGTTGTGCGCTAAGTGAACACATAGGCAACAGATGCGGCGTCCAGGTGTTTGCGGATTGTTTCAAGACAAATCCCCTAATCAAGGAGCTGCAAAAAAGCAGCCGGAGATTACTCCAAAGTACTCGAGTACTTTCACGGATGGGAATTTGTCAGGCTCCTCTTCGCAGAGAGGGCTAAATCCTTTTATGTTTGTTGCAGACGTGACCTATTGCAAGGTGATTCATTCATCACGACCGCGCAGGGATAAACATATCTGACTGAAGCAATCACAATAACCTTTTAATACGGCTGCAGAACTGGTGGCTCTGTCTGTGCAAGCTGCTGTCCCTAACTTTTTTTATAAATTAGCACAATTTTTTGCTCATTTGTTTCGTCTTGCATACTAAAATTACCCTTTGCTTACCTGCTTTGATTTTTTATTTGTTTCTTTCTGCTCCAAGAATGCTGAGTCTTGCAGAAAATCAGGACAAGCGATGTATTGAGGTCACACTGGGGGTTCAGGATCCAGTAAAGTCACGAGGAGCATTCTTATCATGACTCGTCTTTAGCATATTAATGAGTCGTCAGTGTCATGTTCTGCCTGGAGATTAGATGCAATTATGGCAAAATCCAAATAATTACAGGTGTTTTCAGAAATAAAAAACCCAACGAAGCGTGTCTGGATATTATCATAAACTGAGGTGCATGCATAACAGGGTAAAGCTGCAGCAGCTGTAAGTGATTTGACTGCAATTCCACAGACGGTAAACAGTTTGTTGGTGAAATGATCTGTTTACGGCCAAAGTAAAAGCCTCCTTTCCCCTCCCCGCATCATCGATGGGAGTGTCTGGACCAGAGCCCAGCCCTGTCTTTCCTCTTCCTTTCCTTCCTTCCTGCATCTCCCAGTCCGAACTTGTATGAGCTGCCCGGAGTTGACCCCTCAAACTGTACCTGCCCCGGCTATCATCGCCTTGTACTTCCCAGAATTTGCCAGCAGCTTTGAGACTTCCCCATAAAACACTCCAGTGCTTTTTTTCTTTACTTCCTTCAAGCGTGTTAATTTTTCACATTGTGGATTTTCTTCTTTGAGATGCTGCTGCACAGAAGCAGCTTCTTAAAACGGGCGTAGAAGCGACGTAGCATTCTCAGAAGCGTGAACCCATTACAGTTTTTTCCCTTCTTTGCCCATCTGTCTCAAAGGATTGATTGTTTTGCTCTCTGCAGCAGCAGCACCCCTCATGAGAGCCATGAAGAAATGCAAGCCTTGCATTGGCTGTCTGCATATTCCAATATATGTATTTAATGTGGACACATAAGCAAGATGAATGGCGAATACCCCCTCCACCCCCCTCTGGCTCTCGCCGGCTTATTTGATTGCTATACCATTCTGAAAGTGATTGAAATATCTGCAGTGAGATGGTTTGACCACCTTTGTTTGGTCCTTACTATAATCAATGCATTTGCAGGGCTGATGGGATTTGTAAAAGGGTGAAGGGTCCAGTAATTGTTGACTTAGGCAAATGGGACTGATTGATTGCTTCCTGTGCCATGGCTGACTCCCACTCTCAGCTGAGTGCAGCATGAGACTTGGATGCTTGCAGTGTCTCACATGGCAGAGCACAGGACTCGCTGCACCAAACGGGATGGCACAACGCCTTTTGTGTGTTCAGAAACGTCAACTTTTTAGCAGATGTTTTTATTTTTTGTGGAGAATATGGGAATAACCTCCTTTCTGTGTCTCCCCGACAGACTGCTCACACTAGCGCCATGAGTGGGCTTCTCAAGAGGAAGTTTGAGGAGGTGGATGATGACCCGTGCTACTCCTCGCCCTCTTCCCTCTCCTCTGCCTGCTCGGCGTGGGACTCGGAGGGGGAGAGCTGCTACTCGGACACCCTGGATTCAACACCCAGTAACCCCAGCTCTCCAGCAACAAACTTCAACAGTAAGTTTGTTTTATTTTCTGTTGTGTGTAGTAGGGTGGCCACAAACGATTATTTTAAGAATCGACTAGTCACCGATTATTTTGTAAAACACACATCTTAACCATAATTAGCTTTAAACTAACTAAAAACTAGATATATAGCATTACCTGTGATAATGCTAGTGTGAATGCTGTAAGCTGAATTTGGCCGCTAAAAGCGCTGAAGTTGATTGCCAGCTAAAATATAAGCTAAAATGCCAAATTAGCCTAAAAAAATGGTAAAAAAGCACAAGTTAGCCAAAATAGCTAGCGTGCAGCTGAAACATTAGCTAAACTCCAAATTAGCATAAAAAATCCTAAATTAGCCAAAACAGCTAGCATGTAGCTTAAATATTAGCTAAACTCTAAAATAGCCTAAAAATCCGTAATAAATACCAAAATAGTTTCCCAAACCTAGCAGAATGCCAATAAAATTTTCAACTTTACTACACGCTGACACCCTATAATATAAAGTAACCACTAATCGACTATTAAATTAGTCGTACACTATTTTAATAGTGGATTAGATGTCGATTAGTCGACTAATCGTTGCAGCTCTAGTTGTGTGCATTCTTGAGGTGAAGGAATTTCTGCTGCTGGAAGCCCATGAAACAAGACAAGTTTTCAGACTTCTTCAATGAATGCACGCTTTGATTTTATGCCCCGGAGCTGCAGAATGTCTAATCACGTTAAAGTCCTGTAGTTTCTGTCTCCACCCTTCTCCTGGATCCTCACTCGCGGGTCAACACGTAGGTGGGCCGATTTTTGTCTGCCTGAGAGCCGGGTTTGCTCGGAAAAGGGATTGTTTTGTGCGGGAGGACGGGCAAACAGCCTCCACGGCGGTAACGGGGGCAGGACGCCAGGAAGGGAAGCGTGGCAGGATGCCAGAGCGGGGAACACACAGCGCCTTGTTTGGAGCTCGGGCGTGCACCCAGCACAGGTGCTGAAAGAGGTCGGGCGAAGGGGGTAAAACCAGGTTTAGTCGAGGAAAAGGAGCACACTTTGATTGAGTGCACTATTGTGATCCGGTGTTTGTCTTGGACAGAGAGTGGTTTTCCATTGTGAAGTATTTGAGCGAGGGGGGGGCGCCTGCAGAGCGGTCTGTTCAGAAGCAGCAGAGGAGGGTGTCATTCGTCTCCTGTGGCTGTCATAAGCCTGACTGGATTTGATGGATGTGCAGCTGAACCTGGCAGTTTGTTTCATCTGTGTTAGTCTTGGCAGAAGATTAGATGACACAGTGAAGCTATTGTGCGCCGCTCACTTTTATTGAGGTAAAGGGTTACTTTTCCCTCTTATGAGCACATCAATTTTTGTGTTCGGAGACTTTCAAGGCCATTTGTTCTTAGTGTGTCACAGGAAAGTTACTCGGCCGAGGGGAAGAAAAGGTTACGTGGAGTTTCTCGACATAATAACTGTAATGGCCACCATATGCATGCATTATTACCAACCTTTTATGTTGCATACGGACATCAAGAATACCTCTGGCAGTTGAATCGAATGAGCAATGGAAAAACGTTGTCAGGAAGGAATGGATTTTATACTTTTGCTTGAATAATTATCAGGCTTTTTCTTTTTTTTTCCCCACATATGGTTCTACTTTGACTCCCATATGTGTTTTATGGTATTTGTCTGGGTATGGGGAGGAAGCTCGCTGGTGTAGGTCCTAAATCATTTAACAGAGAGAAGACCTTTGACTTTGGGTCAATTATGGGGATTGGCCGCTTATGCATAAACCTTTTTTCACCCATCATAATATTTACTCTCTCTTTTTTTTTTTTTCTTTAAGGGATCTTCTAAAGTTCTGATTCATCCACAGCTCTAGTCACCAAAGGGAAATTCCTGAGTTGTTGCTCGAGACAAAAACTAGGAACACACTCCCAGTAGTTTAGGTTTCATTTGACAGGATGTTGGCACTTTCTGTTGAAGGAGTACATGAGAAGGCCAAATTAAAAAAGTACTTTTTAAGTCACCAGCTTCTTGTTTCTACTGTTGGGATATTATGCCATCTAGTGGCACATTTGAATGTGACATCCTCCTTTGTGTGTCCGCAGCAACGTCCATCCTTAAGAAGACCAAGAGGGCTCGACGAGGCAATGTGACTTTCGACCAAGTGACGGTGTTCTTCTTCCCGCGGTGCCAAGGCTTCACTAGTGTTCCCAGTCGGGGCGGATGCACTCTGGGCATGACGCCGCGCCACAGCACCCTCCGCACCTACACGCTTGCAGAGTTCGCTGTGGAGCAACGGCTTCTGCGCAGGGAAAAGCTTCTCAACAGGCTCAGGGAAGAGAAGTTGGAAGCTCTCAAGATGAAGGTGAGAAATGCACCCATTTGGCGATTCAAGACTCTTAATGCAGAGCACCGAATAAAGTTTTCCGCCATCTTTCCTTCAGTTGACGAAGAACGGAACGCAGGAGAACGAGGAGGCCGATCGGCTGACGGTGGACGACATTCCAGAGCAGGAGATCGATGTCAGCGCGGCCAACCTGGATGAGGGCTCCTTCCTGCAGCCTTATCCCTCTAAGCAGCGCTATGCTCTGCTCAAAGCAGCCGGCGTGAAGAAAATCGATAAGGAGGAGAAGAGGCAGCTGCATGAGTTGAGGATCTCCAGGGAGAATTGTGGATGTGACTGCCAGGGGTTCTGCGAGCCAGAAACATGCAGCTGCAGCCTGGCTGGCATCAAATGTCAGGTAGGAGCCAAAGAATCAATAAAGAAAAACATCTTCTATAATCAAACGTCTATCTAACACACGAATGGAAGTGTTTCACATATTAAAAATGTTTTCTTTCTTTAGATGGATCACTCGTCGTTTCCGTGCGGCTGCACTAAAGATGGCTGCGGGAACACGGAGGGTCGCATAGAGTTCAACTCCACCCGGGTACAAACTCACTACATCCACACGATCATGAAGTTGGAGCTGGAGAACAGGCTGGAGGAGCAGTCCGGCACGGAGGAGGACGAGGAGAACACGACGGGCGTCGCCCCCCTTCCAGCGGTGCCCTCCTTTCCCTTCAGCTCGGAGCTGGCGGCGGCCGGAGAGAACAGCTGCAGCAGCGACATGACGGACTTTACGGACTCTTCGGGTCAGAGTGAGGACTCGGACGCGGGCGAGGGGCCGTGTCCGCAGCAGAGCTCCCTGGACGTGGACGAGAAGGGCTTGAGTCGCATCCTGTGCTTCAGCGACACGGAGAACAGCTCGAGGAGCAGCGGCGAGGGCGAGGAAAAGAACAGTCACAAGAACACTAGTTGTCCAGATCAGCCGCAGCAGCCTTCCACAGAGGCGTTCAGCAGCTTCAGCATGGTGGACTTCGCTGACGAGAACGACAACATAGACGCAGAACTTTTGGACTCCGCGAGCGATCACACAGACAATCGAGCGACGGCTATTTCAGAACTCTTGGATGAGAACGCCAACCAGGGAAACGCCCTTTTCCACAGCAGCAGCAGTGTGCCACACACCCCCTCTCCCACCATCGACCGCTCTGCGAGCTACAGCATGGACCTGAGCCTCTCGTCTGAGTCAGACCTGGAGTTCTTTGACGGCTTCCCTTGCTTGGGGCCGAGCTCGCTCTACAACTCTCTGAAGGAGTATGAGCACATGGACAACTTCTTTCAATTTCAGACGCCTAGCTACCCCACGTTCCCCGCAGCGACAGATCCCGGGACCTGCCTTCTGGAGTCACTGATCGGCCTTTCAGAATCTGTCCCAGAACCCCCCGCCACATTTACGGACAATCAGCTGATGGAGGAAGCCATGAAACTGTCTGTGATGGAGTCTGTGAAAGTTTGAAAAAAAAAAAAAAAAAAAAAGTGGTGTCAGAAGTGGGCTGACATTCACATATGATGTCAACACGTTGGAGGACGCTGTGATTTCCCTCTTGCCTAATAAATGTTCTGATTCCAGACTTGCCTTCAAAATGTTAGCAAAGCCGTTTGGGATCATCGCTGTGTGAGATGGCAGCTAGTGTTAAAAGTTCTGAATTGGAAGATCATGTTTGACCATAGAAACCAATGATGGCTCTCGGTTCCTAAGACAGCTCTAGTAACCAAACCAAGACCACCGACCATATGCTGAACAGGAATGAAGCTCGACTGTGGCCAGGTTGGGAATCTCAACACAGCTGAATGTGCACCTCAGGGATTATTTTTCTAGCTTTCTAGCTTTTTGAAGGCAATGTACGGTGACCATTGCTGTGATGGCCTTTCTTATGACACCTGAGTCCGATTGCGAGATAGTCCTGTTTGTGACCGCCGCCGAGGCGGCGCCCTCACAATCTATCCCTTCTATGGTACAAAAATATTTTCTAACAATATCACCCGTGAAAGCTCCTCGATCAGCACTTTATCTGTGAAAAATGGTTATGTATGCATAGGCATTATTTTGGTTGAATGATTCAACAGTTGGACGCTAAAGTTAAAAGCTTGTTATTTATAAGCTAAAAATCAGTGCTCATACTCTTAAATGCTGTATTATTGCTTTTAAATTATAATTTCCTTTTTTATTTATTTCCGATTCTTTCAAGCGGCACTGTGGTTTACCCAAAAAGTGCAATCTTCTTTCCTTTTTTCCTTTGGTTTCTGTATCACATTAAGGCATTGTTATGGGAAATGGGACCACGAGTCCTTCAGCAAGTATTTAATATGTTCCTTTTTTTTTTTTGTAAGTTATTCTGTCATTATTTCAATAGTTATTTAATTTTTAATACATTTTTGGCAATAACATGGGCTGTTGTGAAGTTTACTGGATGTGCCTGTATATCAGGGGAGCCATGCCTGCCAGTGGTGTGAGCACGGTGCTTCCAATTGAGCTTTGGGACTGAAAACTGTGGAATCGCCCTAATCAATGAGACTAAATTATGGCTCCATTATATTTCTGCCTATGATATAACCATAGAAAATTACACTAATATTTTGTAACTAATTTATGTAGAATCAGAAAGAAAATTCTAATCACTGACAAATTGAATATTTTATTAAAGACAGAAAAATGAGTAATTTTCAATCTGGGACCGCCTTTGTAAGATACTAATTATAAAGAAATGTATACGTGTGAACGTTATTACTCTCCTGCATTCTGAAGTATTTTTGTAGGGAGGTTCATTATCTTAAATGCCACTAAAACGAAGTAAATTACAAAGATCAATTTGATTGTACGCTTTGGAAGTCTGTGACTTGGCTTAAAAATGTTATAACATGTGGGGAATTGTTTGTGGATAAAAACTGCATATATTATACAGTTTTTGCCACAAACAAACCCTGGAATTTGAAGAATTGCCTCATTCATTGCAGAGCTAGAACTTTTTTCAAGGTGAATGCGCTGTCGCCTGAAGAGCTGAGGGACACTAAAGAGTCGATGTACATATCTCACCCTTTCTACAGCTGTTTCTACAGTCTTTCTGGACCCTTTAGGAATAATGCATGCAGGTCCGGTTTGTCAAAACAAGTTCTGATTAACTGTATACTTTGAAAAGTGCAAAAGTGCACATCGGAAATGTATTATTCGCTTTTTTGCCTTTTGAATTGCTCTGAAATCCATCCGAGACGTTTGCTTTTCTTGTATAAAACATCAACTCTCATGAAGAAATGGGAAACCGTGAGTGTTTCAGTGTAATGTATTACAGTACAGTTCATTTTGAATTTGAAAAAAGAAGTGTCTTACTTTTTTTTGCCTTTTGTGTTGTGCATATTTCTGCTTGAAAGGTCCTGCAGAGCAAACAAATCTGCTTTATTTTTTACATATTCACACATTAATCTGCTGTTTGAAAACAGTTTCTTTCATCCAAGCCATTTTGAAATCTTGTCCCTCCAGATAATAATAAAAAAAATCTTTTTTAATGACTTGACTGTTGCTTATTTGTTGACGATACATCATGAA